>NC_091521.1:16416038-16728901 GCF_041682495.2 Bombus fervidus
GCGCGTTACTTTGCGCACAGATAAGCGATTACGTGATCACTCGTGACCAGGTGCACGAACACCTTTTTTTTTCCTTCTTTAACCTTGTTTTTTGCCCTGTTATTGGTTATTACTTGATCTTCAAGGTTGCATACAGAGAACAAAATAATTTGCCGTAATTATTCGTTCGTACTCGTGTTGGTCTAAAACAGATACCTGGAAGAAGCGTTTCCATGAAATTGCAGGGACACCTCCTACTCTATCACCAGAGATTGGTTTACCGACACTTTCGTTGTCGATACTTGCTTTCTCGCGGCTGTTTCCATGCACCGATCAACTCCGACAAATATAACTGCCGATGTGACTTGTGTATAAACCGAATTTACACCGTTTCACATTGCACGATCGCCGCAGATGATTCCTCCACGGTGAAAGCGTAGAATGAAAGCCGGAGTATTTACAGTATTTACAGTTCACTGTATCAATATTCCTTCATACCGATGAACACTTCGAGCGTATTTTTGAACGGGTAATATGACCGTATAAACTGATTGTTAAAAAGTCCATTTGTTCGAATAATATACTACAAATTGCCATTTTTCTTATTTAATATTTCTTGTAGATATTTATCGATTTTTACGTAAACTTGTTTATATCAATTGCACACCTCGAAAACTTACTTACTTTTGAAAACAAATCGAAATACGGATAAATTAAAATTTCGATTTTTTTTTTTTAAAGTAAGGAATATAATTATCGTTGAAATTACAGTCTACATTAGAACAACCGGCGGAGACGTTGCAATGCGAACGTTCGAGCTATGATGACATTAATCCCGCGTAAACATGAATTAAAAATCAATTACAAGCGATTAATAAGAATTATTAACACGGAATACTTTTTAACGCTGCGTGACTTCTTTATGTCGAGATAGAATCTTTCATAATCATAAGAATATAATGAACGAAGATAATGTACCATGTTCTTACATATCTCTAAACATAGTCGTGAACGCAACAACAAATTAGCTTATGTTTATCTTATCCAATTATCCTATCTAATTATCATATCCAATTATCTTATTCTTTCCAAAGTTACCTTATTTCTACAATATGAAAAATCGAGACACCTTTCTCTCTCTCTCTTTCCCTCACTCTTCATAGTATAAACAATGTTTAAATAAAACATTTAAGTGGATCTTCGGGATTTTTCTGATTGCATCTTAGGATGCGAAAATTTTCGTATAAATCCAATCCAATTAGACTAGCTACCACCTAAGCTGACCACCTTGCGCTTAACAGCGCTACAGATTCCTAGAATAAGAATTTTTATTAAACTACGAGTCATCTGTAGCACACTCTAGTAATATATTTACTAAATATATTTTAATTCAAATAATCACTCCAAATTTTAACTTGCAAAATTTCACTTATCCGTAGGACAGCATCCTGTGCAAGCAAACATGAATGATAATTGTATTCCTTAATTTGGAAAACGTCAATTCCAATTTGTTCGTATTTATTTCCACACTCGTCTTGTACAATACGTGTACAAAGTATGTACGAACTGGTTGTCCAAAGACGCGTTCAACATGCGTTTATCAGCGAAGAAACACACGGATTCTCCAACTTGCAAGTTACAGCCCTACGACTAGTGACTACGCACCGCACGACCAAGACAGCGACGCCTCGACAGAAGAAAGGATGCAACTAAAACCAACAAGTGACAGACGTCGTTAGATTCGGCTCTTGGATGGACTTGGATTCAGCCAACCGCCTATCGTAACTTCTCTGCTGGGGTGGTCACAAGATAACGACGTCCTAATCCCACACCGACATGAGAGAAACACGACGAAAACGAACCCGCTACACCGATCGCTGGGATGCGCTGTAGCCACGACGACAGAGGTACAGCAGACGGAAGACGTCTACAAGCTACAAGCTCGACCAGCGTAGGGAAATAACGGTTACGGACTGTTTCGTCGACGATTCAACGTAACGTAACGACGTACATACGACGACTAACCGCTCGTGCATTAGACAGGCTCGTGGCAAAATTGCCTCGAGCATAATAGAGATGCAAAAAAATGTGCTGACTGAACAAATTAACCAAAACATCTTAACGAAGCAAAATGTATAAACGAATACAGACACCCACCGTCCAATGGAAGCATCAGAGGAAGGAGATAGACGACACAAGATTTCAGGATATCGTTAACCACTGACAGGAAGGTGATGCAGGGACACTCCCTACTCCCCAGTCAGAAGCCAGAGATCTACACCGTGACACGCCGATAAAACACTTTTTCTTTCCTTTTCCCATCCTCCTCCAATTCTCAAATTACAGCCCTACATTACGTAAGAATCATTGTCAACAACAATTAATCTTCTATGTTTTTATGCACTTACTATACGGTATAAATAGCAGATCGAAACGCTGACCAGTCAGTTGAAGAAGTTTGTGTCTAGCGATAGTTCGTGTTCACTTTGCATCTATCGTAACTGTTCTTTCTCTACGGATACTTTCAGCATCGATATCTTGAAAAAAACGCAAGCATGAAGACTGCCGTCGCTCTTTTCTGCGTACTTTACTTCGTATGTTGCGGGGTATGTGTTTGACCGGTTTAAAGTTTCCATGGGTCGGGCTCGATTACGCTAAACATAGAGAAGAAAGAACGTAGACGATGCTGTGAAACTGAATTTCACGGAATATCACAGAATCTATCGTTTCTCTAAACTACATTCGAAAAATTAATATTTTTCATTTTCGTAATTTTAGGTTACTGCCAATGACATGTCCGAGACGTGCTTGAAACAAATGGGTCTTTCTATCTGTAAGTGAAAACTCGTTGCAACGTTATAGACATATTTTAATATGTTTCATCATGCCATACGATTTTATTAATAAATAGAAACCAACGAATTGAATACTTTTTACGCTTCAAAGTAGATACCTTTTATAGGAAAAGAATTAAATGAACCATTTTAATACAGAAGTGTAAATACAAATAGGAATATAATTTGAGCTGGTCCAGATCCGCACGCTAGCGGTGTTACTCTCTGACCGAAAGCCCTGAAGCCATCGTCGCCTGTCTACCGTTTATGGTCTGCCTTTGTCCCAGTCTTTTGTCTATACGCTGTCGATGGCTTCAGTGCTTGAGAAAACTAAAAGACCAGATGTAGAGTTTTCTTAGAAGTGGTGACCACTTCAACAATTCGAAACGAAAATGAATAATAATGAAAATGTTGTTTCGATAGTTGACCTAGGAAACTTAATTCGCGACAACAGCCAAGAAGGAATAAGAACACGAGGATGCTTCGAAGGTTGTCTGATGCAAAAGATAGGTCTGGTACGTACAGTCTGATTCTACTTAAAAAGTCCAGCATGGAAAATTTATCGGGCAAACACAGAGGGTTGCTGGAAACGAAGATTGGCATAAAGAGCGTGAGTCTGATTGGCTACTTCGTATAGATTCGACACAATCATAAAGATTTTGAGCGTATGTGCCGAAAGTATCGCATATACGAATAAAACGATACAACGACGCGCGATGATGAACGATACAAAGCGGTTTCTTCTTTGTTTCTGTGTCATCCCGCTAGTCTTCTTTCCAGCAACGCATAGTACTTGGATTCTTACCAACGAGAAGTATAATAAAAGATCCGAATTACGAATAACATACAAAATTAGTATGCAGTATTCGATGTAGTATGATGTAACAATTAATTTATGTGCAGTGAATAACTATATCTTAACCAGTTATAGTGCGCAATTTAGGTTTAGAAATCTCTCGTGGAATTAGGTCATGGAGTGAGTAAATTAATTAATTGATAGTAATTAAAAACTGAATATGAAATATCAAGGGGAACAACATACTTGCAACACAGCCCTATGAATTTTTAAAAACCGCGATCCAGAAAATTATCGGTCACTGAAAATTCTATGTTAAAGTTATAGCAATACTCTAAATTAATTTTAAATCCTACGTGCCCGCAAATTCTTTACTTAAAATTCATTTATTCGTCTGTCGTAAACGACGCTTTTCGATATACACATTTGCTTACTGGCCTTTTCTAAAATGTTCCACTTATTTTAGATGGATGGTAACGTTATTAATCTGCGTAAGATCGACGAGCAAATCGACCGAGCATATCCTGACAGTGAGAAGAAGGACATCATTCGCGATACCATACACCAATGTGCCTATGATGGTACGTCGATCCAACAAATTATAAGACGATTTTCCGTACACTTGTTTCACGCGTTTCTATTCTTTCTTATTTAGCTGCGAACGACGACCAATGCGTGGTTGCCCAAAACTTTGGTAGATGTGGCCTAGATCAACTGAGATTCGCTGAACTCGCTCATCGATTGACATAATCGACAATGGCATAAATGGTCGAGGCTTGCTCTTAAACTCAACAAATTCCGGCAATGTAATTCATGTAGTTTGTAAAGTAATTCGCTGAGTTAATTGTAAAAATTATCAATAAAACGAAAAGCATTTAAACGACCACCTCTTTATTCTTGTTCAAACGAACTTTATTTTTATTTGCAAATTGAAAAAATGTCAACGACTGGTAACTAACTAATAAATTAATAATTTCATCGAAATTCTCGCATTGAAACGAAAGAATCTTTTTTTACTAAAAATATTGGAGAGTAATGCGTAAAAAGAAGAATAAATAATAACAAAAATAATCTACGCCGTGGCAGATCTCGATACACATTATTGAGACATCATTTTTCTATTTTTTCAAGCAATTAAAAGGCATGCAACACCACCGCCGAGATTAAACCGCGAAGATCATCGGAAAATTATTCAGTCTAATTAATCTCCTATTCCTGCAAGATTTCCGCTTTAAAGTATCCTTCGAAACTCGAAGATGTGATTTAGGTAGCTGGAACACCAGAAGCTATTAATTAATCACTCGATCGTTTCACGTTTAATCGATTCAATTATCAACACTGTTTGCAATCTATTTTGCGCACAGACAAGCGATTACGTGATCACTCGCGGTTAGATGTACGGACGCCCTCTTTTTCCTCTTCAATCTTGTTTTTGCTCTATTACTGTTTACTGTCAGAGATCCTGAAGGTCGCATACACGGAATGAAATGATTTGTCGTAATTATTCGTTCCTATTCGTGTTGGTCTAATATATATGAATTATTTATGAAATATTTACGAATTACGACGTAGTGAATTCCTAAGTTCACCTTTTCTCGTCCTTTTTTTTTTTTTTTAGAATAAAATGCAACGTGTAAAATTGTTAGGAAAAGTGTTATTGGCAGCTAACATAGTTCCTTTCACGAATATCACGTTTTGCGCGTAATTGGAACGCTTACTTAAATTATTAATAAAAAGTGTATCCTTCTATCTCGTGTCGTTAAAAAAATATTTAAAAACAAAGCGATAAAACTTGTATTTTACGAAATTCGACGAAGCTTAGGTTTAACAAAAATCAGTTTCGTTCGTGCTGAATTAGAAATTGTCCTTATCACGAGGTTTAATTACGAGATTCATGAGCACAACAGTTTCAATTGGAAGCTGACTGGTCAAAGAAGGTCCTCCGAGATGCGAAACGCAAAGTTGGCTGCAAATGTTTGCGCGCGTTGCCCGTAGCCAGCCGGAATACGCGATTCAACATAAATGAAATTACAAAGTCAAATGCAGATTGGGGTAGGCGCGCGTCGGATAAAGCCACTTAATGCAAACGACCGTCGTCAAAACGGCTAAACCTTTTGTTTAACACGCGGCGAATTAACTGCGACCAGCGATGACACTCGATCATTCGAATCGTCTACCCCCTTAGCCCACCAGACATTCCTCGCTATAATTTACAACGGAAACACACGACGAATAATATACCGAATTATCGCAGAACGATTCCGTTGCCTGATCGAACTCGAAATAACAACCTGAACAATTTGTGAGAAAAAAGAAGTAGGACTTTAAGAGATACGATCTTGATTCTCAACGTTTTCCTTGTAATTAAATTATATAGTTAGATTTGTGAGAAAAATTGAGAAGGATCGTGTTTTTCACTAGTTCTAATTAATTTATCGTTTCCTTGATAATAGCAGTTAGGTCGCTCTGAGTATGGAAATAGCAGGCGTCTGAACACTCATGAACGACAGTGTATATTCTATAAAACAGTTATCTCATATCCAACCCGATCATCGTTCAAAGTTCTAACTAAACTAAAGCTACGTTAAAGTAAATATTTCAAATTTCTATTAAAATGGAGAAACTGGAACGAAAAAGTAGACTGAACTGTCTATACGAGATACTTGTACGACAGAAGGAGGTTTCTTCCATTTCGATCAATCTTGCTTAAGACGCGATCCCTTTCTTCGAAATAAGCTGAAAATCAGTTTAGATCCCGTTGAGACACAGTGTTTAGCCCTTAGCCCGCGTCGCACGAAGTGACGGATAACTTTGTTACTATAATTCAATCGACTTGTCTGGCTCTATAAAGGCTTCCAACCATAGAACACACGTACGTGTATACATTGACTCGTACAAGATATCGTGATACAAATGCGTATCGTGAAATATAGACACGCTGAACGTACACACAAGCTCGAGAACGAGAATGTGGTCGAGAAGAATACGGATGGAAACGATAGCTTGCTTTATAATCGAGTTTACATTCGACGACGACGTCGCGAACGTCGCATACTTATGTCGCGACGCACACGATTGTACAATGATTCCGTGATGTACGTCGTTGTTCGCCATTGTGCTTTTGTTCCACTCGATCATGATGGTTTACGTTGCGCTTCAACGTGGTCGTTTGTTGGAGGACGAGGCAGTTTAATTGGTCACGAGCACACGAGACAACGTACTAATTATTTAACCGTTCTAAAAATAACTATTTTCACGAACTGTTTCCTCCGACCAGGCTTTTCTCGTCTAAATTCAACGTTGCTTCTTGTTTGCACGATTAAGCCGAGTACTTACATCTTTGCACACGGTATACCTATGCAAACATCGAGATACGATTAAACGTTACTTTCGCATAATATTATGATTACCTCACTTATAACGTACGCATCGCGATATCACGATAAGCTAAATAATTCTTGAACGTTTTAACTGCTAGAGAAACACGTCGATGATCCCCAAGGAACTTCGGATTGCTTCGAACGTCAATGATACGAACCTTGATGGCTCCTCGCAATCCTCAAATTATCGCCATCATCGATGATAGGAATTACGAATACGATGTTTCTAATTGAAAAATAACGATCGTTCGTGATAATCGTGATAATCTCGATGATGTTTCGTTACTTGCAAATAATTTTGGATGCCACTGAAACTCAATCTCAACCATTTTCTGCTCAGATGGAAACAACGACTATCGATGAGTATGAATAGAAGAATAAATAGATACGAATAGAACTTCACTGTATTTCAATCTACGTTTCTTCAACTTCGAGTGTATCTCGCCCCGTGTTATTATATTATCGCGCTAAATGTTTTAAAAACTTTATCTCCAAAGAGTTGGGCAGTTAAACGAGTCTCAAAACTTAATAAAAAAAAAAAAAGAAAAAAATAAAGAAAAAGGAATCTCAAAAACGATATCGTCAAAAATTCGACCTCCAATTTCCCTTCTCGCCACCGTTATCTTATATCTTTCTCTTCGATTCCACAAATCTCACCGATCGTGAATCAACGCAAAAAGTTACGAGTCCAAGCCAAACCCCTACCACAACCATATTACGATAAACTGACGTAATGTAACGACGATCTAACAACAGGATGGAACTGCAACGAGGAGGAACGTTATCGTTCGCGATATTATCTCTGGCCTACGCGGCGACTCTCGTCGTTATTGCACGAATTGCTCCGATACCACGCGGCCAATCGAACGTTTCCGGAAATGCGGTTAATATAACTGCACGGCGCATGTCCCCGGTCGAAATAGCGCCAGATGATAACCGCGTCCGACCCGGACCCCTGGAATTCCGCTATCCTACGATGAAATTAGCATCGCTGGAATTCCTAGCCGCGGAAGTTATGGGATCGAAGAACCGGGCAAGGGCTCTTTCCATTAAGGCGCTGGCTGCGAATTATTCTCGAATTATCTGGCCAAACTACGCCGTTTTATCTCTATTATCGAGACACCGAAACACAGCCTTCGATCGTTCGAAAATCGCAAAATATTCGACACCCTATACCGTAGATGAATTATGTATAGGCTACGCGTAGGCAAGGTCGATTGATTTTTCATTTCATCGTGAATTTATTTATGAAATTTTAGTCTCGTCTTTCTTTCAAATTAATCGTTCAATGATATTACACGTTACTCGCATGTGGACGTTTATGCAAATTGAAATGTATAAATATAGCTAGAAACACGAGATACGTTTCAGAAATTAAATATCGTAAAGAGTATGTTAATTTAGATTTCCTCTATATTTTTGCATATTATTTGTATGTATATGTCGATGCATTTCGGTCTCCCACAAACGCATAAACGTCCATAATCCATTTATACATTAGCTGCAAAACGTAGTTTTTTTTTTGTATGTTCCGATGAATCAATTTCAGAGAAATGTGAAACATAACGAAACGAAATGACGAACGGTATCAGCATTTTACCTTGTGAGTATTTTTAGAAGTAACCGCGGTGGATATGATAAGGGTGATCGAAGGTCGGATAGGTGATGCAGTCTATTTAGCAGGATAATTTCGTTGTTGATTGCTTGCGACGATAAAACGATACGCTCGAGTCCTGAAATCAAAGCAAATATCACTGACTCGTTCTTTTGAAATCGAAGATCAAGATATTAAGTCGTAACATACGTATTATAAGTGGCCGATCAAAGTATTAAGATCGAAGCTTAAAAAACTTCAAATCCGCTAGATCTTATTGGATAATTACTGTAAAACCTATGTCAATTAGTCACGAGATAATATCTCCCACGCGTGTACACTCGATTTTTCCAAACTATCCGATCAAAGCACGAGGGAACGAAGGAACGTACGAGTACGAAACGATCGACATAAACTAAACTGTCCAATAGATTTCTGGCTGTAATCGCGAAGACTCCGTAGCCACCCATAGCGAAATCCCATATTTCGCCCCCACGAAAGAGTCCTTTCTATAGCTGTAGGCGCGCTCCAAGAGCCTGATGCGCTAACACGCGCACCACTCGAGCCTCGTACGTTCTATACAACGGGTGCATGGCTGGTAAAATGCGCTCACGAGCGCACGGTTACCGTGATATATAGAACAGCGTGTAACATCGAGGTATTTCGCCAAGGCACACACCAGACCACCCTATACATTATGCATATATTACGCTGGTACGTGTGCACACGACGCTTCCGTGCATACGCAGCATGATGTACAGGGTGTACCAGGTGTCGCGCTGCATTATTTACTATGAGAGTGAACTACGACGGAGGCGTTGGCGCGTGGTAATGAACTGAAAATAAGAACGCGTCCGAACCGATCCCGATTACGTACGTAATGGTTCAAGGTTTCGTTCGTTTTGCTCTAATAAAGCGTTCAACCCTTTCGTATCTACGGGCGAGATATCTTGCAATTTAAATGGCGTTTGTGCTACGCTATCACGCGTGTCGTTTCGTTGAAACCACATCGATCTATTTCATTGTACGTTTCATCGAAACGCGAGGCTAAACCGATCGATTCCACTTTTGCTAAATTTGGTAATTTCGTTGCTCGGAAGCACAGATAGCGACGATCCTGTACGTTTTATTCGTCGATCTTACGAATGAACAAATGGTTCGAAAAGTGAAAAGAGAATCTAATTAATCGTACGTCTACGGGCAAATACAAGTTTGAGAAAAAGACGACCCCGAGAATTCTGAATACTCCCTAAGACGTTAAATCGCAATTACGAATTCCTCTCAGATTCCAAGCATTCTGTATCCTACCTTGAATCCTAAACCTAATTTCCGCAAACGACTCGCCACTAAAAGATAATTATGAAACACACTACAAAAAATCGAATTTTCTACGCAAGTATCCTGAATTCTATTCTACGTCCAGAATTAAATATACGCGAACGATATAACCCGAAAAGAATTCGAATAAAACGTGAATGCACCCGTACGAGAACTCGTCTTTTTTAGAAGCGCGATTTTAATTTCTTCGGAGTTCGCGAGGAAAAAAAAAGGGTTGTTACGAAGCCGGTGGAAAATAATAGATCGCCATAAACGCTCCCAGGGCTCCAACAACGTCCACGGCCCGTACATAGTCTGCGACTAAAACGAAAAACAGAGGGACGTCGAAACGACGCTGAAGATGGACCGAGTTCCCCGAGTGAAAACGGCGACTAATAAACCTAACCGCCATAAAGACGGTGTGTATCCAACGTAGTCAGGGCTCATTGTGAAAACTCGGTCGAGTGGCCCCAGTGCCGCGGAATTTCCACCATAATAATTTGGCCGTGCCACGATTACGAGCGATCGTAAAATTTCGAGACGGTGCACCGGCGAAATTTCGCCAACGCCACGCCGTCGACGACGCGACGACGACTTTTTGAACCCGACCCCGGCCCTCGTGGACAATTTTCCGGCGTCGAAAGCGACGGAGAACGAAAACTTGCAGCCAACTCTGACGTTACGAGTATAAAGATAAGAGAGTTTCGGTGGAATTAATTTTCTTGAACGTTCCTGAACGTAAGGATCGACCTTTGTTTCTGTCTACATGGTGTTTTAAACAGACGGTCGAAGTGGATTACAGAGCATAAAAAATGAATGACTAACTTGTAAAATATAATTAACTCGCAGCAAGCTGCGTTGTTAAAAATAGTAATTTTCGTGAAAATCTGTTCATAATCCGAGATTCTTGACAAATGTCCTTACAAACTTTTCCAAAAAAATCTAAACTACTTCTGTTGGCAACGTGTCACATTCTATATCGCTCCGTTTTTTCTCAGCATTTTTACAATTCGCGAATAGTTACACAACCGAGTAACAGGAATTTGCACTCGTAAATTTTGTCTGAACGGAAGTGATTAGATATGCAGAACCTCTTAACTCACTTTTCACGAAGGAAAGTAGTATATTCTAGTTTATATAATATTCCAGGCAAGTATTAAATTCAAAATACAATTTATTGGAGAATTTAAATTTCTTCCTAACTTGATCCTGCGCCACGTACATTTCTCGCACGCTTCTTTTTAAAAAAAAAAACCAGTGAATTGTAAGAAAAAAGATTTCACGGATATGACAGAAGGAGAACACGACAAGACGCATTTCACGTCTTTTATAGAGTAATTTTCGAGTTCGATACGTCGCCGATCGATTTCATATTTCCAAAATTGCCCTTTCATCTGGATCTTAAAGCTACACGCGTGTTTCCTCATCGTCGTCAAAATTTTCAAATTAATAATTGTACCTTTACCTTGTAATTATCTATTTTCAAGAAACTTGCATCTTTGAACCTAACAGGTTGCTTTCATTTTCATTCATCGCATATTAGAATTCTTCCGTTTAATCGTAAAGCGACGTTAAAATTATAAAATAAACAAAAAATGTACTCTACTTATAATAATTCTTGTAATAGTGATCTTCGTATAATTCCCGATCTCTCGACAATTCAGACGCGGAAATACGCAGAGTTTCGGCAAGTTACGACGAATCAACCCTGCGCACCAAGGTCTATGCCCTGTCTGTGTCTCTCTGAATCGATTTTAGGCGCGTGGTCCACCATAGGCGTATACACCCCATGCACAAAACGATGGGAGACGAGCCATCGTCTGCACTCGGCCGCGAGTCGTATAAATTTTTCCGAAATGACGCACGATTAACCCCGATTCACCTGCATCTCGATAATAGGCCGACTAATCGAGTGGAAAACTGAGCGAACGCGATCTCATGGGCAACTAAGCGATCACAGGAAGTAGATGGTAGATCGTAGAAATGGAAAGAGAAGTCGCGGAACGATGTTCTACGAGTTCGACTTTAGAAATCGACCGAGAGAATCGTGTACGAAGAGTGAAAATACCGTATCAGAGAGATGAAAAGAATTAGTTGGTACTAATTAGCTCGATGAAGTAATTTGTGAATTATTACCATTATTATTATTATTTATAATCGATTCTAGAGATTCGTTTCATTAGACCTTAGGCTGTAAGTAGTGGTAGATAGTGTGAGTGAAAAAAACGTGAACCTTGCGACAACAATAGTGCAATTGTGCCCGCGAATACGTTATCACTAGCTACACACGTTATACGACTGATAAGAGAGATAGTTGGTAGTAGATGTCAACGAACCAGGTAGGTGGGATAAGATTTATCTTATCCAGATGTGTGCCTACTGGTGTTGATCTCCATTCGACCATTTGTCTCCCCATTCTGTAGATTTTTCAAGCAAATTATTTATATAGATGTCTAATGCGTAGTACTTTGCACGTTACCAAGTACCAATGAGTTAATTATACTTTGAAGACAAGATGGTAGAAACTTCAAGTTGCGAACATAACGTAGAACAAGAGTGGAAATATAAACTTACAATTTGAAATTGAGATTTGAATCCTAATTTCTGAATGAATCTGAAATAAATTACTTGGAATAAAATCTAATATCGTTAAATTATGTTTATTACATCCGTCGAATCGTTATAATATTACCTTCGCTGCTAATGACGCATTTTGATAAAACGATATTGAGAAAATAATAAAAGCAACGAACAAAATAGTTTCGATGAGAAAAATGTGCAACGAATACAACGGAACGGTCGTATTTTAGTAGCAGCGAAAGTGATATCCTATCACAAGTGAAAACTCCACTATTTCTTATTACTATTACAGGAATACTTTAATCCTTAGGCGTAATATACCTCGCGATATCTACTAATCCGCAATGCCGCCCATCCCACTTCTTTTTCTCCCACCAACGTGGATAAATACGACACACGCGTTCGCCTATAATCGAGAGAATACGAGGAAACAACCCCCTGTGTCTCAACGCTCGTACATCGAAGTTATTTCCAATTTTTTCTATTCACCCCGTTTCTCGATGCTATCCATATTAATTTTTATTTCTCGATGTTGTATGTAACCATATATGTTCTTCAGCTTAGCAGAGTATGTTATTCCGGTTATAAAGAAATGTTCTTTGATCGTAAATTTGGACGTATAACCCGAATATCGATCAGGCAAATATTTAAAAACAATAGGATCTTGACATTTTCGCTGATACGGTTTCGAGATGCGCGTTAACGGAGCAGGGCAAACGTGAGTAGAGGGCGGAACGCGTAATGGCGACGTATCGTGAAACGATGAAACACGATAATAAAAGCAAGTGGTCGTATAACTAAGGTTTTAGTCACCGTTTCGAAATATCGGGTCGTTCTTCGTGGAAACGTTCCCATAGTTGCGTTCGAAGAGGCACCCCGCAACACCCCCTAGACCTCCCAATTCGCTATTAGCACTTTTCGCGATGTTTCTTGAAGCTTTACGTTTAAACATGATATTTTACGACTAAATATTCCAGTCGATTTTCAAGGATGAAAATTTAAAATGTTTCGAAGGTTTAAGTACATGGATATGCTTGTAATAAAAGTGGCAGATATTAAAGTACCTTTATTCGTTCATATGAATATCAAAACATTGGTTCACTTTTTTAACACCTTGTATAAACGTTTAAATGTACTAGTAATATCGGAAGAGTTAACTCGAGACATGTATCAAATTATTGAAATCGAGCTTACAGTGGTGCGCAGCGTGCCTACGTTTTCCTACACAGAACGCGAAAGCCAAGGGACGTTGGATCGTTGAAGTTGAAACGCGCCAAATGCGTGAAACTCGCGTAGGTTCTAATATTTTTGCACCACCCACGCGCAGAAACGGGTTTCCGCGGTATACGAACACCAGTCCATTCACTTTTACGATGTTAGAACCGGAGATTATCGACATTGTTAATTACATCGATGTCTATTTCGTGATTTTCTATTAGGTAGAGGCGCTATCGAAGTTTCAAGGTCGACCGATTTTTCTCTCCCTTTTTCGTATCTAAGATTCCATTACGTAATCATTGATCACTAAAAATTGAGAATTTAATATCGAATTAAAAATATCGTAATTGAAGTGGTAATTCAATATCATGCCATGTTATTAGACACCGTGTATACGTTAGTCTACGCAACGAATAAATGTATATTTCTAAATAAATCTCAAAAAGTATCTGAAATAGCAAGTCGTAAACAATACGTGCCTTTAGAAGTCGTTAGCAAATTGTCATTTCAAGTTTAGATCGAGACAAAAAAATGAAAGTAACAAACACGTTCAGGAAACTTGTAACAAACCTGATTCGTTTCCCGCTGGATCGCCTCCTTTTCAAGATGAATGCACCACATTGATTGACTCGTTTAAATAATCCACTCATTTACGTGCTCATTTGTACGCAAATGCGTTTAAACCGTGCTACCTAACTTCCTTTTCGAAACGAACGACTATCACGCCATCACAGTCACGTGACTGTTTTTCAATATTTCATTGTTATTCAAAATTATCGAGAATATTCTTCTTTTCGATATGGAAACATATTTGTATAATATAAAGAAAAATAACACGCGTAACGTAAAACGAATATAAACATTTTAAGTTCGAAGTATCAATGATATGTATCACCGATGTGTCACGTATGCCATAAAAAGATCACGCTTTGAGAACCTAACTGTCAGACGACTGATTCTTCATATTCTATGGCGGCGCAGCGAAACGAGCATCAGGAAAAGATAGGTACTCTCTTGCGATGTTCCTTACGATACGACCGAGGATACTATTATCGATTATCATTGTCATCGTTTCGCGAAATCTGTCGTAAAAATCACTTCCTTACATTCGTTTCAAATACAATTACCTCGTTCAATCATTATTCGATACGAAAGACCATATAGAGAATATTACGTATACATACAAATTAATGATTATAACAAAGAAAATATAAAGTAACCAAACGGACAGCATCGCGATGCATACAGTAATGACAACAAACCAAAGAAAGAGTTTTGCAATCGATGCTGTGAAACAAAAATAAATGAGTAACAATAATTATGTTCGTCAGTAGGTTGGTGCAATAATATAACTAGTGCGTGTATTTTATAGTGTATAATACGGAACACGCATTTTGCGTAATGAACAACAAGCGTTCTCGTTAACGGACAACTACAAATAAATCACATTCGCTTCACGCACGTGTCAACAATCACAATTAAATCACAAATAACCTAAATACTTAGCGTTCTGTTGTCACCAAACAGTAATATCGAAATGATGATGCGTAAATTAACGTGCTTTGTCTCTTGTATGGTTAATAAACAAATACTTGCCTCGAAACGAGTATGACTGTTTTTCTATATATAAATATCGTATATATGTATATACTTCAAGCACCAAAGATCGTTTCTTGAAGATGTGCGTTTTGGATCAAGGGATGTAATAGCGAAAATAAGCGTGTGTCACTTTGACGAGAAGACGTCAAAGAATACGTACACACTTATTCAAACGTACAACAACGTATAATAAAAAGTTCACACGAAAACTCGACGGACCGTAACACCTGTTGCATTGAAAAGCACAAACTGGAATGTATGACACGAATTTTATTGTACATCTAGTGACGCATTATGCGCCATCTGGTAGTATATTTTCGTACAACAGAAACATTTTGTTATCAACTGTGCAATCCTGTTAATGAATTAGATAAGAAAAGTAAAAAATTCGCATAATATATATATTTATAAAATAAACTTAAAAGAAAATACGTAATGCATTATACATATATATTATGACAACATTTTACGCAGTATCAAGCATAACTCCGCCTGTTTAATATATCCACATTTTCATATTTATGTAAATGTGAATGTATTAAAAAAGAAGTCATCGTACTTGTGAACGTATTAAAGAAGAAATCATACATTTTTACGAAATAGATATAATCTCAAAAATTTTTACAGAAATATAATATAATTAATATAATAAATATATATAATTTTATTAGTGCATTTCGAAGCACAACCAGTGATGCTCACATGTATGCCTCTTTCTACATACTTGATCATTAGCGACATACGGTATATGCCAAGTATTATTTTGCTTTTGAACGATCGCGTCAATAGGACACAGTGCATTTAACTGGACGTAACCCTTCCTTACATCAATAGAAAATTGATGCGATAACTGCCATTTTTTAAAGAGAGCATTTAACTCAATGTCTTGCAAAGCAAATACATGTTGACGCAACAAATCCTTAGAAATAATTCTAGCATTTTCTCCACTCGCAAATGCCGCATATAATAGAAATAAATCATCTTTTGAGCTAAAAAACGGAACAATATAAATATAATCTATGGTTTAAGGAATAAATAACAATATATTATACATAGCTATAATGCATACCTATTTTCAACAAAGAAACAATCTGCATCTTGCAGATCTGTTTTGGCTACAAACTTCCGTATATGTTTTCTTCCAATGATTAATATTTTTTTATTCTGCTTTTTATAAGATTTGGAAGTCCGTATGATCTGCAAAATATCAATTACTTATCGATCGTGCATATTCAATTGATAAAAAGATAGTAATCGTTAAAATATTATTTATTATTATTTATTAATATTATTTATTATGCTACTATGATAGTTTTAAAGTTACTTACTTCACGTATTATTTTCTGTGTGATATCGTGTTTAATAGTATACATAATATTTAATCCGTCTATGATAAGGTCATATGGTTTATTTTTATCAATAAAATTTATATATGATTGTATCTCTTGTGGATGAGTTACATAATACATTTTATTGAAGATCAAACGATTCTTTGTAGCTTCCAATAAACGCTCGTAGTCCTTGTCAGATAAACTTAGTTCTGAAATGTTTTTTTTACACTTCTGACACCTTGATCTATGTGAAGGAAAATAAACGGTAATGATATGGAAAAATAAAACTAATTACTATTATTATTAATACTTGTATATCTTATACCTTGACACTACAGTTTTACCGACAGACCAACCACGTTCGATACATGCATTCATATATTGAAACGCAGTGACTCGACTAGGTTTATTACCATATATACTCCATAGTAGAAATAACTTTTCAACTTTTGTATTAAATGTGTCTTTTTCTTTTAAACAATATTTTAAATATGTAGTATATGCATTGTCAAAAGGTCCTTTGCCTTTTTGTAGGCTAAGCATTAGATATTCATATCCCAAATTTTCTTTTTCGTGATCAAAAAAATATGAAATTAAGGTAGTATATCCAGGTCGAAGCAAAAGTCCATCATTTTTTTCATGTTTTTCTATAATTTCAATAGCTTCCTTCCACTTGTCCATTTTACATAAGCATTGAATAAGAACATTACTGAGCTCATCATTAAATAAAGTATACTGATTATTAATATTATTGTACACACTTAAGATATATTCTTTATCTAGTTCTGATATTGGATCATTTTTTATGTTATACAACTGCAAATATTTAATAATAATAGGGATTGAAAGTTTATAATTATTATCTGCTAAAAATTTATAATAAGATATTCCAGCATCTGGATAATTCATATGTTGAAACATGTCTAGAATAATAAAATCAGAATTGGATGAATGGCATTGTGATTCTATATGTTTTCTTACATTTTCCCATGTTTCTTTTGATATAGTACTAGATTGTGTTAATGCATTTTCACAATTATTCAGTACATGTTTCCAATAGATATCAAACTTTTGGTTAGTAGTAATTGTGTATGTATTTCTAATAATTGTACACAGCACTGATGTTTGACGAATATATGAAAACATTTTTATATCATTTAAATTAATTTCAATTTTGCTAAAATTACAAAATGTTTTGATATATTTTTCACTTTAATGTATGAAGTCTGTTGTCTTTTTCTAACCTCAAAAAGCAATCACGCTTGAACAGAATATAACAACAAAGGCACGATATATTTTAACATTCTTCAAAAAAATATTGAGGTTAAACTTATTTTGGAATACGTCAAATTTTTAACCTATTTTCTTCTCATAGTTTTTAATAAGTAAAATCCAGTTTTACAATACGGAGATCACTAACGTGAAGTACTCACAGCGTTGAAATTGTTGTCACATGCAATTTATAAGCTGTTACAAATTACACTCAAGTAAAACGAATATTTCGTCTTAATTTTATATTATTATTTTTATTATGAATGAATGAATATGAATTATATATTTTCCCTGAACTTTGTCTTTTGTAAATATCGAATTTCTGACCCTTTTTTTATATTATATGATTTTTACTTTTCATAAATAAAATCCAAAAATGTTAGGTTTAAGGTATGAAGATCATTGCTTTAAAAGTTATACGTGTATAAAGTTTATACATATCTTAAATTTACTTAGACGCTACTAATAAGTTGTAAATTATGACTGTATATTGGCTTTATGTATAAGCCTATAGAATAAATCAAATCAATACTATACACTATAAGTGATAATTGTTAGGAAAATCAGATTTATATTAGTCAGAAAGTAATGAAATTTGTTCGTAGAACTATTTATATTCGTTATATAAAAGTGAAACATCTTCGTATTGCCGCTATTAGTGACTCCATCGGACCAATTCCATCTGGCGACAGAAACGCCACCATAAAAATTCACACAAACAGTCGGCAAAGTTATCATCATGATACCGGCGTCTCCTGTGCATTTAGTTTTTTACAGGGTGACAATATGCTTCTATCCTTTGCATATTTTAGATCTAATCTAATCATAACTTAACTTAAACTTATATTTATCCATTCTTTACACCAAAATCTCGTTTACTTATAAACTTGATGCTATACGATTTCTTGTACTGATAAATATATGTACTCGTATACATATATTTATATAGCTTTCAGCAATAAGCCGATAGCGATATTAATTAAAGTTGTCGCCTTCCGATTTTTAATTAAAGGAATCCTGCAATCGTTTGCTTTCGTGTCAATCATGTTTAATACCCAATAATCGTCAGTTCCTCCAGCACAATTGTATTTACGTTTTTCAAATTTTACTTCAACCTTTGAAATAATGTAGAAATAAAAATTACTATATGTTTAGAAACATTGTTTCAAACATTCTAGAATGTGTAATACGATGACCATATTCTTACCAGTATTGTATAACTGAGAATAATTTAATTTAAATGTAATAAGTGTAAAATTAACGATAAAAAATTGATTAATTTTCCATTATGAATATTTTCATTTAAATAATTTTTTCAATACCGAATAAATTTTAATAAATAAATTAAATCTATCTATCGACCTCCTGACAATAAACATAGATATAAAGAGTTTCTTTGGCAAAAATATATTCTTGAAAAGAAGCAATACTACAGTATCAATAATGTTTTGGAAATCTGAATCTCCAATCACGCATTTCAACTCTTAAAAGTATTATCCCTTTCTCCTTGTACGTAATTAAATTCTTACTTTGCTTTCTATCGAAATATGTTTTCACAATTAAACAAAATATAGTGGATAATTTGTAATATTTTTTTAATTTGTTATAATTTTTCATAATAATAAACGTAAAATCCCTTGTTTTATGAAAAATGAGAATGGACTAACTTACACCACTATATATTTATAACATTATGATAAACATTGCTTGGTCCTTAATGAGTTAATAATTAATAAAAAATTCAAATTTTCTTGAAATGTGTCGTTCACTTGTTACCACGACATCTACCATGCGAATAAACACGCGGTCGGTGATGTCAAGTGCTTCTGCAACAACTTATAAAGAGGACTGATAAAACCAGATATAGTTTAGTCTCGTGCCTGGCGCTCACACATCTTAAACCGATCGTAAACCCAGTTTCTCTGTAAACCGCGGCCGAGCGTGGCACGGAACTCGGAACAGTGAACGACCGAGACAATCTTGCAACAACGTAGAAGGGGGAAAACTTTCTGACGTTCAACGAAAGACGAAATTGCACCGAGGTAAGAGAATATTATTGAGACAGGGTTATTTCGTGCGATAGGAATACTCGACACGTTCACGGCTATGCGAACCATTTCACTTCGCGTTTAATTAATTTTAATCCTACAACTATGCGATGGCTTGGCGAAAATGGCGGAAGTCACGTGAAGTCCTTAGGACCAAGATACTTCGAGATACGAACTCGTTTATACCCGAAGATCACTGACAGGACCATTTTCTCTTTTAAAAGTACGAAAAAGCTCTCGATTAAATTTATTTCAATTTTAATTATCCGATAAGGAAATTACGATCGTCGTTTCATTGACGCAGGAAAATTTTCAAAGTGGACGTCAAGAGGCGTTTTAGATTAAGAACAGACGAGCGAAATTTTCGAAATCAAAGGCACCGAGCTTTGATTCTCAATTCGTTTCTTACATTGGTACTTTAACGATAGTACTTTGTTTCGCGAAAAACAATCGATAGCCTTTGTCTGGAACGTTTATAATAAATTATGATTCTTCGAATAATAATTTTTCGAACAAAGATGAAAATAAGAAAAATGCGTTAAGACAGTTTTACTTAACGTTTTATATTTTCTAACATCCGATGACGTGCCAGAAGTTAACGGAATTATTGTTCTTAATTGTCATCATTGTATTATAGAAGTAAAATATCGCAATGTTCTACGACCTCTCGTCACGGTCTTCGAAATCATGAAGGTTGCAACAGATAAAGACAGATTCACACGGTTCACGATATGACCCCCTTCGGTATGTTTTTTGCTCGTCTTCGGTAGAATTCGATTATGTATTAGTAGTAAAGTAATAGAGTTAGCGTTAATTTCAAACGTGTTATCGCCCGATATTACGTATACTTGTACAAGCAGATAGTGTAATTTGAATATATTATGACGTTAGAGCTTGTCAGGACGAATGGTACAACAAACCAAAAGGATTCTGTACAGAGATTCGTCGGAAGAAAAGTAAATAACTTTGAAAGTAAGATGAAAGAGATATTATACGGATTCTACATGCAACAGTTTTCGAGAAAATCGAGTTGGAAAATTTATTGATCGCTCAAGGTAAGCAAGTGCATTATATACAGAAGACGAAACGTTTGCTTCGCAATATTTTTATTTTACGTAGTATCATATTCTGTATATTGTATTCTTCGTTGAAAATACAAAGTCGCTCTGGGAACTTTCCTCTTGAAAGATTTCCAACGCTTTCGTAAAAGAAACAACGAGTCGCTGTCTCGAAAAAAGCGACATTTATCTCTCAAAGAATCAAGCTTATTACCGATAAATGCATTCGCTTCTCTCGTCATCGTTTTTCAAGCAATGCATCATCGAAATTACGAAACGCTATTGGTCGATCAAGTAGTTAACGAAACATTAACATCGATATCTCATCTAAAAATATCTGTTTACCATTGGAAACCCGCTAATCACTCGTGGTCAGAGTGAAATATAAATTAGCGGTTTATCGTTTGAATGTTTTCTATTGGTTCGAAGTACGTAACCAAGGGAATATAAAACACTGTTTATATTCGCATTCTTAAGTTTTCTCAATTTTTATCGAGAGTAGTTACGCTTAGATTGACACGCGCAGCAAGATAGGCGATTTATTTCGCGTATAAAATGATTTGCATATATAATGTACATATCCGTGTATATATATGAAAAGTCGTCGTGATTATCATAAACACGTTGTATCTTTATGAATAGGATAAAATAAAAAACGGCGATTGTTTGATAAAGAAATTCCGCAATTCATCTATTTCCTTGAAAGTTGTTTGCAAACGACGATGCAAGAAGTTAAAGAATTAATATTTTTCTCAAAAAGGAAAAAGAATAGACGCGAATAGAGCGATGATAAGCAACCTTCAAGATATAAAGAAATTAATCCAGCTATAATTATATTGCAATTTTTTCTTTTTTTGAGTGAATGAACAATTTTCTCTAAAAAATTGTTTCATCCTTTCTCTTCTGTTTGCCAAGGTTTTCTACACAGCTGAACGGAAACTCGTGAAACTTCGTTTATGGAGAACTACACGTCGGACTCGAGCGACTCGGATTCCGGCAGCAAGACACTGGATCTGTCCTATTTGATGCTCGACCCTCAATTACTGGACGATCACTTCATCAATGCCAAGAATCCGGAACATGTGGACACGTTATTACTTCATCAGAATCGGCTGACCAGTATTCCACAGACGATAGTCAGGTTCACGAACTTGAACTCGTTGGATGTATCAAACTGTGGCCTTCATCGGTTGCCCGACTTTTTCGAGGATTGCCCTCTGACCTGCCTGGTAGCCAAGCACAATAACTTGACGAACGATTCCTTACCGAAGAATTTTCAAAATCTGTCGAGGCTCAGAGAACTGAATCTCAGCGGCAACAGGTTAACAGATTTTCCGGAGCAGGTTTTTGACTTGACGGATCTTAAGTACCTGTATTTGGGTGGCAATCAAATCACTGAGATCAGTAAAGATGTTTGGAAGCTGCAAAGGTATTTTTGGGTTCGTTTATTTCTCATGTTTCAGCCACCACGTACGTCTAATTAAAGCACAGTGCCTAATGAAAGTATTCCAACTTTGGACAGGTTTCAAAACTATGGTAAAAATATAGGAAAATTAGACACACCCGAATCTTTTCCTGATATTTTCAAAATAATTTTTCCCTTTATTTGACCTCTAAATTGAACGTATCGATCAAATTTTTGATTACCGTTAGTTGACTTTGCAAAAGAAGGGCCATTCTCTCGAAAGGATATTAAACGGTATGGACAATGTTAAGAAATCACAGAATTAGATGCAATCATTTTCTCAGAAATATGAGAGACATACTTATCTAGGTTAATATTTTGTATTAGTATGAGAATTATATAGAAAGATTAATAATTTTGTTTCAAGATTGCAAGTGTTGTCGATGGGAGGCAACGGACTGACAGAAGTACCGTCTACCTTAGGCGAACTGATGTCTCTCCAGGCGTTGGTATTGTGCGATAACATGCTGGAAAGCCTACCTAGTTCCATAGCAAAGTTGACCAACTTGAAATCACTGCTGCTTCACAAAAACAGACTGAGGACACTGCCTACCGAGATCATCACGTTAAAATGTCTGACGGAGGTGGTATAAAATTAAAAAGATTACGTAGTATAGTAATTATTCTAGCTCTTTTACAATTACGTTCTAGTTTTTACTTTTCCTACATATATATTCTAAATCTGTCAATATATGTACCACGTTTCCAAAAAAAAAAAAAAAACTGAATACAGAAGATGGGTTAAACATCGACAAAGATGCTTCCTAATATCCATCGCTTAAACATTAGTTTACATGAATTTTAATTCGCTAAATTATTCGTTTATTCGTTTGTTCAGTTATCTTTGAGAGACAATCCGTTGGTAGTAAGATTCGTGTCGGACATGACACACAATCCTCCGTCTCTGCTGGAGTTGGCTGCCAGAGTTATCATGACTAACAATATCCAGTATGACGGGGAGAGTATACCAAGAAACCTGGTGGAGTATCTAAACAGCGGTCATCGTTGCGTCAATTCGAAGTGTAAAGGTCAGTGACTAGGCTCGATTCAAAGTTCAAAGTTATATCGGCTCTACCACCATCGACATCGATTTTCCTTCTGTTACAATCCCTTATAGTATCATAGATATACCGTTCTATCGCGCCTTTCCCCACGAGATTGTTTTCACGTTTGCAATTCATGAAACGAGTACATCGGCCTGGCGATAAGACGCGAATCGTTGCTTGCTACCAATTTTCATTCGCCTCGTTGTAGTCTGTTGATGCTTTTAACATTAGCAATCGATATTATTACGCTCAAAATTGTTTCAATTATACAGATAACGCAGTCGTTGCGTTTTTTTATCTTGGTACGTTCGCTGGTGATTACATTTATTTATAAAGCGTATCAATATCTTAGTTACTTTTGCCTATATAAAAGATTGTGTTAGGACAAAGGTCAATCGTTCTAAAGCAATGAATATTAGGACTCGTGATCTTTTTCCTTCAGGATCACTGCGCTTCATACGACAGGTTTTACCAAATAAAAGTTAAAATAGCTGCTAAACTAATGTTTTTTATAGGGTATGTCAAAATGGATCGACCAATCATAATATGTTTTTTACGTTTCTACCTACAAAGCAATTACCAACATCGAACCATGTAACTGTTATTCGAAACATTTTCCGGTTTAACGAATAGTTTCAGAAATATTCGTAGGGATCAGATTAAATAGTTTAGAACACCTTATATATTAATGTATAATCAAGACATCTCATGCACTCTTTTTGCAAAACGCTGAAAAATATCTTTTATGCCGACGAACAAGGATTTTTATAATACAAAGAGTCGTTCCTTTTTCAAGCGTATCCATCTATAAAAATATCATTTCTTCGCAGGTGTGTTCTTCAACAACAGAGTGGAACACGTCAAGTTCGTCGATTTCTGTGGCAAGTATCGTCTACCTCTGCTACAGTACCTTTGTAGCAGGAAGTGCATAGAATCACGAGACGGAGACGAAGTAGTCAGTGGCGCGATGATAAGGAAGGTTCTTCTGGGCTGATTGATATTACTGGAATTTTGTATTAATATTACCGAAGGCTGTTACGTTTTTCGTTCAGAAGGCGTTAACGACTGAACTATCGCGCTATTCATCGACGAATTCCCTCTCTCTCTCTCTCTCTCTCTCTCTGTGCTCAAATCAGATTAAACACGAGTACAGGTTCAAGAGTCGAAGGTAAAGCATAGAGGTACGCAAAGCAAATTTGAAATTGAAATTTACGTTAAAATCGAAAGTTGGAGAAAAGTCGAAGTTCAAAGTCGAAATTTTGTTCGTCGACCGAGCGCTCGGATCGACTGAACGACATTGTCTCGCTAAGAATAAAAAGTCTTTCAAAGATGACGAATTGCCTTTGCAAAGTCTTATACGTATGAGTCTGCTTACGCATACAAATTTGTCATGTGCGTGAACAAATAATTAAAATAAATATTTCATCGAGATCGATTCGAGCTTAATTCGCTTCATACTTACTCCACCGTCCATCGTGCGGAACCCCGTCGCGAATGAAACCGCAGTCTCTGTTAACCGTGTTATCGTTTTATTGTTAAATAAACCACAAAATCTACAATAATAATAATCATAGTATCATAGAGTCTCCGTAGGAACGGAGGCGTTCGATCCTCGCTTAAAACACATCCACTGATTTATTTCTACGATTACCGATTATCGACTATTCTCGTGTGTGAACCGTGTAAAACTGAAAACATCCGACAAGTGAACGGTAGCGAAGCGAACGATGTTACTTAGTCATCGTGATTCGTCGGTATAGAATCGTTCAAGATTCATAGAGAACATCGTTATTATATCTTTTTTTCCATTTTCTTCGTCATCTTTTTTAATAACTCGAAGTTAAGTCGGTGACAATTCTTCGTGAATAATAGCAATATCGTAATAAGAGTTCGCTAGTGTTTTTTTTTTTCATTTTTCTTTCTGTCAGGTTTTTTTTTTTTTTATCATTTTTTCCTTTTGTTCTTTAATATCGCATATAGCGTCGCCGCGTTCTGTTTAATTACCTATACATACATATGCATATTCATATATATGCGCTCTGTTATTTTATACATTACATACATGTATATGTATGTACATGCTTGGGTTTCGTTCCCCCCCTCAAAACCCCCACTCCATTTCTCCATCGAACGAGTATTCTTTTTGCTCACACGCATCAGGCACTCCGTTTTGCTCGCACACAGCCACACGTTCGTTTTTTTTTTTCTTTTTTTTTCTTCTCATTTTTCTTCTCTTCTCCTCGCCAGCCATGATCTTTCACGGATCGGCAAGTTGTCTTAATTTTTTTAATAACTACGCTACTCCCTTTCTCTTCCGCTTCGTTTTCTTCTCCTCGTTTCCTCGAATCGCTCACGCTAACCACATTTGGTACATTCGCGGATTCTCTTCTTCCTCCGTTTCACAAATTATCTATATATATATATGATAATATATATATAGATATACATATATATATATATATATATTAACACAATTTTTTCCTATTATAATCGTGAGTAACGAGTAACCCTCTCGGTATGGCGTTTTACGGTTCGTCGCTGGTGTGAACGGTGCTGTCGATGATTAATAGTGCGTTATGGACGTTTCTTTTCTCTTGTTGCTTACTTTACAGAATATGTATAGTAAAAACGAGATTTCTACAGCTCGCTGAGTCGTTATAGTTCTATTATAGTATCGACGAATGGTTGGTTAGTGCTCACGATGGTTGGCCGACTATAGTCGGCAAGCGAATATAAAAGCGTACAGGCTTGCTGACTATAATCGTCGCGCGTGACAATTCTCGAGATTCGAAGCACGGTAATATGACTATAGTCAACAAGGTCCTAAATATGCGCTTCACCGCTGACTATACTCAACTTGCAGCTTAAGTAAGCGTATAATGACGGCCGACTATAATCGGCTTACAGTCAAAAAGTATATAAGTACGCAGGGACCGTCGACTATAGCCGACGAGTTAACTTAGATGAAAGACTTTAATTCCGTACTATAATCGTAAGGGTGAACGGTTGCACTCACCGTGCCGATAACAGATCAGCGACTATAATCCACTTAAGGACTCGAGTCGCACGTGCAAGTCACCGTAGCCGGTACGCGTTCTGTACTTGATACGATAAGGTTATAGTCAGCCGAAACAAGCGACCATCATGGTGACTATAAACGACGGCAGCATAGAAGGTAATCTTAGCCGACGTATAGACCTAGAAGAGCGAACTGTAGTCAATGAGAAGTCTCGCGAGACCTTTGATTACAGTCAACATTCGTCAAAAGCACATCCGCGACTATACTTGGCTCGCAGGCTTAAGTGTACGACTATAGCATATGGCCATACCGGAAGGGGTTAAGCACTCGTTTCACAGACGACTGTACGATCTCTGATCGACGTCATTGCACGACTATTATCTTTCCGCGCTACGACCGACCGTACGTTTGCACCCGTCCCTCCTCTTCCTCGTCCCACCGTTCTCATCATACTCTCGTCGTTTTCTTCGCGTTTCGTTCTCGTCTTAACACGCAGTCTCTACTTTCTGTACACCTGTTCGTCGTATTCTTTCGCTAAAATTTCGCCACGTGATCGAACCAAGTACAGGAAGTCTTGATAGCGATTGAGAGCGATACAGTCGGGGAAGAGAATCGCGTAGGACGATCGCCTACGAGTCTTCCGCGTGGAACTCGATTCTGGCGTGAATACCACGCGAGAATAATTAGCCGATCTCGTTCGGAAAATCGAATAACGGCCTTTTCCCGAGTATCGTGGAATTCGGCTATCGTTCGATACGATGGGAAAAGTAAAGTAAAGGAAAAGAAAAATTTTACAAGAATAACGCGGACGATCCACGCCAAGGAACGTTTTTCTCCGTGGAAGGTGAGAAACTAATGGTCGATTCTTTCCTGGGCAGGTCAATAAGGTATATAGATTATACATATTTATAATATATATACTTCTGAAGAGGATGTCCTATGGTTACATTCCTACAAGCGAGTACTTCAAGCGTATAGATACACGGGAGAAATAAAGGTTTGTACAAAGGGCGATCTCAGAGGGATAAGAATCGCGCGAGAACACGTGCGTGTTTCGACTATATCCTTGACTATACATACATCGTAGAAACGAGAGATATTATCGTTACATTGCTACTTAAATTGCCACTGCTATTTTTTTTTTCTATTCGCGAAAAATATCTCCCTATCTCTCGGAATCGCTGCCCCTAACTGCGAAAATAGTAGCAGTGTCTTTAAATATCGATCGACCGCGATGGTTTTTCCTTCTCCTTGACTTTTTCCTTCTCGATTCGTCGCTTCTTACCTTTAATGGAGGTAAAACGCGTGGAAGTGGTACGGACAGAATCGCCAGTGTGGTGCAAAAGTAAAAAGCTTATAAAAATTCGATCGTGTGTCGTAAGGTCCGTCTTTAAAATTTTCCACTAAAATGTCTCGAAGACTCGGCTTCGTCGGTTCGCCTTTTCCGCTCGATCGTTATGCTAACTCTCGATCGATACCGTTGAGTCCTGAACGAGTCCGATAATAGTTTGGATTTTTCAGTTGGGTCGCTTTTCCTTAATGAAATTAAATGTTTATTTATCGTATTCAAACCTAATTGTTTCGTAATATCGAACCATGAACAAATCCGAAAAAATTCCGGAATATTCATCGATATCTCTGCCACGGTATAACATTCGTTTGTTGACCAAAACGTCTGAAACCTCGTTGGATGAAAATAAAAATTTAGAGAGAAGAGCTCATCGATCAACGACGCAGTTTATCCATAGAGAGTTCGTTTATATTTCGTATTTTACGCAATAAATGTCATGTAAAACATAGATAAGAAATTAAGATAAAGTGCTTTATAATCAAACCACTCGATCCAAGCTATTATTGGTCACCTATATCTCAATCATACCAATTGAGAGTTAAACGACGTAAAATAGGGACTCGATTTCATCCTTATGTACATGCACGACTGTTCGTGATCGAGGTCGGAAAAGGGATGCGTGCTGATTAAAGTCTTAACTATTTTAGTTACTACTACTACGAATCGGGAGTACGGATAGTGACTCGTTGTCACGCGACTACGCGAGTACGTTTCGAAGATGGACCAGATTGAAAGTGGAACGTCTAGAACAGTTGCCATTTAGAATGAAGTACAAGCTCGGGCCTTGCGATAGACTATTTTCTTGTTAGAGCGCGATAGGTACAGCTTAGTCGTTTCTTCAAAAGTATTACAGAACCGACCAAATATTGGAATTTGGATTTTGGAATCGTGTAAATTAGTTGATCAGCCTCTTAAATTAGTCGCATGTATCGGAAATCATACGAAAAAAATGCTTACTAATAAAAAATACTCGTAAATAGATTCGACGAAACGTTCGAGCTACGGTGCCACGTTTATCAATGAAATTGTTAATAATCGGAAATTATATCGTACAGCTGTTTGCCATTTTAATTCGACTTGTAATTATTTGTAACAAATGAAGATGTTACACGATAAACGTAAGAGACACGTTAGAAAATGAGATTAGTTTCCCAGGATTACAAAGAGTACTGATAACATTGAGCCTATAACACGTGAAGTTTAATACGAAATTTTTATTGCGTCGTTCGTTCAAACTTTACATTCGTGTAGAAACGAAATTACTCGTAAAAAAAAGAATACAGTTATTTTTTTTTGTTTTTTTTTTTTTGTTTACGATCCACTCGAACCAATCGAAAACGGAAGCAAATATAATTCGTTTATTTATTGACGAATTTCGTATTAAATTAATCACTATTATAATTTAAAAACATATTTGTCCTTAAAAATATCGTAATAATATATATATACACATATACATATATACACACATATATATGTATATATATATATATACACTTCGCAGCGAAATGAATTTACAGATACAGAGTTTCTTCCCCTCGTTTTGCTTTTAAATCGATTACTCACCACCGTCATAGTTCGTACGATACGAAAAACTAAAACGAAACGGTACGAAATCGGAAATGATCGTAACTAGACTGCAACTTTTATGCAAGCTTGTTTTTTCTTTCTTTTTTTTTTTTTTTTTTCGTGGACACAAGTAAAAGAATAAAACTTAAATAGAGATTCGTTTTATCCATTAAAAATTACAACGAGTTTACTACTTCGAATGCTTCATATATTTCGGTATGTTATATGCATTCTGTGCATCTCTTTGTATCTTTAAAACTCTGTAGGAATGCATAAAAATCCGCAGTCTAATCGTAACAATAAACTACAATTCATCGCAATTCAAGCGTTTGCTGTTCATCAAGCGTACAATATCGGACATATACAGTGCTTAACTACACTACTTTAGCCACGATCGTTCAAAACGTGCAATTCGAATAGAATTCTCGACTTAATTTTTTTTTTTTTTTTTTGTTTCTCGTGAATAATACGAACGATTAATGGTCCATCTTGGAATTTCCGTGGAATCAGCGGAAAGATAGTAGCTTTTTTTTTTGCAAATAGAAATAGCTACTGGAGCATCAGGGACAGCCCATGACGATAATCTCTAATTCCATGTTCGAAGCTCAGTGGTTCTCGAAGGAGGTTTCATACATGATCAGATAATCGTTTCTGTTCCACAGAGACACTCGATAAGGATATCATATATTTATGATACTTATGATTCGTCCAAAGCATCGAATCGAACGCAAAATATTTGATTCGTGGCTTTAATTAACGACAGAAAGCCATCGCTAAATCTCGCTCGATCGGTACAGCAGCGATTAAATATACGTATACCTCTTGCGAGTTAACTTCTTTTTTTCTCTTTCTCTCTCGCTCCCTTTCTCTCACGTATATACATATGCACACCACACACGCATACATATATGCATATATATACATATTAAATTACTTTATTAATTTGTTTTCTTTACACAATTATTACAATTTATTTACTAGGTGATTCGAAACGGTGCGACATGATGATAGTAATAAGAAGACAAAGAAAAGAACAAAAAACTGGTGGTCTCTGTAGTGGTAACGGTAATGAAAATGTCAGGCAAACGACGAATATAGTTGTTCTCGAAGAGTCAATTAATCATTTTTTTTTCCCTTTCTCTCCGTCTAAATCGTGTTTCCCTCCATGTCACTCTCATTTACTCCCATATCTTTCACACTCTCACGCGCATCTTCCATTCAGCTCCTCTTTCTCTCTTTACAACAATGCAGCAATATCATTAACTGCTATCGTTAAAAATTAATCTACATATTTATATAGATATACACACATATACGTAATTCAATCGTATGCACGTATTATATGTATATACCTATACGTATGTATATGTATATTATATACACACACATATATGTAAGTATTTATATATATAGACTTTCAGTATTTTACATGGGCTCTTCCCTCACCAGATGATTTCTCTACATTTTGCAAATGTCTGTGTAATGTATGTTTGCGTGTATGTTTGTAATCGAATAACGCTAGAGTCTCTTGAAAGAAGAGAAGAAAAAAAAAAAAAAAAAAAAAAAAAAAAGAAAACGAGGCAAAATAAGGAAATGTCCGGTGTCCATCCACTAATAATTGCACGGAATACAATTCAATTCGTCTAATTTATCGTGGATTTCATCCCTTTAATCATATATGATTCTCATATCATGATTATCATATCTTCCTTCTTCCTCGGACTATGAATTAACTTTCCGCCTTATCTAACCGGTGACGAAATAATGTTCGAAGCACGCAAAATCGCAGAACACGAGAAAGACTGGATTAGAACTAAATCGATGAATTTCTTTATTAATCGAATAATCACGACAATTAACCAACAATTTATACTTCAGGTTGTCCATGAATTTTTCACATTCGTCTTTTTTTTTCTTTTTTTACTTTTGTTTCCTCTTTATATATTTTATTTCGTTCTACTTTTCACAGTTAGATTCACGACCATTTTTCGGTTTCTCGTCGGTCGGGAAGATCAAAATTAATAATCTCCGTTTGAACCTGTTCGGTTGATAATTCTTCCTCTTGTTTTTACGCACGGATATCACGTCTCCTTTTTTTCAAGATGTCGGTCGACAAGGAGAACGAAGATACATCAAGCCAGCTGCTGCCTGAACATATAAATAATTTAAATCTACAATAATTACATATTTCTTCGTTTCAATCATATATGAAAACTATATCGCATGCTTATGTAATCTGTTCGAGCTCCTTTGAACTGTTCTCGACAGCTATATAGCTTGCCTAATGTTTCTTTCAAGGGATCCGTTGTCTGACGGCGGAAAAATGATGGCTCAATTATCAAGCAAACGCAGAACTAATGGCGCCTATGGAATCTTTAGCTTTACGCTTGCAATTTTTGATGATCGAAGGTCGAAGTTTATAAATTTTGAAAGAAACGAATCGTTATATAATTATTTAAATAATACGTTGTATAATTTTAAACAATAAATGAAGAGGCGACCATTATGTTAGCATACACTTAATACGTATGGATTTATGTGCGAGTAAGTGCTGGAAAGATACCACCATTATTAAAAGTGCCACGATCGATACATATCTGAACATCCTGCTTTTTCTCTTTCAACGCAAAAACGACAAATTATCCTTCGGTCGTCAGAACGCAAAGACTCGTCTTCGTAATTTTCACGATCGTGTATCAAAAATCTTATGTATTTCCCTCCGTTTTCGCGTGTTTAGACTAGAGGAAAAACGAAATCGATAAATTCATCTAACTGTTCAGCTAGTAACGAAGGAAACCGTCCGTGTTAATTGTTTAAAAACGTAATCTACATCATATCAACGTTCGTTAAAACTCTGAAACAAGTTCTCTTTCTCTCCCATTCTCACTCGCTTGCTGTCCCTTTCATTCTCCCACTCATACTTCCTCCCACGTTCTCACTCTGCTGCCATTCTATTTTCTTTCTTTCTTTTTTCATTTTCCCTGTTCTTTTAATCAACGTTCGTCTTTTCCCTCTGTCTCTCTTTAAAAGGAAGAAAAAAAAAAAGAAAGGAACTAAATGATCGTTCGGTATGGACTTTCATCGGCAGCCTCTCTTTCGTGACTTCTTGCGGCGCGATATGATATGTAGAAACGTGCAAAATGGTGGCTAGGTCACGCGCGACATGCCCGGAAAGGTTCAGGGGTTCATTTCTTTCGTTTCGTTCCGCAGAATTGAAATTCATCACGCAAAATGCACAAATTTCCTTCGTACACCTCTTCTTTCGTCTTACGATTCTCCAAGACTACCATAGACGAGACAGCGATCTAGGTATTAAAAAAGATTCAACGATCTCGATCGAAGAAATTCAGAGGCCTCGTACGACTGAGCTTTCTCTCTCGCGGGCATACAAAGTATGCATGGTGATGCGCACGAAAGGATAATTTCATAATTTGCTTACAAATCTTGTTCTTACTTTTTTATCGTCTGTCGTTCACACGCTGATACAGAAAAAAGAAGAGGACATTCGAAATTTGTCGAAAATCTAAAGCACTTCGGACGTAAGAAAAAACAACTTGTCGTGGTCATTTAAAAAGAAAAAAAAATCGCTCTCTGATGCGTAGAGCTTTGTCGCGTGTGATGAAAAATATCGCTCGGCGAAGCCGAGGGTTCGGTAAGACCAACGACAGAAATATATAATGATAATCGCGCGACGATTAAATCCGTAACAAATAGTGTACTCGAATTAATTCATCCATTAAACAGAGGATCGTACTCCAACATATTTTTCTCCTTTTTTTCTCTGCTAATTGTACTGGTATACGCAGCATGTCTCACGTCGCGGACATTCGTCTTACGATAAATAGAGATTGTGCACGCAAATTACTAACGTGTGTGTTTATGTGTGTGTGTTTTTGGTGTTCAATCGTGACATTCTCCGCGTGAAAATTTCCCTATCAGTTGCGACAGCATCGATCGGCGCTTGAATCTTGAACACAATAAGAATATTATCTATGTAACATGCGTGTTCTTTAATACAATATATAGCGATAAGTATTGTAATCGTCATTTCCCTTTTTCCAGTTCGTTGTTACGCATTCAAGAGGAAACGTCCGAGTCTCGGCTCCTATTCATGCTGTTCTTCGCGAAAGCTGAGAATCTAGCGATCTCTTTCTCCTTGAATCACTAAAATTTGTCGAAGCCCGTGTTAAAAGGCAGATGGTTCTTGTATCTCTTTAATAATCGCGATGATCGTGTAGCTGTTTATTTTTGTGTGTGTGTGTGTGTGTGTGTCTTTGTGTGTGTGTTGTGTGTGTTGTCGAATTATGAGATGACGACGAGGCAAGCAACGTAACGCGCTACTAGACATAGTGTATCGTAATAGATTACACATCGTTTGGTTTTTCTTCAACTAGAAAAAGTTCGCGTTCGTTATTATCTTTCTTTTTTTTTTTTTTTTTTTTTTTTTTGTTGTTTTGTTTCTTTCTTTCTTTGTTTATAGCAATTATCAATTAAAAGAGGTTACGAGCCAGTTCCTATAACATATATATACATTGAATTGAATTGTTTGTTATGCTGTTTTTGGCAATAAGGTGGCAATCAAGCGTTCGCACACGCCACTCAGAATTCGAGGTGTCCTCAGGCGAAATCGTTATAAAGAGGGGAACTATTCATCTTCTTTATTCAATAATCCTATAATATTTCGTCGTTCGTGTTTCAAGCGAACAAAGCTTAAAATACCACACTGGTATCGCCATTTGCATCGAGTTCAAAAAAATTTACAATTGGGGATTCTTTGTGTTATGTGTATGTTATATCGTCTATGGACATCCTCCTCAGAAGAATATCGATCTTCCTTCTATTCTGTTTTTATCTTTTTTTTTTTTATTTCGTCCTTGCTATACCGTACTTGAATTTTTTTCTTTTTTCGTTTCTTTTAAGGCTAGTTTCTAACACGCGAATTCTTGGCTTTTCCTGTCTTTTTTTCACTCTCGCTCCCTCTCTTTCTATCGTTATATCTCTCTTTTTCTCCTTTTCTCTCATTCTCTCTTTCCCTTTCTCCCTCTCCCTCTCTCTTTCTCACTCTCTCGCCGTGTTTTCTATCATTTGTTGTTTAATTAAACGTTAAAAATAGAAAGCAGCTTAAGCCATGTTCGACTGGCCGGGGTCTGTGTTCTTTGAAGAGGACAGCGTGTTGGTGTTCACGTTATTATCACTAGAGTTACCGCTACTCCCCGCGACCGGTTCCGACTGGCCTCCAGGATTTTCCGAAGTCTGCATGTACTTCGGTTTTAGGATCGAGTTTAGCGACGGTTGAATTCGTAGCTCGTACTCTGTAAAGTTAAACAAAGGGGGAAGCTCTCGCCCATTTGGTAATCGCGTCCCCTGCTCCCGAAGTTCGTCGAAAAACGGATGAGCGCACGCTTCCAACGGTGTGATCCGGCCGGATGGCGTGTACTCCAAAAGTCCAGCGACCAGCTCCATCGCTTCCGGAGGTGTGCGTGCCCTGAACACCTGTAATCATCGTCGTCGTTAGTTTCAATTTATCCTGGTAACATTTTCGTGGTTAATCTGTGGCTAACAAGGAGAAATCTCGAGACGACCTTGTTTCTCGATGTTAATTTCTGTTACTGCACGAAGGTTCGTTAAGAAAGAAAAAATTATTCCTCGGGACTTGCCCATTTTTTATAGTAGCGAGGATTTTACAGTAGAGGCAAGAAATTTTGTTCGTCTGTTCAGGGTTAAGTATAATATACTCGCTATTAAATTGTCCATGTTCATGCAAATGTATATTTTTATGAAAGATTTATAGCGAAAAAGTGGATGATCGGGAAGTAGCCTTGAATTAAAAAAAAAAAACTTTTCACCTCCACCATAAGAAATCGCATAGCAACACAAACTGAATGAGATCCTATACCACAAAGCAATAAAAAAACGGCAGCAATACGTTCCGCTTACATGTTCGTTTGAAGTTTCGTATCTGATCAGTGTATATTAGGTGTATTACAATTGATATTAGTAGTGATGAACTGCTTCGGTTTTGATATTTCTTCCCGTATAAAAGTTTATCCATCCGAGGAGCTGACCGTTCGGGAGACGAAGTCAGATTCGTTCGATATTCACTGCCTTTTTCTGTTCTCTAATAAAATGTGTTTACTCCAGGAGAATATAATTCGTCCAGAGGAAGATCGTCCGATACATAAAATTAACGATCCATAAAAAGTGACTAAAATCGTATGAATAAGATACTCGGCAGGCACAAAAGCAGTGCGTGAAAGTGAAAGAGACGATAAATTTAGATCTTACGAACAGTAATTTGGTTTCGCAGACAATCTGTTGTCGCTCTTTACCATGTACAAGAGAGAAAGAAACGAGATGAAAAGAAAAGAAAAAAAAAAAAAGAAAAGAATAATTGCATACCATTTTCAAGTCAGTGAAAAATATTTTTGTTCACCACCAGAACATTAGAGTAAGTGATACACCGAGATTTTGAACAGATCTGTTTCTATTTTAAAAGTTAGTAACGTGGATGATGATGATGATGATGATGATGATGATGATGATGATGATTATGAGATAGAAAAATGGATATTACACATGAGTTCGAGAAAAGATGCACGTCGAGCGATTTGTGATGCGAAGAATCGAAATGAAGTTTTGGTTTTTTTCAATCGTCGAGGCTCGTCGTCCTCCGTTCGACACAGCGGTAACTGAGCATCGTATCCAGCTTATTTCTTACCGTTTCAGATGCTGAAAATGTTGGTTATACTGGTTAGTAATATCACGGGCTAGAGAGAAAAAAAAAAGGAATATTTGCCAGCCAGTAAATGATAAAGACACATTGCTTTTTGAACAGGGGACCACTTACTCTAATCTTTTGGTGCTCCGTGGAACACTTTAGTCCACTCATTCGTTGAAGCATAAACTGTAACCACGAGTAACCATGTGTTGATGAATGTGATTAGAGCCGATTTGTTAGTTAGAAGGAACAAGACTGCGGAACAAGACCTTACCCTTCAACGATTCCATCGCTATTCTTTACAATTCTTTTCGCACAATGTGCTCGCAAGAAACCTTATTAATCCAATTATAACGTTTCCCTTACAAAGGGATCGTGTGAAGAGTGTGCACTGATTTAAATATCACGTTTTTCTCTTTTTCTACGCTAGTTTTACATTTGCATAGACATTAAATATTTCAATTTTAAATGAAATATCCTTACTCCTCCGAGATATAATTTCTAACGAAAATAAAATTTGGCAAATTACCGAATATCTATGCAAACGATGTTGTTTCTCGGTAGACCTACTATTCTTATATATTCTGTAAATCATTGAAATCAGAGCACACCAGATCATCTGTTTCCCCCGTTAGTCACGAAACCGCCAAACATGTACGCAGTACGCAGTTACGAAATTAGACGAGCTACACGAAAAACCGTCTCGACAGTGTAACGTATTGCGCGCAAAGAGCGCATAATACAACGAGTAGATCAGATGATAGGCTACCTTTTGCCATGGGTGCGCCTTAATCTGTGGAAATTTGAACTCGGTATAGTTGGGATTCATCTCACGTATCTGGTCGCGTGTAGGTGTGCCGAGCACCTTGATGATCTCGACCAGTTGATCCACGCCACTATCTCCGGGAAATATCGGTTGGCCGAGCAACAATTCTGCTACCACACAGCCTGCGCTCCACACATCTGTAAACACGATAAAACTTTTTAATTACACATAGAAACGAAAGAAGAAGAAAAAAAAAATAAATCTTTCTATTTTCTGTCCCTCCTTTTTCCTGTATTTTATATTTTATATTTATTTTATATTTTATATTTTGTATGCCATATTTCTTTCTAGTTTATCATATTCGTATAAGTAAAGTGCCTTGACGCATTGCCAGCCAATCTTTCAATCTTTAACGTAATAAATAGACTGCGGATGTTTATGCAAATTCATACTTTCATAAGCATGACTAAAAAAAACGGAACTTAAATAGAACCGTAAATACTGTTACGGGGTCGATTCTGTTCCTCTTGCATGATTCTTTGTCCATGCTACGTACATTCTATATATATATATATATATATTCTATACAGTTCTGCAGATACGATGTATTTAGATCTGTACGAGTCGAGGCTACGGAAACGACTGGCTGCTGTCCTTTCTATTTAATCAATATCCCGGATATAGGTAAAGTCGTCTTCTTGATTTTCTGTTGCGATACGCACTGCCTTTAACGTTCCACGCTGCGGCTGTCCGATAGTTTTGACGTTCCACATTGTGACTTTCATACTTTCAAATATCCAGAATTCTATTATAGCAATCTGCTTTACTTTGGATATGCGCTAATATACGCTTGTACATATCGTGTATAGCCTACGTTTTTACACGCTCCAATATTTTTCAAATTTGGAATGATTTTCGCACGTATCGAACAAGTAAGAGATTTTATAAAAATTTACTAAAATACCTTCAAGTACGTAGTTCAAGCTGATAAAATTCGAACGTTCAAAGAAGGTTGAAGAACCTTTTATTTACAATTAACCAAATTAGTATTCTGCTAGGCACGTGAAACAGTCTACGGTACGTCATTCAATGAATTAATTTAAATTGAACGATATTAACAATAAGAATAATACGCAAGTAATCGTACCAATTTTCGTGGTATAATCGATAGCACCAAAGATTAATTCGGGTGCGCGATAATAACGACTACAGATGTAAGACACATTAGGCTCTCCTTTCACCAGATGTTTAGCAGAGCCAAAATCACAGAGCTTCAAGACACCGGATTCTGGGTCCAGGAGTAGATTCTGTGGCTTGATGTCCCTGTGACAGATCCCCAGCGAGTGGATGTATGCCAGAGAGCGGAACAGTTGGTACATGTACAACTGGAAATATATTATTAAAAAATGATATTAGAATGTTATGCATGAAATTAAAAACGTTCTGATTATAGCGACTGGTGAATCGAATACGAGGAAAGCTTCGGTTAGTATACAGTTGAATTGCGTCTATCGATAATTATGGATAATTATTCTATGATTATATGTCAGATCGAGTAATTTTGCAATCTTATGACACGTCGTTCTGTAGAATGAAACGAGTTCGTATTACGTGTATGAGTCGGTATATTTATAAGCTTCGGACTTTTACGGTTGATTAAGATAATGATATTTTTGTATTAAAGATGCCTTGGTTATTTATTTCTCAACAAATTGAGAATTATGCTGTATTCTATTTGAAATTATTACGTCATGTATAAAACCTCTTGCGGTAGTAGTTGAACGATCGTTATTGTAATTTTCAGCTTACCTTAATGAAATTTATCGGTATGGTTTGCTTGCTTTTGTTATAATGCCGAGCGACTTTATACACAGTTTCAGGTATGTATTCCAACACTAGGTTCAGATAAACCTCGTCCTTCTAAAAGAAATTCGCAAAGTCTTTCGTTAGTACGAATCTACACCATCGACATACGAAGGTGTACCGTTTCAAAAGCACACGCGACTCGAAAGTAAATTCTTTTGCACGGGGCTTTGTTGCTTGTTTCGTCGTAGAAATCGATCAGCATGAATTTTATACGACGATTTACGCGAAGTGCCTTTGAACCGTGCACACGCAACTCCAGAAGATTATTTTCTATAACTAGTCAAGCTGCGTTAGCTACTACAGCTTGAATCAAAAATATAGTCACTCAAGGATACACTCCACTACTCAAAGTTAAGAAAAAACAAGAACAACGATTATAAAGTACCGTGCGAAAGTTTTAGGCCACCCATCGAACAACGATCTTTTGTATTTTTTTTTATTTCTCGATGTCATTTTAGATTCGTCGTTACTTCTTAAAGCAGATGTTTAATTCGAGAATTATTGATCATTCGTTTAAAAAGATAATAACGGTGCTTCACTGTTTCTTAGATCTAGTCGAATAATTTTTTAACAATAATTGAAATTTACTTTGTACCATTCGATATTTTGTTTTCAGTATTTCAAATAAATCACATTTTTCGTTTCCTCCGTTCTGATCGACAGCTCATCTTAAATCTATCTAAACACGCGTTTTATAACATCCAGGCAATAACTGAACACAATTTTCTAATTTCCTAATATCCCCTCCTAAATATTTCCTAAAGATACGATTGATAAATATAACGATGAATAAAGCTCGCTATCATAGACGGCCTAAAACATTTGCATCGTACCGCATCTCTATATAAAATCAGTCTATTTAGAAAAAATAAAATTCCAGAAATAATTGACACTGTGCAACACACGTGGAACCAAACTATGATTCGTAGGGGTGAGGGTAGAGTTTCCAATATGATTGGTGATGGGGCTGGCGGCCTTGAGCAACGAAGTTCTTTGACTCAGGCTATAGACTTCGTATTTAGTGTTCTACGATGTTCGCGGCTGACACATAACAACAAAAACGTGTTATCGTTTTTTTGTCGTTAATCTGTCTACGTGTAAGCGGAACTGCCTAAATTCTCTCAAAAAAAGGACCTCTCCGTCAAAACTACTGGGTACTCTCTTGTTCACTTACGTCCACATGAAAAACTGGATTAGTTGCGTTTAAGATGTTCTACAAAATAACACAACAACGTCGCATGCATTAAACTAACAATGAATACTTGGCGTTTTGTATCATTGTGTATCATTCGAGAGAAATCAGAAGTATCGTTCTACTGCATTTAATTCCAAAAGTATTCGAACAGTAGCAAACTGCGGTTCAAAAATCAATTAAATTTGTTTCTTTTTTTTTTTTTTCTCTCTCAAAATGCTCGACAAAATTACACGTAATTGTTAAATCAAACGATTTTTTGATCCCATGGTAGGTAATGTTTAAAAAAATTTTGAAGAGGATAAAAAATCTCGTTTAGCTTCGAGCATCGATCGTCTGAAAAGACAATTTTAGTAACACGGGATCGAGTGAATTTTAAAACTGCTTCCCTGTAAAAAAAAAAAGAAAGATACAAAATACGACATCATATTCTTCCTTTGTACACCTCAATTCTTTCACAATTAACTCAGATATATCGTTATTAAATTTTGTTACTATCCAAATACTTTTAGGGAATATCTGTATATCGTGAGTATAATTGAAGAAAAAGAAGAAAAAATAAAGAGAGAGAGAGAGAGAGAGAGAGAGAAAGAATCAAGGGAAATAATTTGCGTGACGCAAGAAACGTTCGAATAAGAAAAATTGTGTGAAAAGAAAAATCCACTTTCTTGTGGAGTAGATCGTACGTCCAACAATAATTGCTTCAACGTTCAAAATTTCAATCGAGTGTACGGAATTATCGTTAAAAAGAATCTTAATAAATAGTTACCTTATCGCCACTGGAGTAGAAGAAGTATTTCAGTTTTACAATGTTGCAGTGCTCGAGACGCCGCATGATTTGTAACTCCCTGTTCTATAAATAAAAGGAAGGGAAAATCTGATTAATTCGCGTAGTTCCTCGTTCGTGTTTACTTCGTCGCGACGACGGTGTTTCCCTTATCTTCGATTAGAATCGTTGTTAAGCACGTTTGTTGTTACATTCGCGAGATTTAATACGGAGATTGAGGTCGTGGATTATCGTTTCTCAAACATTGCAATCTCGCAAAACATAAATCTAATTTTATCGATACGTAAATACGACGATATTATTCGGTCGTCTCAGATCGGACGAATTAAACAATTCCATCGAGCAACAATAATTTATCTTTACTCGTACGATTTCTCTCCTTTTCGTTTGTATCTCTACGACTATCGATCAAAGATAAAAACTATAGAAAGATACGGCAGAATTTGTAAACGCGTTGCAGGATTAAAAAATGAGAATTTTCTTTTAAGTATAGGCTTGTCTTCGCAGATCCTCTGTTTCCGAATCGGAGCTACCTCGAATCGACGAATTACTATAATACGCGTTGGCAAATGGTCTCTAGCTTTCATAGAGCCTATATATTTCCAACAGGCAGAAAAAGAATCTGTTCGTTCTATCCAGACCTTCGTTCGTTCCCTGCACTATAATTTCTGCTAATTTCTTACTGTAGAAAAATACAAATTGGTCAATCCGATCGTTAAATCCAGGTACGAACGGCGGCTAGTTTCTATCGGTCGAATTTCAATTTCAAGTTGAGTATTATTTTGTAATTTTGCAAGTCGTAGTCAGAAACATCAGAGGATCTGCGAATTTATTTTTTATTAATTCAACGGTTAATACGCGTTTAGTTCGTCGTATTAGTTAGAGTTTAAAGGCGTATTGAAATTATTAAGAAATTATTCATCGAAGAATTTCATGTTTCTCTTACCTTAAATCGTTTGTCTTGGAGAACTTTTTTGATGGCGACCAGTTCTTCCGTGTCACATAGTTTCGCTAGGTATACAACGCCGAAGCTGCCGTTACCGATTACTTTAGTGTCTGTATAGGAGATCTCTTGGGGACGATCTGGACCAGCACCAGGTGTAGCCACCACGGTTGTGACTTTGTTGCCATCTCTATCTGCATTATACATCACACCGCCCATAGAAACAATCGAAAACCAGAATGGTAAAGTACAAGTAGAAAGTAAGAAGGTATAGTAACGATTTGGAGTCGTATACAGAAAAAGAAAAAGGAAAAAGAAAAATAAAGGAAAGCTGAAATAGTAAATTGATTCTACGAAGCAATGGACTCATGCTCGGTGTTATCATTTTTCAAGGTTTTGTTATTCGAAGAACTTTATGAAACAGGTATGATCGTTCAACACGTTGACTGCTACGAAAGTTCACGCGAGACTGATCGTACCAGGAAATTAATCGAATGATTTAAAATCCGTAAACAATTGTATTCGAGGAGATTTTCGTTATTTTGATCTACGTGACGGTAACGTTACGAAGTATTAAATGCGTTATGAAATTTATTTTTTAATAAATGTATGTTGCGTATCTACGTTCAAAAGTATAAGAATCGTCGATGAATTTTTAATAAAATAAATAGTCCATTATGAAGCGACAATTATTTCATGAAATTCATATTCAACTTTGATTGCGTGAGTTTAGAAAAATTACTTTTTCAAAAGAGTATCGTCATATTTTTCCAACATATTTTCCAAAGCTAAACTATGTGTCATGTGGGAACGAACAATAAGCAAAATTCACGGTCAATGAACTTCAAATAAAAGTCAACGTGTTAATACTTGGAAGACTAGATGTATCGAGTCGGTAACTAAGTGATCGCGGATTTTGCCATAAGGAGACATTGACAAAATCCGCGATCATTTAGTTGCCAACCCAATATAATAGGTGTAGCTAGAAGATGGAAGAAAATTTATAGAAAGACGAAGTAGATTGAAGAAAATGTGTCAGGAATTTGAAAGCTATAAAGCGATACAGTTACGATTTATTCGACTATAATTTAAGCACGAAATAGAAATATTTCAATTACAGCGATAACGATTAATGTAAACTATGAATTCGTCGGGATCTTGTCAATTGAAATCATCGTCATTTTGTTTCGTTGCTCTTATTTCCGAGTTAATCAGCGTAAACAATAGAAAATCCTACTTTAAAAAGAAATTCTAGAATGCTGTTCCATTATTCCCATTGTATCGATTTTCGATGCATCGTTTTCGAATCGAACAACATCCTGCGCGGCCTCAAACTTGAAAACGATTTCGGGGAGCATCAACACGGGGTCAGACACGAAAGAATGTACAACGCAACATCGAAGGAGTCGCAGCACACGGTCGAAATAGCCGCGTCGTCGTGAAAATAGCGCGACGATCCGAAATAGCGCGATCGTCCATTCGGTTTTATTGCGGAAAAGTCAGGATCGAAAACGACTGTTCCCCGTTCGAAGACGAAACAATCTCGCCGAGAATTTTCGCGCTTTAACCTCGTCGTTAACCATTCGTTACGTTTGTAACGCCCGACCATAGAGCTGTTTCGTTCGACGAATAAGAATTGAAGCAATGTTCGATGAAAACAAACAGAGTCGTTGCATGCAGCAAAAAAACAAAAAGACCTTGAGCTGAGATCCAAAATATTTACTCTCTACTTCGACGATAGACGATGAAAAGCATTCGACGATGAATCTGGAGATGTCGAGATTATTAAAAATTTACCGTATTATCTTTCGTACAGTTTTATCGAGGAACGTAATAAGAAAAGATTTGGAAGTCTGCATAAAACACAACGTTATAAAGGCAACATTAAATTTGCAATAAAATCGGACGATATGATCGTCGGTGATCGGATGGTATGATCGAATTCGTCTTGTTGTTCTTTTTATCTATCCATTTGTTTCGTCAAAAGAAGATTATGTAACCTTGAGATCTTGAGAAATATCGCAAGATCTTCGATAGAAAACGAGGTTATCGTAGCAGTTTTTAGTTCCTAAGATGATAAAAGAAAAGGCTATTAAAAGAAGCGTAATGTTTTATAACTCGAAGGAAGTTCGCGGCCAGCTAACAAAGAAATAAGAACAGAGATCAGTGAAATCACTGCTTCCTCTTGCTTTATATCCATCAAGGTCGTACAATCATCTAGAATCATAGGGGAGATGTATGAAAATTAGTGTTTACCATAGAAATTCTCTAGCGTTCTTACCGCGAGATTTCTCTCTACATTTCTATACTGGTGGCAAAATCTGCAAGCTTTCATCGTCGATAAAAAACACCGTGCTTATTCCTGTACATTTTTTTTTAAGAAGAAATCTACCGACGAATTGTGCAAAAATATTTATAGTCAAAAAAGGATGGCTACATCTTAGAAACGTAAGGGTAGCGAGGTTGTATAGCGATGCGCGAGCTCTTGCGATCCTAATCCTTTGTACATGAAAGCCGAAGAGAAGAAGAGAAATCTATAACCTCTAACTAGTCGCTTGTCAATACGTTAATATTGTTAGTCGATAAATAATTATGCGACAGAGCGGCAAAGTTCTTGAACCGCGCAGAGTTAATCAATCTTCGAGCTAATCTATTCGATTCTTGAGAACTTCAAATTATTACTTTAACTTCGAAAAGATCGCTGTGTCATAGGATTACCTTCGAATCTAAAGGTTACCATCGATGGACCAACGAACAGTAATCGATAAAAATAAACACCTTTTACCCTTGTCCTGCTTAACACCCAGAAGAAAGGAAAACTAAAACGCTGTTACGGTTTACACTCTTAGGCGGTTCGCGATTCTATTCTATTGCTCGATAGCAGCAGGCGCGTGAGAGGTATAACCTTGATAAGATGCGACGTAGGATAATGCGAGGGCCGCGTTTACAGACCGGTTTTCTCATTGAACCGCGGCTGAAAATAACCACGCACCGCATAATTCAAGCGTTGTAACGAGACCGGGTCCGAAAATTCGCGCGACCGTACCGGAAACCCGGTTGATGTCTCGCGATCGCGTTTATCGTCGTCGAATGAATCGAAACGGGCGCAACCAACGATAACATGCCACGTGGGCCACGATTTACTTCTTGACATTTCGCCAACATCTTTCCCTTCCGTTAACCTTTTCCTCTTCCGTATCGTCACCTCTTTCCCTCTTCACGCAGAGTATTTCCAAGTTTCGATGCAGAGTAACGCGAACCGGCGGACAACTGGGCGCATTTGTGATTTGTTTCTTAACAGTTTGCGCACAATTTCAAGGCGAACAGGACACCGGTCGACTATCGTTGGAGAAATTTCAGGTTGAACGATTTTGGTAATTTCCTAGGGAATGCGAGGCGTACGAGGTTGTAAAGGAAATGGCGACCTTTGGAATATCGTTAGGTTGATGCATAGAAAGCGTTGGCTTCCTGCATTAATCTTTAATCTGTAGTTTCGTCAAAATATGTGTATATATATGGTGTCTTTAATGGAAGAAATTAATCGCATTAATTTACAAGAACTATCTTGAATTCTTGGATTCTAAAAATCTTGAAACGAAACTGTTGGTTTCCTTTTTCAAATAATTTATAGATCGAAGATTACTTGAGCGGAATATATAGAATGTTCCCGACTTTCTCCAAATGTATTAGGTTGTCCGAAAAATGTCTGTCTCTCTTTCACAAAAATGCACGTTCGTACAAACGTGGAAGCAAGTCTGTAAAACGTCACGGTGTTTATCTCGACAGAACAAAATGGATCGTACGTAATTCGACGAAATAATATAAAACAAAAAACGATTTATTTATTGTGCGTCTATTATTTGCTCATAAAACGAAAGAAACATTTCGGACAACCTGATACAATGGAAAGGATCTACTGTCCCAATTTCTAAGAAGTAGTACACAAAAAAGAAAAAAAAAGAAAAAAAAGACAATTCCACTAAAATAAACATATTCCAAATTCTATACGCTTTATATCAAATTTTTGTTTTTCTCGAATGTTTATGTCGGACCTACGATGGCCGAAAATACCTCAAGTACCATGATTTAAAATATAGTTAAAGTATCCAGAAGCTGATGCAAGATTAGTCGCGTCAACAGAATTTTAAAGGCCTTGAGACAGATATATTCTAACCTTGGTTCTAACGAAACGTAACTTTGAAGTTCGCAAAACAGCAACGGTTATTTCGAAGTGGGATCAAACTCCTAATTAGACTGTGAAGTTCCATCTCGCGAACAAGTTGATCGAAAAGTGCCAAGTCGAGGTGCGAAACATTACTAACGCTCGAAAATAGCGACAGCTCATACATCAAGATCCTGATCTGCATCATTCAGCAGCTATCCGCGCAGTTGCACAAAAATCCCGCTGCAACGTTTCACGCGAATCGAACTTGGAAGATATTACACGAAAGAATAACGAAGAACTGAACGATAATATGCGTTTAGAAGTTTGCACTTAGAATTATGAGAACCATGCAAAGATTAGAATTTTTGGATCTTTTGACAATTAAATTAGAACGCTACATGTTTAAAAGATATTGGAACTTTGTATTAATTAGGTTTTAATATCGTTAAATATTATATAAAGTATAGTTATTTCTGTACATATCGCGATATACGATTTCTAAATAATAATAACAATAATACACCTGTTACAATACATTACTTTTAAATCGTATTGTTTTAATTTTTATACTCTGCTCTACGAACTATGTGCAAGTATCAACAACATATCTGATCTTGAATTTTTTCGGGGATATAGTTCCCTGACATAGTTGGGCAACTGCTATTCCCTAGTTTTTATTGGAGGATCCTTAGGGACACGCGGGAGACGAGAGAAGTGGGTCAACCGGCAACGATCTCTGGCAAAAGTGCCGCTTGGATCGGAGCCGGCTAAATCCAGCGTGCGACAAAAAGTGCAACCCAAGGATCCGGATGCACGTCAGCCTCCCTTTTACCGCGTTACGCGCGCATCAGAGGATTCACGACCTTTTTCCTGGCCGTATCGCACGGGACTGGCAAGCGTGTGACATTTTGCGGCCAACCAGACGATGCACAGCCTTTGGCTCAACGGTGCATCGTCTAAAGCGATTGCAGGATCATGGGGTAGAATAATCGCGTTTTCTTTGACACGCAGATTTGCGCTGATGAACAGAGTTCGCGCTGGTCGGTGTTACGAATCGAAAAAGAGCTCGCGGTAAGTAATTATTAACTCTCGACTATATTACCAGTCCGATATTGGTTGCGACAAAGATAATCTCACGACAAATTTGCCGACGTATCTCGATCTATTTGCGTTGAAATTTTTCTCAGATTCGTTCGAAGCATTTTCAGTGAAAAAATTTTCCGAGTACCGTTCCGAACTTTATCGTTTACTTTGAAACGAAAGATCGTAGGCTTATATTGTATCTAAAAATTTCACATCTATTTATCGAAATAGTTAATTTCAAAGTAGCAACTTGAATATTTCAAAAACTTCTGAAACACCAACATCGGTGAAATATTGGCGCGTCAAGGTGTTAAAATTGCACTTTATTCGCAGGTTTCGATCTCTTATCGCATGAAATCTCAGAAGCAACGTCGACGAAATTTGCCATCTTGCAAAATCGGATTTGCACACGAAACACGCATTTCACGCGACTTTAGATCTGCATCGGTGCTTATCCGCTACTTAATAAGCGACGTTAGGCAACGCTTTCGCAACAAGTATTGTCTCCTTCGCTTTGCATCAAAGGTGTTACTATGCACTTGGATCGATCGAATAATTCGCAGCGCGTGCTATCGATCGTACAAGTATTTCAAGGGTTATAGAAAACATCATCGATGCAGAAAATCTCGATTTTAAGGCAAAGCTTGTCAGTTATCCTCGTGTGAGAGGATGTTTCATATATGATACGTTATTCAACGCAAGGGATGCGTGTGGTTTTGTTCTTCTGATGTTATTCTACGCGGTTGAACGTTAGATATTACGTTCTATAGTTTTATAGAAAGAAAGAGCTTGTGACGGAATTAAATATTCAACAGCAGGAAGAAATTTCAATTTTGCAAAAGTTGAGAACCTCCGGTAAGCGACGAAGAAGAAAAGGATTGATCGGGTGCATACATCGAGCATCCCGGCAAGCAAAAAATCTCTTTACCATTTTTGTTTCACCTTTTCTTCTTTTTCCTTTTTTGCCCCTTTTTCTTTGCCGCAACGTGTCAAGCCGACGTAGCTAGCTTTTGATGTATGAAAAAATAATTCCCGTGGGTCGATGTGTGTAACTAAAATAAATAGGAATAACAAGGGATAAATGTCAGTGGGTCGGTGTATTACTTCTCGTCGAACAGTTCTTCTTTCTTTGCTCGTCTGTCTTGTGTTTCTAACCTTTCCCGCTCAAATGGCAGATGGCTTTTTAAAAAAGTGACTAGATGTTTTGTTCAATAAACAAATTCATAAGCGTCATCGCGTTCAAGCTTTTTGCGTCATCTTCGTTTCAGTCATTATAATTTTCTCGATAAAATCGAGATTCGAAGATTAATGGCTAAGAAATCTTTGGAAGAATTGGCATTCGGAATTTACGGAAGCAGAAGATTATTGCAAAAATGGCAAGTTTCTAAATACGAGTTATAATTTTCCTTCTCTAGAAAATACTTTGCAATAAGACGAAAAATACTACACAGCATTTCAAATTTCAAAATGTCTGCTTTGCGATATATTTATGAATTAATCGAAACAAATAGAAGATGGAACTCAAGGTTGTTAAGATGCATCTCGTTCCATCGAAAGTCAGAAATAACACAACTCGTCTCGAGGCGACTGACATGTTTGAAAAGCAAGAATAATCCAGTGTTGAATAATTTATCGATAATGTCTGGGTTCATTATACTTTAAAATATTCCGAGTACAGTGTACACGCCGAGATTAAAAAGCAGTCAAACTTGGTAGAAACAGCGAATATATTACGCCTACGGATCGTCAAAGTCAATGATCGATAATGATTTCAAGGCTAATTAGCGGACTTTAATAATTCAGATAAAATTGAGGCCACTCCAACGTTTAGAACAGCTGCTAAAGAGCAATCTAATTCGAAAACTCCCTTCTACTCTCCAATTGCAAGTTTTTGTCAATTTTTACGAAGCGAGATCCATTCACCGTATACGCAATAACCAAAGAATCCAAAGATGTTTCAACCAGAAACTTTAAATTTGACAATTTTTGGTCCTTTTTATACGACGAAAAATCCACCGACGACCGGGCAGGAAGACGATGTAATTACAATTTTAAAATTTCGAACTTACAACAAGAGTTCGTATAAGAACTTTTGTCGCAAATGTAATAGCTTTTGCATAAACGAAGTCTCGAGTCCAACTGTTACTATCGTCCCTGATTTGCCCTATTTTCAGTGGAATAAAAGATCTGCTACTATCGCTGCGCCAACGTTTCCAATGTGTTCTACTTAGAAATATCGAACCTCGAAGAGCGAATTTCTTTTTATCAATTTTTATAAAGAAATTCGAAAAAAGAAGCTGTGAAAGGGAACTTTGAGAAATTTCATTGAGAAACATTTTCTCAAAAGCGGGAAACTTGGACGCGAAATATTATTTCGCGATTCTCGCGCGACTATGCGCTAAACCGAGCCCAACTGCCAGAACAACGATCATCCTCCGTCCTCCAGACGGGCAACTTACGTTTCCTGTTCTTCAGCCGGCGCAGGAACTTGCAGAACTTTTTGTACGCTGTGTTCGCCTCCTTGCTGCTCAGTTCCATCGCGCTCTTCGCCCTTTCATGCTTCTGCTGTCCAGACGGACAGAATTTCGGATAACGCCAATGCTGGCACGGTTCTGACCAGTCTAACGTGGCAGCTGGCGCCATTACACTTTACAAAATTCACTTAAAAAAATCCACCGAAAAAGAAAGAACACCCGAGCGTGTGAATAATTTTTTCCTGGTGAAAAATATTTTGGTTTACTGCTTCGTTTTCGATAAATATCTCAGTGCGACAGAAGCTTGACGCATCTATTCTATAGTCATATAGTTTACAAATATTCCGAGAGTCTGAGACTACTTGGAAGGTCACCAGCAACTAATATTAACAGCGTGTCAAGGTGCACAGCGTGGGTCATCGTAACTATGCCAAATAAACGATTTTCCACGGTGATCTCACTGCCTGTCTTTATCATGCTTCCGACAAGAAGCTGGCCAAACCAGGTAATTCGGGGCGACTCACACGATCGCCATTCAACGCACGGGAATGCCGCGTTGAAACGCACGAGCCTACACACCGGGTCGTACACGAATTCCTGCGTGCCACGAATCGTCAATAACTCCGCGATCTAGCTTACGTGTCGTGATCACGCGATCATTGTTCGTTTTCCGTCCGAGCCGATTTGTGAGACAGGAGGACAAGGTTCAAGACCGACCACCGTCTCCAACGATTCAATCGACGTAACATCGATCGGTGTGCACGAACGACAGATTGCTTCCACCGATGACACGTATCCTTTGGAATGCTCAGCGTGTCTCCTTTGGATACTTTGCAACGTGCAGATATTGTAGCTTGTTTCGAGATAAGGTTCCCTTTTGAAGAGTTTCCAAGACTCGGATTTTGTCTCACCGAGCGTTCGGCGATCTTTGGCAATTTTAGGAGATTTATTTCGGCAGAGTCGTTGCTGGAAGACTCGAAGAGATTCGTTGGCACGTATATCGTTATAATAGTTCAGGTTGAGCATCGATCATCTCGCTTGCTTCGAGCTACCAAGTTACGCGGAGATGCGATCTCTGCTTGTCGAGTGATCAATCTATTTCGCTGACTTTGGGTCGGTTCTAACCGCTTGCTATCACCAAATAATACTCACGGAGGATAAAAACGAATCACAGCGCGTGTGAATCTTTGGTCGAACGTATAACGTGCGAATCAACTCGAAGATTCCTCTTATCGAATCTTCTTAGTGGAAATCTTAATCGAACGGTCCTCTTCCTCTTTGGGAACGTAGAACTTTCAAACCGCACGATCGGATCACAAGTCACAAACTTTTCTCCAACACTTTCGGCTAATATCGTATTTCGATAGAGGTAGAATACGACGGGGTGAGAATGGCGCGGTTAATCGTAGTGCGTTCTCGGGTCGACGAAACGGACTGGTTTTACGTGCCGAGATCACGCGACGATCCGAGACCTGGCCGATTTGTATCGCTGCGTATCGCTCGCGTTCCACGTAGCCAGCTCGCCAGAAACGTTCTCGTTCCACGGCGTCTCGGCACGCGACTAAGCCGAACGCGTCGCCAATCGCCATTACCCGCGGAAGAATCAGCTTCCCGGAGGGGGGGAGAAAGACGCCGAGCGTCGCGGAGGGGGGAGCGAGCGTTGTACAGCGTAGAACAGATACATGCCGCGAGAGCTAGCGATAAACGGTGCCTGGTCGCTTTTCGACTTTCCTCGCTGCTCTTTAAAAGCTACCGTACAATTTCTTATTATTTTAGGGTGAATTTAGGTTGAGCGTTGTCTCTTCAGCCGTGTCTATACCGAATATTGGCTTTTAGGTTGAGTGATGCACTTTAGATCGAAATTAGGTCGAGTAACGTCTCTTTGACGGCTAACGTAAAATTCTGTGTCTTTTAAGGTAGATTCCTTCTTTTAGGTTAATGTATTTTTCTACATTAGTTCGTTTAGATCGAGTTCTAACGAATCTAACGCTAGACTCTTCGAACGTTTCGAGAGTTTAGCGAGAAATACTCGATAGCGTTAGATTTGAAAGCTTTTACCGAGTCTCTCTATTTAGTTCAACTGCTCTTCCATCGACTTACGCTACGTTTGTTGTTTCTCTCGCGGTTCTTGAGAATCGAACGATCTTATTTTTAGCATAACAGGTTTAAGACCGCGACAACACGACGTACCCCGCAAAACACAATTTTGCGCTAAAATAGGAAAGTAAAGTATTTTTCGAGCACAAGCATTTCTTAATCTCGACTCAACGTATCAAAGTCACCTTTTTTTCTTATCCTTCGATTCTCGAAAATCTTTTTCTGCTAATCGCACCTGCTAACTCGAGGCGCCATGTTTTCCGCTTGATTAAGACCTTATTTAATTCCGGGAGATAAGATAATTAACATCTGCATTAATGCTGATTACAGGACCAGTTTCGAGCGGTCGTTCGTTAACCGATTAAACCCACGAAATCGACGTAATACGATCATCTACTAAATACGCTATCCTTCAAAAGTATCGGGATATCAGCATATTTTTGATAAAATGTATTCTAGCTACAGAATTAACGTAAACGGCGTACGTAAGTACCAAACAATATATAAAGTGACGTGTAAAAATTTCTAATCAGATGAACTTTTCACTTCAGAGTCCAAGGGCGATATTTCATAGAATTCTACGTGTAATTCAAATTTATAGCTCGATAGACGATTCGGAAGGTAATAAGTTCCGCCTCTGATCATTAATTCGTCATTAACTCGCACGCACTGGTTAAATTTAAATATCTTTATTGCGATATCGATGGAAACGTCCGGATGCTCATAAACGGTAGCATATTCGTAGCCTAAATACGAAATATGTACCCATACTGACCCATATTTCCTTAACGAGTTACAGAGCCGCGAAGCCATTCAACCGCGTAAAATGGATCAACGAAGATTCGATGGTCGCTTATTAATGACAGTCTGCAGTCTCTCGTTTCTCGAACGAAGAGCAAAGCTTGGACTCTGTAACGAATTTGTGATAGAGCAAAGTGATCTGCGATATATTTCATTCGCGTACAGCAGTAAACTCGTCATGACTATGCGTGACACCAGAGGATTATTCATAATAAAATCTATTTATAGTAGATCGTGTCGTCAATGACGGACGTTACGTCGGATTAAATAGAACGTGCCAGTTTTGCAAAGTAGAATTTCGCGGCTGATGAGCAATCACGCTGACCGCGGCTCTTCTCCGAATTTTTCCGTCTGCTCGAGTAGTTTTACAACCTGGTGTTGTTTATTGGCAGGTCGTCGTTTGTAATCGTATTTTGCGTACTTTTTGGTACAGACTTTGTTACTCGAGAAAGAATATTTCTATTTGATAACGATCACGATATTCCTCTGGAAGAAAGATAGCGATATCTCGCGAGTAAACGGAATTTTCTAAGTGATAAATTAGAAATAATCTCGTCACGATACGAATTGAAAACTTAGAAATACGACAAGAAACTGTTGAAAATAATATCGGATTACGGATGTCCATGCCAATTCATATTTTCTTAAATATAGCGAAAGAAATAGAATTTAAACGGAGATCTGATTCATCTACCGAGCATTACAACGTGATTCTTACTTGAAATTATTCGTGTCATCCTCTTTATCCTTACTTTTTCTCTAAAGAACTATACTAAACGAACTTCTTTTTATTTCTTATCTCTAATTACATAAATTAAAACGGAAATCTAATTACATAAATTACACGCAGCATAAAAACGATGGTTATGCTCTTAGCTTCGGCGAATTTCTTTCTTATTTACCAACTCGAACTAATCGTTTAACAGCGTAACATTTTTATAATTCAGATATTTCACAGATGCACGAACACCGAACAGAAGCGTCTGTTACGTAATTGTCCACCGACAGTTTATTCGCACCTACGGCATGGAATTTAAAGTAGCGTAAATTAGCAACATAAATAAAATAGAGTACCACGTAAGACATCTAAAATGATTATACACAGGATAACCAAACACTTTCTACCACAAAATTGAAATTCCTATAAAGCTGGATTCCAACGAGGACAGAATCATTTAGCAAATTCTGAGGTATTCCGAACGCAAACAGACGCAAATGAAATTATTGTATATCAATAAGTATTGCAAATAAGATATATAAATAGCAAGAAGAGAAAACAAGTTGTAGATAAACAACTATCGAGCTCGAGCTTTTTACCACGATTTGCCGCAACGTACGTTTCTGAAAAATAACGACCGATATAATATCGCTTAAACCAGGTAAAAACGAGCGAAGAAACGATGGCGATCAGATAGCTCAACCAAGCTGATAGCGCGTTTAAAAATCTTCCCCTCCGTGGAACGCTCTGTATTTGTCCGGAAGATTATTTCATCGTAAAAGGAAAGCGGAATGAGCAAACGAATACAACACAATCTCAGCGTGGAGTTGTGCGCCAGACGAAGCGTAATCAAAGGTTAAGGTGCTATCGTTACTTTGCAGCGATCTCGGCTTTATCCGCGGTTTCACCTCGATGGCGACGTTTTAGTTCCTCGATCGTGGTATTAATTAACAGAAGTCTCCGTTGCATTTCGTATCGCGATAGTCGCGGAAATTTTGTTTCGTCCATTCAAAGTTCTCGCTGTAATCTGAATATGATAAATATCGGCATACGCGAAGGTGATATATCAGGTGACCTGTTTATTTTGAACGAAAGTAAGAAAACAACTGTAATTGCAGGACAGAAGATTACGTAATACTTTAGCAAGTAATAACATGAGTGAACTGGCAGATTAGAAGCGATAGATTGCGAACTTGCGTGTCAATCGGATGATTTTTAACTTATAAAATTTGATCGTAACGTGAAACTTGTTATTCGTAAAATTTCATCAACGATATTAGTTCAGTTGTGCGAGAAGATCAAAAATATTGGTATAAAAAATACCTTGGAAAGAATGCTACGAATAAACGAAATACGTTTTTAAATATCCAATTTATATAACTTAAAAAAAAAAAAAAAAGTCATGGAAGTAGAACGGTGTAAGAAATTCGCTACGAAGTAAGGAATATTCTATCGCAAGTGTCAATTTTATGGCTCTAGGAAAAGCGGTTCATATGATCCAGGCTTTGTTTTATTTAAGACTGAACGCGATGAAACGCTTATTTTTAATGCTGTATGCGCGTCTTTACTGCCTGTAAAAACGCGACGGAAGTGGAATGATTCGTTGAAGGAAATGATACCGTGTTGATCGTAAAAAACTGTTGATACAAAAAGTAATAAAATGTTTATTGTTGAAACGATAGAAAGCCGAACAATAAAAAGAACGATATTTTAATGGAGTCGTTAACGTCGACGTTGGTAATGGAGCTAGCGCGTTAAACGCATAGGCTGATGATGAAACTTTGTCGAGTAATCCAGTAATTTGCGAATCTCGATCGAAGATACAAAGATAACGAACATCGTTTTGTCGCGACGACGAACATAATCGAAACGAGAACAAATCTGACGAAAGTCGTGTTGCTATCGTACTCGTGCTGCGTCACTGCTTTCTTCAAACTCTTACGACGAACTTTTCAGAAAATTTTGCACGAAACGATTTTTTCATATTGCTTTTTATTTTGATTATTATTAATCGAAGTTGAGTCGACTCAAGCTATCAATAATAGAAGTTAGATTAGCTCTAGTTAATCAAAGATAAGTTAACTTCAGTCGAAGGTTCATTTTTTCGATATTAAATAAGTTTTACGAACGATCAAAGAGTAGAATTCTTCGTGATATAAAAGAATTTAGAAAATAACAGAGACAAGTGCAAAAGACAAAAAGCTATAGTTCTTTAATTAGCAGGATCAGGGATTTTGAAATAAATTTTTGTCGAACGAACGTAATCTGTTTAATCTTCGATTTCCAGATAAAACAGGAGAGAATTCTTTTTTTAAACATAAACAACTTTAATACGATTAGCCAATAGAACGATATTCCGAAACTCCAATATCCTCGTGAATGTCAATCATTTTAACGTAACCAGCGCTGTTTTCTTAAGACTCTAAAGTACGAACATAATCTCTGTTAAAATATACATGGAAATAATATTTAGAACGTTCCAAAAACCAGTATAAATTGTTTCGAGCGCCACAAAGTCGCGGGCGCATTGATATATCGCTGGTGTTTGAACACTGGTTAGAGCACTCGCTATATTTAGCCGTAATAAGCAGATAACAGGCGAGCAACAGCACAGAAATCGCACGTGAAACCTGTGTTCTGCGTTCAAAACACTGTCACGAGTTTAAAGAAACAATTCTATCTTCGGGAAAATAAGGATGACGTTAAATATTCCTCTCCGGTGACATCACTTTTTTCATCGACAGGAAAAAACACGAAGATTTAGAAGAAATACGCGATGGAACGACCTGAATCCCATTCTTTGCCTTTCTTTTTTTCTTCTTTTTATATATACATATATATATGTTTCAAATACTTGAGGCTACCGGGTGTCCTTGTTACCTTATTTCAATGATTTGGATGCTAATGAGGCGGCCGAGTCTTCGATATCGAAAGTGTATAGCTCGTCCGAGAAGGAATCGAGGCTCGCTTTCGTGACCAATAACGCGGACAGTTGATGAGATTGCTTTAAGCGTGCTGCTTGGAATATCGATGAACCGTTTGTTTTGTGAAAGTTCTCTCCCGTTGAAAATTTATTTGTTTATCGTTGCTTGATATGTAAAAAAAAAAAAAAAAAAAAAAGAAGAATGTTTTCCCGTGTCTTAAGACGGCCGAACAAAATTAACAAAGTAACAAGTATTCTTTTTCCAGAGAATTATACCGCGCGTCACTTTCCTTCTTTGTGTTTCTTACTTTCTTCTTTCTTAATATTTATTTCATTCCGTGCTATCTTTTGCCTTCAAAGTAACTGTCACGACTCTTTGAAAAAGTATCCTCATCCATCCGTCTCAATTGCAGAATTCCCTTTGAAGAAGAAGAAGAAAAAACAGGGAAAGAGTAACAAACAAGCAACGAGGAGCCGCGTGATTAATTTTCGATGAAGCTCGCGCGCTTCGCGATAAGGAACTCGTTCTATAGAATCGCCGGTTTATTCCCGGTAAGTGTGTCGAAAGCCGGCGTTTCGAGCTTCGGGGCGAACAAACTGGACAATTTATAGCCGCGAGACTGAAAGAAGTAAAGCAAGTTCACCGTCTATAGCACCTAGCGAGGCCGATGACACCGAGAGAACAAAACGGGAATTTGTAACTAACTTAAAGGCCGGCGATCGTGTTAAGAAACTACAGTCGTCTGTGTATCGCTTATTAGGCGACGTCCAGACATTAAAAGCTTCGATGAAGTTTCAAGAGCTAACGAAAGGAGCAAGAAAATTAATAAAGTGCACGGTTCGACCGGTTAGTTATGTTTAATTATAATTTAGACCGGTCACTGGCAAACCAGTGAAAATAAATGCAAGAGTCGAGGAAATGTTCGAGTCAAACGAGAGACCTGAGAATTATGTCTATTAACGTACATGGTCACAGACGATCATGAAAATATATGAATCGACCAATTACACAAATTACGATTTGATTAATTAACTCCATTCATAGAGAATCGTTGTAAAAATAAAGACGAATGAAAGAGTTGACGATCGCGGGTGATTATAAAGGTAAATGAATTGATAAGTTTATTAAGAAATTAGAGAGAATTATAATGACGTATGAATGAATCAAACTATTATGAAAATGAATATATAATGTGATCGAACATATTGGCAAAACATTGCTCTACCTATAATTGATTCGATTGATTAATGAAAATAAACGAATAATATGAGGTGTAGAAACGTTAGGATCGAAAGGCTAATTTTGTATTAATCCGTATGAGTAAATAATTATGAAAATTAATGGAAGATCAATCTGGTCGAACAATTGTATCATAAAACGAATTAAATCCGAGTAACGTGGCATCCTGTATGCCAAGGAACGACAATCATGATCCTCGAGCTGTCTAATTGCCAAGGAACGAGCCTCGAATCTCTCCAAACAGGCCGATATTGCGAATCAGATTCAATTGGACGGCCTACGAACCGCAACTACGACGAAATTGAAATGCCTGGCTAACAAATTTCACTCTACTACGATCATGGAATCGGAGATTGCTTTTGGATTACGTAGAAATCGATATGTCGCCATATCGAACGATTAGACGATTTCCGAAGTACTCGAAAAATACCTCTTCGAAATACCTCCTGAGCGTAAGGTCGACTTAAATTTATCTACCGTCACGCGGATCGGCCGATAGAAATTTCAATAGGTCGCAGATAATCCGGAACTCTCCAGTCGGCTGGGTTATCGAGCGTTTTTTTTTTTTTCTTTTTATTATTTTTCTTATTTTTGTATTCTTTTTATCGATACATGGCTATCGATCGCGGTCATTGCGGAATAACCGTTCCACGAAACGTAATCGTGGAATCGATGTATTCTCGACAATGAATAATGAACCGACGTCATTAATCGAATCATTGGATTGCCCGAACGCTGTAAAACGCGAAGTAACACACCCGTGGCTCAACGAGTTTGGCGCAAAAATAAACGAGTCGTAGTTGAAAACAATTCCACGAAGCACAGTTCAACGCGGTCCGGTTTCCGGTTAAGAAGGATTCGCGAGGATAGTTTAACGTTGAAACGTGACTGGCCTATTCTCGTGATAAACGAAAAGTAATCAGAAAAAATCCGGGATCGTTCGTTTTTAGTGATTACAGGAAGGCTTCCTAAAATACGACGTGTCTCAGAATTTTTTTTACTGGGAACCTATACTAATCTTTTTACTGGGAACTTGTACTAATTTTTCAAACAGCATTATATAATCTCAAGGGTTTTCTGGAAAACTGAAACGATCGTTTATCTTTGATCGATTCATTTTCCCATCTTTACGTGAAAACACCGGAGGTATACAAAAAATATATCGATGTTTCCTTTTAATCAACGAATCTCACGATAAAGTCAAAAAAAAAAAAAAGAAAAAGAAAAAGAAAAAGAAGAGAAAACAAGAGGTAAGTCGCGATAAGCGAGATATGGAAGTTGTCGCCCGTAAGGTATCATCCGAGTTTCTCGTTAGAAATCTTTTAAAATGCTTCTAAGTGTACACACGCAACACGCATCCCATACATTTAAATGGATAAAACATACGATTCAATTAATTGTTGTATAACTTTGTTTTGTACTGTGCTTATCGCGATACTTTGAAACAAGTGGTTCTTTTTCCTGTATCAGAGACGTGTGCAAAATTCCATTTATAATTCCCTATCTATCTTACGATTCCAATAAGAAATACCAAAAAGTTGGAATTCTTAATTAACTCCTTCGCAGCAAGATATGATTCACTGATTGTATACGGTGTAACAAAAGAATTGCCGACCGTTTAAATACTTTTGTAAACCGATGTACGTAACAATGCCAATACATGATGGACACCTGTTCCGTCAATCGTATAACTTGTTTAGAAGCGACAGTTGGTTTCGAAACAGCGAAAGGTGCGTTTCGAGCGAGGCAAAATGACGAACACGCGTAACACCGTGCACGCGTCGAGGCCATCGCTATTGAGTTATGGGCAGGCCATGCAGCTGATCGACCATATAAATAGATCGACCGTACATTGAACGGTTATTCTCGTTCGGTACTGATACACTTCGACCGACGAGGACGCAGAAAATCATCTGACGCAAGACCGTTTAACGATCGTTCGTTTATCTATACACCGCTTCTTTCCAATTCCCAAATGCAATTGCTTCGTTCAGACGTTTCCAATGTACATATTATCAGCGCAATAGATTGCAGTTCGAATTGGATAGAGAAAGAAAAGAATATCTATGCAAATGATACTAACGCGTATGAAAAGATATACAGATTATAGAAGATTTAATTAATATCTCGGTGAAGAAATTATTATTAATTAATTAATAATCGAATAGCGATGAATTTCAATAGAAAAACTATCGTAAATTAATAACCAAATATTATATAACAATAATAACTAAATATAAATGTAAGATATCGATAACGACGTCCGTGATATGTTTCTAACAAGTGTCCGATTAGTAAAGCGAGCAATTAATCCTTTGAATAGCGAACAGCTTAAACACGAGCGTTTGTTACGTAATAGACGGCACGATATGTGATTTACTATGATCAGAATTACGTAGTTAATATCATTCTTGGTATACAAAACATCGATTAAATTCTACGCGTATATTCAAACCATATACCTCGTTTGACATTTCGCCGAGGAAAAAATGCGGATTAGATGAACCGCGTTTCTTTTTACTTCAAATACGTCAATAGTTTATACCGATGAGATCTTTTTCAACGCGTCTATACATCCATAATTTATCTTTATCGATGAAATACACCGGATATATATGCATACATGCATTTATATCATCTAATAATCATAACAGATGCAAATTAGATTCGTAACTACTAACCTATGACATAAATATGTCGTGTAAATTTCGACGATGTTAGGTGTAATAAAGTACACACCAGGAAGATATCGGAATTCGGTAAAGATGGTAAGGAGGAAAATCGTAAATCGAAGAATTAGCAAAGCGAAATTTGGAACAACATTGTGAAACGAAATTCCTCGGCTTCGTACATTTATCGTGAATCATACGACATTTGAATAATTGCCAATGGATAAAGAAATAGTTCGATTCCTCGAGTTTCTAATGTACAGGCCATTTTACGGACTATGCGGATGATTGGCATTAAATCATCGGCTATAAACTTCACGGACCACCCATTTGCTGTTTCATTTTGAAATACAGCGAATCAAGAGTTGCAATTATAATTCTCCCGTGTTTATTCGTATGTAACTACCGCCTGACTGCGTATAGTGCATTTCAAATATTGTTTTATAGGGTTGTAAATTTCCTGCGACTATTTTCCATTGAGAGTCAGGCAATGGGTTCGAAGAATTGATCGGGAATATTCAGACCAAGTATGCGATGCTCCGTGCGAATGAAATTGAAAGAAGTTTAATTGAAAACAAATTCTGACGAGCGCTCGATGATACCTGTCGTTCTCTTGATTCCTCCTTTACAAAGAAATGAATTTTCTAAAGTAACAGAGCGTGCGTTAACACTTACAAGATTAGCGGTGTAACGCGAGCCAAAGTTATTTTTGCAAAGATGACTAGTTTAATATTGGCTGTGATTAGACTGCAGATGTTTATACACTTTTAAGAAATCGAAGGATGTAGAAATCTATGGACTGCGCGTAATATACAAAAATATATAAAATGTTGGAAATACCGATTCTTATTACGATATTTAATAAACGATATTCAAATTCCACAACTCTATCGATAAAGTGCAACCGTATTAAATCTTCTATTGCACATCTATCTTTCATTGATCTGAATCGTTTCTAGCTGGACTAAAATGATTCTAAACAAATTTCAAAAGATCCTGAAAAGCAGTAAAAAAAAACATGTAATTAAAAAATTTCGGACAGGTATAACTTTGAAAATATATCGCACGATATTACCATAAGGAGGTTTCGACTAACGGAAAGACCTAGACACGCTGCTCTGAACGCGGAACGAAATTTTAGGGCAGAGTTCGTTCACACTAATCTAGATTCGGGATGGTGTCGTCAACGGGCAGGTTGGTACCGATCTGGCGGGCTTCCAGGTCTCTTCACAGGAACCAGAAAGAGGCGTGCAACCTAGCTCAAAGGCTATACACAACCAACGATTAATCGACGTTCGAGTCGAGATACAAATTGAGTCGCGAGATGCTGCAACGCCTCTGCGACACAAACTGCAACATTTTTCTTCTCTTTTCTTTACCTTGCTTTTTTCACTCCGAAAGAAAGTACACGAATATCACGATCTACTTTTTCCACAATGTGTCGGGCGGTTTGCTTGTTAGTCGATGGCGAATGTCTTAACTGATTCTATCGTGGATTGGCGAAACACGTGTCTAGCTACTAACGATCGAAGATGATCCCCAGCAGAGTCTGCTAAAATTGGTGTCGGGCCGAGCAAGTGGCTAGCTGGTTGCAATTAAAGACAAAAGGAAACTTGTACGGGTTCGCGGAGTGAAGTAGTCAACGTATAGTACGGTTCCTTAGCTCGATAGTTCTATTTTCGTCTGGCAATTAGCGGATTTGCTTGGAACGAAAACTAGCAGCTCCGGATTGCCTCTCCAAACACGTTGTTAGTTAGCTATTTCGACAAAATTTTCGTACACAGGTTGCTAAACGAATCAACGTCGTTTGACTACGTCGCGGAACAGAATGACTGATACAGTTATACTCAGATACAAAGTATCGTAATAAAATATACAGAGAAACACCTTACTATATGTGTAGTCGCAAGGACTTGAAAAGAATACGATAATAAATTACCTACTCGTTACATGTATCGCAAAACTCTAGCCAATTTTATTTCGTTTTGCATGACATACAATATCGAATAACATAAGTCTTATAGAGACTTTACGCGATGAGAAGTCGATCGATCTGACAGCAAAGATCGGAAATTGTTCCGTGGAAAGAGGATCAAGGCCTGGTTCGAAAGAAATCGACGAATCATGGGATAGATTAAGATCTCCGCTCGTACAACGCGCGTAACGAGCATGAAAATTCCGCTTAATCAGATCCGTTGTACCCGCAAAAGCCCTCGGCGTGCCTCGAGGATACGCGTTTAATAATAGGCTGTTACGAGTAAGAGCAAAGCAAAATTACGGTGTTTTCATATAATCAATAACTCGGACTCTCTCAGGGTCGCCGACGAGCGTGTACCGCGTATCCTCTCTTCCTCGATGTTAGCTTCTCGGAGGCTTCCGTGAATTCATGTGACACGAAATGCAATTATTAGGCTCTGTTCGATTAATGGCAACCAAGGTTTGTATTTTTATAAATAAAAATGACGAACGTTTACTATCGGCGATGATGGTACGCGTTGAAACTACGAACGAAATAAGTTCGAATGAAAAATTATCACTGTGTTTTTAAACACATTCGCAAATTAATAATAGTGTTCCATATTTCTTAAAATTTGTTTACAAAAATAGAGATTTTGGAAATTCTTAGTTCTTCTTTTTCTATCTTTTCTTATCGATTTTTGCCAAGTGATTTTGATCAAGGTTCACTAGCTATTATACTACAAATTATAAATAATATAGCTTCAGAAGTGAAATAATTATTAAATTTTAATAATAAGTAAGCCTTGCCTTTCGGCTTAGGATGGTTTACATCATTAGAAGAGAAATAATGATTACAGTGCTCTTAAATCACCAAAGGATAAAAAGAAACGTTAAAGATATCGATAAGATTTGTGTCTTTCTAAATATTTTCACTTGGAGAATCTTCAGGGTATTGTCTCCTGATAGTAATCGAACACTACGATTATTATTTCCCTCTAAACGCTAGATTGTTTATAAATTATACCACCACAAATAATAAACTGTTACCTTATTGTATCGATCAGTAAAAGCTATTGCTATCTTATACGTCAGAGGATGAAAATATTTAACAGAAGTTTTAAAACACAGTAGTCTTTTGGTTCAGAACTACCATATACATTACATATATATATATAAGATATAGAAATATATATTTCTTTTATATTAGCCTCGTACTATTATTACGTATGCTGTAATCCAAGTTAAATAATGTGACGTGACTTGTTTGTGTATCACAGCCAGCGTTGCGTAGTCACTAGGAAGATGGATGTGATTGTAAGTAAATAAATTTCCGGTTCTATCGCATCAATTCCTCTTTGATATTTAACTAAATAACTAATCCGCTATTAACGACTATAAGTGTTTCAAACCACAATCTATAATTCCTAGAAACCAGCAGATAACTATCTTTCAAACATAAAAGACCATGCACAAAAGATCAAACAAACCGATTACTAATGGCTCGAAATTGACGATTTCAATTCGATTTCCGTCCGATTTCCACAAAAACAAATCGACGATTCTCGTTCGAGCTACGTTCGACAGAAACAATGACGTCATTCGAGCCTCCTGGATCAAGCATAACGTTCATTGTGACGTCAAGAGGCTTGCCTAACCGAGGTGTATATACGATCATAGTACAATTCATTCTCGGCCTCGTTTCGTGCTATCGTCGCGTTTCTACAAAAGACAGGAGAACATTGATAGATAGGAACGCGTTCGACATTAAAATTCGTGGACGTTTTCAGATGCGATGACCGGAAGCTCGCGTCAACGGAAACCACTTTGACGCAAGATGCACCGATGAGCTGTCTACGTGACTTTCGTAACCACTCTTTCGATACGATCCGTTGGACGTGCTTGAAAGGTGAGGTTGAATGGACGTATAATTCCATAGGACTCCGTGGAATTTCTATCGTTGCGTAATACAAGAATAAATCTATTTGTCTTTAAAATTGGACGAATCGATAGTTAATTGTCGTATGTGTCTTGATTAGATCTTATCACGCTTTTCATTCGTGGTCTTTGATCCTCTATCGATGTAGACTGCGTATGGTTGTAACTGAGGATTTTGACGCATTTATGAGAAATTCAATAACGCAAAAATTCAAATATCCAGAATGTAACACTCTGAACACTATTTATTAGTAGATAAAATAACGATATATCTAAGTTCCATTGTTTAAATTATAAATATCCGCAATCTACTTATGACACAAACTTGATATATTAATAGATTATCTAAGAATCTTAATTTAATCGTATTAAACATTAACCAGAATTTTGATAAAACTTAAAAAAAAAGGAAAACCGAAAAAAAATACTAGAAACATTTTAATCCATGCCTGATAATATTCCATGTCTCTGTTTCTCGTAAATAAAAATGAGTTTTCCTAGAAGAAGCGATTAATAATCTAAGTACACGATGATTATTGCCTACACGCTACTTTCGTATTCCGGGCTTAATCGTCGCGACGAAACAAAGAAACGGAAGATTTTCACACGATTAAGGTTCTAAGAAGACGAAGAAGCAGAAGAAGCAGCAGCGGTTTTAGGATTCGCGATTAATCGTGCGAATGAACAGGACGTGACTAGGTCACATGGAATTCTTGCCAATTCGCGTGACACGATGAACCGCGAGGAATCGTTGGGATTGTCGTGGACGGAAAATTTGCTTCGTTCGCGTGTTATACTTCGATACAGTTTCGGTTTCTCCAGCGACCGCGATCGATTTTCGCGATGCGCGTTGAACAATTTCCAGTCTGCATAGGCCACGTTTTGGCTGTCGTCAAAGAGATTCATCCATCTTCGTATTTCGAGAGAAATACACAGTGTACCAGATGTTAACGAAAGATTCGGTAGCCGAAGAATCGTGTTTAGCGATAGGTATAATGTGCTTCGTGTTAATCGCTGTTACAGTGTTTACGTAACTTTGTTACATATTAAATTTTTGGACGCTTTGAATGACTGCTTCCGAGTCATCGTTCACGCGGAATGGGTTGAATAATTGGTAAAGAATTATTTTGCATTGCTTTGAACATGTATGAAGTTGACGCAATAACATATCAGATATGAAATATCGTTTCTACGAATTTCGAACTTAATGTTAGTCATTAAACCTGGAAATTTTGGCAGCATATTGACTGCGCTTGAGTAACAGCTATTGTATTACAATATAACAGACGTTGTTAAAATTAGATACAATCTAAATATTGCTTCGCGTGTTAGGAGCATAATTCTGGCAGTTGATATTTGAAAAGTGGTAATGTCGTCTGACCCAAGTTTCGCGAATTCTAAAGAAGCGATTTGGCAATTTTCCCATGCCAGAAGACAGAAGAACAAGGTGAGGATCGAATTCTTAAAAACAAAGCAGTCGGCAACCTGTGTCTTCTTTAATCTTTACTCAGAAGTGGCGCATTGCCCTCGAACAAAACTGAAACTCACTTTTTTCTTCAAACTTTTAGATATTCTTGAAAGAGATTACCCGAGCGTTACTCTACAACGATATTAAAGAATTCCGATTTCTTTTTATCTTTTAGTCGCAAAAATAACAGCTAAATCTCATAGATCGTTCTCTTTCTTTATTACTATATGTGTTCTCGCTTTTATTTATTCTTTATCTTCACCCTGTTAATATACTATAAATAACCTTCTCAGCGCCGAATATTTATCGTTTGATTATGGAAAAATTTATTCAACGATTACTAACAACGCGAAGATATTTCTGCGAATTTTGTAAACAAGATATAATGCACCATACAATTCAACTGTCGTGGCAGAATCCAGATTAGCAGAGATACGATCCGATGATTCAGAGCTCGGAAGTGCGTCGCTCTCGCGGAGACGATTTTCCATGGGCAATCGCTGGTGATAAAGAAAACACGCGGCCACGCAACCACGCGGTGGCAAAGTTCAAATTTAGCAGCACGTGCTGAATAACGATCGGTCTGAGGGAAAGTCGACAGCAACGACACGCGATTCTTTATGCTATGATTAAACGGATCGCACAGAATTCAACGATTCGAAAGAAAATCGCGTTGTAACGCAAGATTCTAATTATGATCTTGATAGAAAAAGTAAAGAAATATATTCCTAATGTATATGTTTCTTGATAGAACGAAACGTCAAAGAGGTAGAATGATTTCAGTGTTGAATGATGAATAAAGATTAGATGCAAATGATTAGGTTTACTCGTGAATTCATGAATGTAACATCGTCTTAAAGAAGCTGTCTTAGAAAACCTGTACTTTCAAAATGGTAACAAGATCGATATACACTGTGATTTATTCCCAACCAATTCGACTGCCATCCCAAAGTCGACCATTCACACGCTCCTAATTTTCGATACTCATAGAAATACCAAAGTTGAGTCACTTGAGAACGCGAGGGCGTGAATTCCTATTGGTGATGAGTCTCGAGTGAAAAATGCCACTGCTCTGTCTGGCGAGTATCCGTTGGAGTAGAATCAAACGCGTCTAAATTCGGCGACGTCACCTCTGACGTATTCGGTCGAAGCCAACTAATAATTCTTTGTAACGATGACGTCGCTTGTTGTCGAGCCTTTTGCCAATTCTCCGATACGTTAGCTATTCCTGCAAATCTTTTTTTACACACGAACGTGTAGGAAAAGTTCATAGAAGAGGGATTTAAGAAAAATCATCGACGTATTAAGATTTTCGATTTTATATAATCGTTAACCGATTCTTTTTAGAAGAAGGCAAAATTAATGATAAATGTAAATATGTAAATATAAATATTGTACGGAGATGAAAGGTTCTAGTAGAGAACGACAATTGAGGTATTTTATGGGTTGCTATTTTCTTTTGATCCTGTTTAGTGACAGAACACAGACGAAAACGGCGATAACGCCATAACTATTAATAGAAAGAACCAGTTGTATTCCCTGCGGCAATACCCGCAAAAATAACCCACGTTCCACTCGAAATCGAATGACGTTCCATGCGAACGATCGTCGCTCGAGATCGCTGTTTGCGATCGTATCAAATTGGTTTGACCGTTCGTTCGTCCGTTTCAAAATTGGAAAAGTGGCTTTTACCTCTATTCCTGAATCGCTAATTCTTGGTTTTGATACGGTTTGATTCAAAATAGCTTCCAATCACTTACGATTTTCATTAGGATTTTTACAAAAAAAGAAAAAAAAATCACGACAGTAAAGTTCTACAAATTTGATCAACCGAGTCGATAAGATCCAGTTCTAGATGTAAAGAGCAGTCTGCGCGTGAATTTCAGACTCGGCGAAGTTGTACTATGGCCCGCAGACGCAGGTCATTTCGATCCTATAGATAGGTAAAACGGTACGGCCGCGAGGTACAAGGACTGCTCAATAAATCATGCCGATTCTATGCCTAACCGCTGCTAGACACAGGAGGTAGATCATTTCGATTCATACCTAAGCATTCAAACGCACAATGTACCGGGGAATGCTCGATAAATCATTTCGACTCTATAACTAGGGGCATCTGAACTCGTAGAATTCCAGCAAGGATTCGTAGATCATTTCGATTCATGGCTAAATGATAACAACCGAGTAATTTCGATAAATAGCTTAGATACCAAATGTTCCTGATAAGTCGTCTCATTCAAAAATAAAACAGTCATAAATCTCTTTCTAACGGTTGAGTCATAATCGTATTATAGCAGACAAGGATTGAGGATTCCTGATTTTTAGAAAAATATATTTAAAGTTTTGGAAGACTGACAAATATGTCAACTCGTCGCTTACAAAGCGATGGCAAGAACTACGAAATGTCGAACGAGTTGGTTGTATGTACATTCGATGCTTTAGGCCGATGGTAAAACAGCCTCGAAAGGATTTCAGTGCATTGCCCTATATCTTACTTTATAAATTCTTTTAATACGACGTTATACTTTTCTTCGATACTTTAAATTTTTACAATTTGTTGCGATAAATTTTCGATTATTTTTAATTACTATAGTGGTTCTGCATGTTCTTACAGTTTTGAAATCACCTTGTTAGATTAGCACTGAGTTACCGATCCCTTTCCTAAAGAACGAGTCAAAGAATAGGCCTTCTTCATCCTAATAAATAAGCAATAATCCGACGATAAGACGACTCTACCTTACCGACCAACATTTAAGTATCGATCTCACCAACGCAATGCAAGAACGGGAGAACACCGATGTCAACGATCGTCAACAGAGATCGCTATCATACGACGCGTTAGTCGTTTTATAGGCAATGTAGCACGTTAATCGCGATAACGAGTGACGTGCCTACCACGATACAGTCGGCTCTGTTTCGTCAACTATCCTTACTATTACTCTACCTGGTATGTTTTCATAAACACGCATCGTAATGTTATCAGATTATCGAATCTTGATAACGAGCTCGATAACGAGATTTGATGACATTTTCTGGACCGTTTTAATTACTTACATTTTAATTATTCCGCGTTATCGCTGGAACACCTGCGGCCTCGTCGCATTTGGCCGAGTGCTCGCTCGATGCTTCCATCGCATCGGTTAGTCTCGCTCCGAAGATTGTACATCGCCCAATGGAAAATTTTAATAAATCCATGTTATCGTCTGAGACGACTGAACAAAGCCGTTAGGCTTGTTTGAATATTAATTATATCAGAGAAATGAAATTAATTCACGCCGCTGTCGAGATTATTACAGTTCGTAGAGATTAAACGATTCTACAGATCATCGATAGCGCCCTGATTTTTCGTTCGTTGTTTTATCCGAGCGTTTCTATATTATCGAGCTCTATCGATTGATGATAATTTTTTGAAATTTGATTCACAAACGCAAGAACAAGAGTTGTTTTTGTGCAATTAGCAATTGGTTTCATAATATGGTCCAGTAAAAAGTTAATTGACCAAATGCGTCTGAATTATGAGTTAATTAACAAACTTGCCAAATATTAATTTTCTCGATAAAATCAACGATTTTTAAATTCCTTCTTCAAATATAATCTTGAAACGATTTAACCTCGAATTTTCTACATCTACGTATCTTTAGACGAGAATATTTATTCGCTTGAAAACTTCGAGGCGCATAATTGTAAACAACGATCCATTATTCCACTACCTTTTTCTTTGTTTACTCGTGATCGAGTGACTCGATATCGAAGCAAGACAATCGAGATCGATCTCGCGTAGCGGAGCGGTCAAACGTGTTCGGAATTTTTGTGTCTCGTAACCACGATAAGCTTATCGCGGCAGACACTTCGTCGTTCGTGAAAGATAGAAAAGACACGCGGACCGAAGGATATCGTTCCATTTTTTTAATCTTTATGAACAGATTTGCTCGTAAAATAATAATAAAAAAAAAATGTATTGTAAAAATGTAATGTAAAAATGATTGTATTAAAAAATGGAATGTCATCGTCGTATCATCTTAATATTATTAGCAAAATTTTACAAGTTACGAGTTAGGGAATACAGTTAATTATGATATTATGAACGTTGCAATTCAATTCACTCGACTTTATAAAATTGTAGAGTCTCTAGGTAGAATAAAAAGAAAGATAAATAACGAAAATATATTAAACAAATCTTCCAAATTCCCTTTCGTAATCGCAATGTTAAAAAAGGATGATGTAAAATAACTAAAAAAAGAATTGCAAATGAAACGTTAAATCAACGTAACATTGGTGCTTGATGAGTTAAAGGTCATCACTTGGATAACCGGAATTCCATCAGAAACAAAAACAATCAGAACAATTTCCCTAGAGAGAATCAATCGACCCGTCCAATAAGCCTGACACTGGCCTGTATACGTAGAAAAATCCCACGTACTCCATCGAATTCACGCTAGAACCATAGAAGTCGATCGGAATCCAATTGCACCGGCCAATCGGAACGCGTTATCGACCGAGTCACGACGAACTCCTATTATACTAACCGGCTTGCGAGAGTATTCACTCGCTACCTTCAGTTCCCGTTCTTGTTTCTCATCTGTAAATGGATGAATTCTAACCTCGTCCCGTCGTCATGTCAAGACACTACACGTAAGGATTCCAGAGATTAGTAGAAACTCGATTGGACATCTAACACAATTCGTCACGCGGTAGATGAAACAATGTCTACCGATCCTTGACGCACGAGTAACACGCGATCTGGAAGTAAGACACGTGGATCACGTGCTCAAAATTTACTAACCAGTAGCGTGTTAGGCTTAGGAACTTCCGAGCGCCGACTTACGCGTCGAGTTTATGCGAATGAACCCCTGAATCCAGACCGAGATCATGAATTGCAAATTGCCTGTGAGCTATCTAAACGTCCTGCGTTAAACACCAAAACAATGTAATTCTATCTCCTTGCAGTGTAGAATAATTTCGATTTGGTATCCATCGTTTGTTTTTCTGTCTTTCAAGTTAACTTTATCATCCGTGTTAAAATACTATCGATTACGGATTAATTACGACTTGCAAAATAAAACAACGGAATTTTGATACTTTAAGGACATCGTTAGAATAATATTAAAACATGAAAGCACGCGCATCAGTGCGTTTCTTCGTTCCTCGCATATTCCTCAAACTTAAGAAATTTTCTAACGAATAGAAAAATACTTTTCAATCGAAAATGACTGAAACAACGCAGCACGATTGATATCGTTTCGAAGCAAATATTCGCGAAAATCGTCGGGATCGATGCAAACATAATATATATATCGGAGGTGGTCCCGCGGCGAGGCCAGACATTAGCGAATTACAGTCGAGCACGTTATTGACTAGGATCAATAAGAACGAGGTCGCGAGAGTGAGAATAATTCGTAATCACTCGAGGGTAATAGATCAGAGCTGATAATGGTATTGTCGCTCTGAGAGAGTTCACCAGGCTCTGAGCACCGACCGAGCCACTCGACGCTGCGTGAATGGAGAAAGGTGAACTCGTGTTCGTCAAGGGCAGCCTTGCAAACAGCTGATTCCGTCTCGACGCGATGACAAATCAATGGAACGTGGACCAGATGTTCGCGGAGAGTGACTCTGCGCTCGGATCCTCCCCCGAACGCATAATATTGTGATATTGTTGTCACAATAAGAATGACACGCGACTTCGAGGGCAACCACGACGAACCCACAGAATCAACCACGACTTGTCGCCGAGATGCGTTACTGATTACATTCTCGCTACGTGTCGAGTCTATTTTCTGCTAACTGTTTAAAATCTTTTAACGACACGTGCTCGACATCTGGGTGCATAAACGCGATCGCGGTAACTTTCTTAAAATAGAGACGATTCTTTAATACCATGGAGGCTTATTTGGCGTAGAATTCATTTATAGGTTTGGAATAATATTGATACGGTGGTTATATCTAAAATGATGGTAGTGTTTAAAATAATTGTGCTGGATGATGAATGATTTGGCAGCTAAAATCATTGGTTTTTAGTATTTGGATTATCGTCGGAGATATTAAATCGGAATAATTTAGAGTTCCTTGATCATAAAGTATCGATGATATAGATTGGTTAGTACTTCTTAGAGACGCTGCTAGAGGGCCGCGAGTACTTGTCACTAGTATGTTTCTTTTACATTTAAAGATTTTAAACTCATTGCAGGATATATTGGAAATCCAAGTACTAAAAACTCGACTAAATGAATCTTCTTCTCCTATCCGTCTTTGTAAATGATTCACATTTAAAGTTTCTTACTTTGCGAGGTATACGAATAGCATCTACAGTAGCAATCGGAGTATTACCTTTTTTTAAAGTTACACCACCAGCCGGATGACCTGAAAATGAAACAATAAACCAAACTGCGGCATTTTAACACAAAATTATAATCTAATCATATAATGCTATACAACTATATTGTGTTCTCGTATGTACAACAAAGACGTGCTCCGCTAATTTCAAATCAATAAAAATTTATGTTGAGGGAGCGTGCCCGTTATTATAGATCGTGTCTTGGAAATTAGCGCTAATACGTAGATCGGGGAGGAAACCCTCGCGGATTTATCGATTGCCCTCGAAATACACAGGGGAATCGCTCTACTCGAAAAAGGAGAAAAGGGCGCTACACGAAATTCTCCGATATCATTCATGGACGTGTGTTCTGCTTTACTAACCGAGAACTACAGTTAACGCGAAGGTGGGGGCGCCACTTAACGCAGGAAAGTGGCGCCGCTATCGGACGCCAGTCATTTAATCAAGCATCAGTGTAGGAGCAAAATGGCGTCACTAGAAAAGCAATCAACCGCTCCTTCTTAGGCATGATTTACCTTTCTCTGCAAATGACTAATACAAGACGCTCAAAGCCATTCGGCGAACGGGAACCTTGACCAATCTTCCGATCAATGATCGAAAAACGTTTTATAGGTTAAGTACATATAAAGCACGATACAGAACACACAGTTTTTAAACTACAAATTAAAAATTTTGAATTTTTAAGTGTACCGGTTTTGCAGTGATAGTTCGCTCAATTTTAGCTTTCGACGAGTTATATTCAAGGTTGGCAATTGCTGTCGGAAATAGAAGACCATGTAAACGTAACAATAGTTTTCGAACGGCCGCCCCGAATAACTTCCGTTACTTCGTTAAATCAAAGTCTGCGGCCTGTCGAGAGCATCGTTATACACCAAACGAGTGTGCTACGACTTTCTGGAAATTGATCACAGAAATTTAATGGCAGCTATTTAAAGCGTAATGCGATTGAGATCGAGAAGCACGATTTCTCTAATCCTCTATTTCGATCTCGTATTGAATTCCGGTGACCTTGCGCGACCTTAAAGGGCATAGCCTACTCTTCGAGCAATCAGGTTGACTGCATATATTTTTTAAAGTACTTCCGTCACGAAACTTCCTTTTTTCATTCGTGTTCTAAAAATCTCTCCTTCTTTCAACTGTCGAAGTCGTTCAAGCCTTTCTCCCTTTCCTTTTCTTCTAACAAACATTATCATCAAATTTTCCCAAAGGTTAACAAAATAAGTTATTTTGAAGAAAAAAGATTGTTTTGTAAACATTTTCAACAATTAACGATAAAAATAACATAGGCATCATTTTTTCCATGGATAACCCTAGGAATTGATCTCATAGATTCTTTTCACTTGGAAGTTTTCAAAGCATATACACATATCTACGCTAGGGGATTCATTTCAAATCCACAGATAGATTCGTCAACAAGAATAGTAAAGATTAACCGGCGAACTCGAGGCTCGGATCTAGCGAATATTTAATTATCACGAGATCTACAGAAAGGAATCGATGATTTAAAGGAGCTTGAGAGAAGAGGGATTGATGGAAAGTCCTCTGGTGGCGAGCACGGGAGCTGCTGCCACACCCAATTTGCTCCACATCTAGAAGACGCGTATAGTACTTCCTGTTTCGAGTCTTGGTGACCCCTATCCTCACTTGCGCATAACAATCCCACTTTAGTTACGATATACACATGTCATAAACACATCCTATCAGCCTCTCTGTTCCTCCTATCGAACCCTATTAACCGTCAACATTTACACAGTAATTACATGATTCGTGTTACCACCACATCCCATGCACCCTGTTAGATCATGCCATAGAACTATATTTACCGATGTCGCTAACGATTACCACCCTTATCGACAAGAAAAAACACAGATATACCTCCCTGCTATTAGAATAATGATCACTTGGCCACTCAAAGCACACAAACAGACGTCCACGTGCGCGCGTGCGCATATTTTTGCTGAGGACGCAGATAAACTGGTAAACGGTAGCACCCTACGGTTAATATCGCTAGGCGATACTAACGAAAAGCAAACAGTTCGGTGTGTGTTTGACAAACAACGGATTTTCATTCGAAAACGTGAAAACATCGAATCCAACCATCGTTGTGCATTATATATCGTCTTGAATAAAAAAGTTCTGTGCTCAATGCATTATTTGTATCATTGCCAAATGAAATGTCACCTTACTCGACTTTCATTAGAATTTATTAGACGAAAAGCGAAATACCATTTGGAAACTTACAAAACGATTAGTTACTATACGCATAGTGTTAACAAAAAGAGTAAACTTTAGGAACCGATATTCAAATATTATTTTTATAATTATCCATTTTTAATTCTTGAAATCCTAACGGCTTTGACGTTCTTTCAATATAGGATTGAATTACGACTTTCGGTTGTGATACTTTCGAAATATGTGTACGATATACGGGATACGTAAGCAAACAAGGCTATTATATTTAAGAAACTAAGATGCGAATAATATCTTCGCTGCCTGATTTAACTGATTAATTATCACATTGAGGGTAACGATCCTTTACAACCGTCTCTTTGTTTCATATGTAAAAATTAAAAATATAGAATAAAAATTCGCCACTGCCGATAATAATGAGCCGCGGTTGTACAAGTTAATAGGATAAATTACCTTAGAAACAAGCAAAATCATTTAGAAATATGAAAGGGTAAAAAACAAGAGACTCTACCGTGCAGGTGTGACGACGAGGTGCTCGAACAGAATAGAACGATCCTGAAAAATGAAACAGATCTTGAAACAGTTGATCCCAGAGTTTAGACGATTGAATGAGCATCCAGTTCCGCTTCTACGCTCTTTGTTCCGGCTAATTCGCGTGATCGATCCGAAATAACGCACGGAAACCTTTTTCCCGTCAAAGAATAACCTCACGCGTACAAGAGTCAGCGAGAGAAGCCTAGTGTCACGCTTACAAACGCGAGCTTCCCTTTACCAGAGCATTCTCATTCTTGGCCAGCCTTTGTAACCCTCTGGCTGCAGCTTCCACTTTACTGAAACGTCTGTCGGTTTCCGGGGTCGGAGGAGGAGACGCTTTTCACTCGCAACGGGAGTTCCCCGCGACTACACCCGCATGGAATACTCGGTGGGGTAAAGTGTGTCACGGGGAGAAGAGAAGGAAAAGCGGGAGAGACGAAGAGTCAACGAGCTCGTCTCTCGTCGATTCTCGTAACGCAACCCGCCGAGGCTGACCTTGCAGCCGGAAAAACAAGTTGGTTGGCCTGGTACCAGAATTTCGCGTTATTAATAAATCCAAAAATGCGCGGTTGATTTGCGTTCATTATCCTTCACCGTTGCATTCTCTAATTCTGCGATTGTCTCAACGCGAAGACGAACTGATGAAGTCACGGGCTTGTTTACTTTTCGATCCTGGCAATTTGGTGACTCAGCGATCTTTATCGCTTTTAGGCAAACTTCACAAACGAAGATGAGATTCAGAGTCAGAGTAAGTGGAAATTTTCATTCGGAGATCGAAAGTTTTAGTCGGTTGGCGAATCTTTCGTTCCAGATTCGAATGTTCTATCGAAAGTTCCCAGAACGTAAATCGAGTCTTTGTATCTTACGATCAGTTCAAGTTGTGAAATCATCCTCCGAGGTTTCCAAAATTTCTACATGGATTTCTAATTTGAATATTTGAAATTCTATCGAAACTTGGAACCTTTGGTTTCGCAAGTAAACATTTTGCTTCGGACACTTGACATTCTATCAACTTTTCGATCTACCGAATCTCTGAGTCTCGGTTGAAGTTTCCTACTAAACCGCAAAACCTTCGTATCAAAATCAAAGAGATTTTCTCTTTCATCCTGAAATAAACACAATCCCTGATCGTGTCCACCGCTTTCTTGTCCTCGCTTGTCATCGCGCAAATCTATCACGACTCTACTTAGAAGCACTAAAATACCGTTTGCATCGATCGCAGATCTTTTTTGTCCTATGTCCCTCGCAACCCTCGCAAGCTTTCATCGCGACGCCTTTCTGCGGTTTATCTGCAGGTTAATTAGTTTATCGAGAGTGGTCTCGATTATACGTACAAACTCGTTATATAATGTCGTGGATGGATACGAGTTTCAATATCGCCCATTTGACGTTACGTGGAAGTCGATTTGTTCCGACGAAGAAAGACCTGCAATTGATCAATTGTCGCTAGGAAGATCGTTCGTACCGATGTCTGTGCCGATTGTAATTATAATTGAGTTTGCGTGCAAATGCATCGCGGGGGATTACATGGAAAAGAAACTAGAGTTTCAAGATGAGCAATTTATCTAATTTTTTTGTTTAGAAAGAAGATGCAATGGACGCAAGAAGTATTTGCGTACTCCCATGTTTCTCGATCAGAGGTGTTTTAAAATTAAATTCCGTAGTTCGTTTCATCGACATTTTTACGTCGACATTTATTCGCTTGTTTCGAATCGTTGTAACGACGTAAAAACACATTTTTAAATTAGTTCACTTACTAAATAAACAAGCAAATATACAATTCTATTTTTGCACGGTTCTCTTTTAAATGGCTTAGAAGCAGAATTCAATTGTCTTCTTAGACGATATCATTTGATCTAACACGACAAACAACGCCACTTCAAAAATATTTACTTGGATTTAACGCTTCGGCCACGAAGTCTTTTTGTTAGTCTTTTCCCTTAAATGTGCACACTGATTCTATTTTATGCTTTTCCTTCAACAGCTCTTTTCTTATCTCGTTTTCTATTTTATGGAAAAAAAAACGAACGAAATTTACTTCATTTGGGATAAAACGATAAAACGAACGAAATTTACTTCATTTGGGATAAAACGATAAAACGGAGCACTGGGAACTCCCATCGTCGCATTAAATTACGTGGAATTCTTCTCAATTTTATCTTCAATACATAGTCAATCTTCCTCTCATTTCGCTCTTCAAGTTAAAAGTAAAGTTCAAGTAAAGCAGAATCGAAAAAATTGCTACGTTTTCCCCCAAGTTTTATCAGCATAATATAAATTTTCTACATTTTGCTGGTAGATGATCAACAGCTTTTTATAACCAAAATAGTCTCGTTTATAACCAAATACAGATTTAATTAAATCACATTTAGCATTGCGCGCATTTTTTCGATTTCTTCAGCAACCTATCCACATACCACGCGTAAACAGAATTATATGTAAATTCAATGCAAGTAATTTCTGCGCCTACTAAGAAATTTTTAAGGAATGTAAGTCTCGAAGAATAAGTGATTGAAGTCCTTCCTCTTTTAAATTCCTCCCTAACGTCAAAACCAACCACATATTTTTCCATACTAATCTCATCCGCCTAAAACTGCTATTATATTTTATATTATATCCCCGCTATTTCCACTTTCCTAACAAATTCGATTTTTTTAAATTTCACGCACCATAAAAATCAACTATCATTTTCGAAGAAAGAAGAAGAGAAGCACCTGTCGTTCGCTCTTGTTCATCCAGCCCATCGTTGATAAACGAGAAACGAGCATAAAGAAAATATGTATCAAGTCAAGAGCATTCGTCTCCTTAGCGCTTAACGAAGTAAAGTGACGACAATTCGCCGCATTGGATCGCCCCTTTTGGAACAAACGCTCACCCACGCTCTGGCTCAGGGTCAAAACGCGTCGACACGCGAAAACGTGCGAGATATTCGCGAGATCGTTATCGAAACTCCTGGAAGAACACGCCATTTTCTCAATGCAGTGATCGTAAGAAACTCGAAAAATATGCCAAAGAGCGGAACGAAGCGACGTTCACGGTACGTGAACAAATCGGCTGAACGAATGCTTAATGAATTTATGCAACGTGTACACGTGGCACAGATGACAAATGTCGTTTAATGGGGAAAAATTCAATGATCATATATTCTCCAGTGACCGGCTTGAAGGTAAGTGATTTATTGATGACGAAGTACGATGCGCATGGATGACTGTGTTTGGAAGAACGAACGCACAGGATGTCTCGTTTTAATATGTTAATGAACGTGATACATTGAAGAGTATGTTGAATCAGAGATACTGGCTGTTATAGATATGGGCAATGGAATTTTTGAATAATTATTCCTTCAGGGACGATAGTTGGACTTTAATAGAGGGTGAATTCTAAAGGGTGGAATCGTTTTAATTTTCTACAATCTAAGTGTTGTTTCATCAGAAGACAAAGCGTTATACGCATTCTTATTTGAAATTAACTCGTTCCTTTATTCTCATTTGAAACCTAAGTCCAAGAATTAGCAATTGCTAATAGATTGATTAGCCTCAGGAATTGCACTGTGTGAAAGCAATAATTTTGTTCGATTACGAGATAGTATTCTTTGAACTTACTGCTTGATCTCAAAGTTCGAAACAATTATCCTTTATCATAGAAAGAGTAAAGTTGAAATGTGATTAACGAATTGCTTAGACTTGCGCATCTTTAATATTTTTAAATATATAACATGACACATGGTAGGTTTATTTTTACTACGTTTTCTTTTTCCTTCCTTGAACAAGATAAGGTGGTTCTGTCTTTCAAAGGCTGTGGAAAACACGAGTTCCGATAGGCGATAAGTATGATGTACGATACAATGTAACAACCGACGAGAAACTTACAATTACGCGGTTAATAATGGAACAGGGATCGTTTAATGATTTTTTTAATCTTAATTTGGTTATTAGAAACCGGCTATAACCGGCTGTGCGAGTACTATCATTAGGATTGGTAGCAGGTAATAAAATTTCATGGTAGATTAAGCTCCTTTATACCCGGAGTCGTTTAGCTTTTTTCTACGTGAACGCCTCGAAATCAATATCATCCTGTGCGCTATAATTAGTAAATTGAAATATGTTGGTCTTAAACTAAATTTTAACGAGAGCCATGTTACACTAATCACCTGTTACACCGATAGCAACATAAATATTAATTTTACACCTAACGTTCGTTGTTCTTGTCTAACGTTAAAAACGAAATGTACTTTTGTCTATGAAACTTTCTCAGCAAAATTTTTATATCTCTATTTTAAAATCGTTTAATCCGACATACTGAAACTTAAACACCGTGTATATAAGATAGAGAAGGTTTATGAGCGACATAAAACTTTCAATGCCATTTTATGGGGCCAATAACATACGAATCACAAAGGTGAACGAACGTGCTGCTACAAAATAATCTACGATAGCTATGAGAAATCGTGAGTTTGAAGTGAGTGCAGTGAGAGTAAAAGTAATGCGACTGGGCCAAATTTTTTCTGAATGTAAAATTGTAGGATCAATGGTGAAGGAATTAATTTTTCCCAAAATAAATAACGTGCCGAAATCACATTGATTTCTCTGCAACTGAATATCTTGTGTTCGCATTTATTTTAGTCAGCGAATTACTCAGTTTGTCGAGCATTGAGATTAGTTCACTTTGGCTTTCGATGTATCGAATAACCATAGACACGAATCTAACGTAACAATTCGTGACTTTCTTGTATCGGAGGTTTCGATCATCGTCAAGCTTCAGCTGATAATTTCGATAACACACGAAAACCATCAGAAATATCGTCGAGACGGTTGACGTGGCTAACATAATGGCCTATGTAATTCCAATTTTTAGACTCATTTTTTCAGATATTATGAACAGACGTCGAAATATTAAGACAAATCACGGTCGTTGTTAATTTGTTGACTAAATTCTCTTCTGCGACGACAATTGAAGGAAACAAACCAACCTTCGTTCTTGAAATATGAATATGACACAATTTATTTTTAACAGAAATAGAACGACACATTAAATGACGGAGTGCGGATAAATAAATCAAGAAATTGGTGAATTAACCCATCTTTCCTGATTAAGAGCTTAGGGAAAATAAATTGGAATTTCAACGAATATCACGAATATCACCGTAGAATTGTGGATTTAACATGAATTTAGAAGAAGGATCGAGATCTCCGATTTGGATAAAAATCATACTGACAAGATATCGCGACGATTTCATATAAGCACCCGATAACCTTTGAATTGGCCAAAGCAAGCGATATCTGGGAGCTAAAAGCTGGTAAAAAGAGTAAATTGCGTGGTAAATTTTGTAGAATTCTGGTCTCTTGGCAGGCGCCAAGATAAAGAGAACTTGAGTTCTTTGAACGTGTAAATTTCCTCGATTGCGCAGTTTCTGCTTTTTTGGTTTCGTTTTATTTTGGTTTTTCTCTCGATACTAGATGCAGGAATGAGATATAGCATGGTTAAAAATCATAGCGATGTAAGTCGAGAATTTGGATACAATTACGTATTACTTTTTTTATAGTTAAGATTTAGTTTAATATTTCAACGTACAAAATTTCGCGATATTTTGGATAGAATTAATTTTCTCGTTCGCGTAACCAGTTGGCAGCCATACTCGAAACACGATTTTGGCGATGAGAGCTACAGAAATCCACGTTTGAAACGAGGCGAATCGTCTTGGACAAATTAGAAAGTCACTTGGTCGAATTTCGTGCGGTATCTCCGACCAATATTTTTTCTTTTATCTGTTTACGTTGAAAACAAACGTAATATCGATGGAACTAAGTCGAACGAGAGGCGATCTTCGTGGTGACCGACAATTAGCTGGTAATTTAAAAGCTATTACCGCGACTAATTAGTTTTTAATAGCAACGAATTTCACTGGGAACGAAATATTCGACTACTTCTGGTTCTATCCTCTAGCTTTCTATCTGGCGTTAAAGCGAACGGTATTCGGGAAATAAATCATGCGGATTAAACATCGTAAATCTGTGAAGTTGATATTTGAAATTTCCCAAGAACAGAAATGGAAGTTTATTTAAACATCGAAGAATATCGCTCGATTTGTCGAGATGATGAATAACATATGTATTTTATCGAATAACCGTTTCTTTGTACTTTTTGTTATGTTATCTCAGAAATGATTACACAGAGAATACTTTTTAGAGAGTGCATTATTAATATTTATCGCGTAAGACTCAGACGCGTTACAATTTATCTCTTATTATCTTTTCCTTTCTCCCTTTTTTCCAATCCATAGTATTTTAATCAATGATCATTTAACTGCGTGCCGTGTAACTTTGAAAGTCTCGTCGTATAATTTTGAGAAAACGTTTCGTTTAATTCCGCGTTGCTTCAAGTGGTTCAACGATCGTGAAATCGAGCAGAGGACCGAACACTTGAAAACACCGGATGATGTAAAACGATCGTATATTTTTGCCTAATATTAGTCTAATATCGAAGCAGATAATGAGTCATCGTACCGTATTAATAATATCTGTTAAGGCTTACGAATCTTACAAAATAAATATACATACTATAACACATTGTAATATTAATATTCGCGTCTACCGTGTATAAAATCATTCTAATTCTCATACTATATTTCCGTATTCTTATATTTCCAATATTTCTATACTTTCTGAATCATATACTTAGATATGATGTATCACCGTCCAAAAAGATAAAGTCGCTGTGTATTCCACAGTGCGTACGAATCCTCAAAAAAACATCAGAATTAATATTTCAATATTTACACACTTTTGTTTTGCTTTTTTTTTGTAATAAATGAATGATATTTGTTTATCGTAAGATCTATGAACAACGCCCATGTTTCTATGAACTTCATTCGGGGTCAGAAGAAGCTCGAAGAGAAAGAGAGACAGAGAGGATAATCGATACTTGGCTGGTGAACACTGGTACCAGTACTGCCTTCGTTCTGCCTGGCAACCGCGAGATATCGATATTCGTAATTACTTAATCGGCCATCACGCGCGATTATTTATAAATCCGATCGGACGTCGTTATTCTGGTCGAACAACGGGCCGCGAAATTATCGATCAGTTATCGTTCCCCGAACTGACTAATCGTTTCTTAACGAGCTGCACGCAACCATTTTGCCGAAATCAGTCTACGAAACTACCTCTTGATACTTTCTTTCGCGTTAGCTATTAAAGTTATAGTCGTTCAATGGTCAACTAATGAAAGATTCTGAAGAACAATTGCAATTACAGTTAATAGACTGAGAATTACAGCGGTGCAAGTCAATTCACTGTCGCTTTGTATAAAATAATATAATATTTCTTATAAAATAATGTTTTGTTTCATCAATAGAACAAGTTCGTTATGTATGTTTCGTTGGTATAAAAAATTCATTGTATTCTTTCAAGTCATAGAAACGTATCGTGACGAAGAATTGAGTTATGACCTAATTAATTATGAAATTAAGAGATATTGCTGTCAATACGTGATTAAATCCAAATTCCCCAAATTTCGACTTACACCATTACGATTTTAAACTCTTTTTCTTGCTTATTGTAGAATATTCCGAACTTCGTTTCATAAAATAGCTTGGCTGTTAGATACTTTGAATCGCTTCGGTATCTCCTACCATCGTGAACTATAACTTTGAGCAATCGTTCCAACGAGCTAATAATTCTACACTTTTGAAACTACAATTTATCTAATTCTCCATTTTTCTACAGTTTAAAAGCTTCTCGAATAAACTCAGATAAGGACGAGATAAAGAAATTCTCCAAGAAGAATATAAAAAGGTAATTAAACGAAAGAAATACAAGCAGCTTCTCTCTTAATTACACACTTTACGATTATTTGCATTTGTACGTGATGAATCGTTGCTGAAAGACTGGAAAGGAAACGAATCGGAGATGAGACGAACCGCCCAATTGCGAAACTCGCGTGTCGCGAATGGCTTAATATCATTGGGGCATATTGACCCAGATAGCGACACGTGAGCTGGTAACGTGATCAACCTTCTTGCAACGCAAACAGCCGCGAACTTTCAACGTGAACGCGTCTCTCCGCCGCGCCGTCGCCGAAGATAAGCTGGCACACACGCGTTCACGGGGTAGGGACACGATTTTTCGAAACAGAAGGGAAGAAGCGGAACTGGGTCGGTCTATAACGTCGACACGCTTTCGAACCAAGGGGGTGAAAACGTTGCGGATATCCAAGGATTATTTTTCGCAAGGAAAAGCGGCAGCAATTTCTGGGTTTAATGCGGATGCGGTTACGTGCGTTCGTGTAATTACGAAGGGCAGTTACACGAACGCTTTAAATAGAATATTCAATGCGGTTCTTTGATCGATAGAAACAGGGGTTGAGGTGTTTTCGTAGAGACACATACGTTTGAATATATTTTTTTATTGTATCCCATTTTAATGATACGATAAAAATGGAATTCGCAACGCTACGACGATTGTCAAGGTATCGGTCGTTTTTCAAATCTAAGGTTTAAATATGTTGGAATAAAAAATATGACTTTACGTTGTTTTTAAAAAGTGGTTAATATTCCTTTTATGCATATAATACGCATACTTGTATTATATATAGATGTTGTTAAACAATTATGTTACATATTCATAGCAAGTTCTTACGCTTTCCAGATTACAATTCTTATTTGTTGAACTTTTCGTACGATGATTTGTATTTATCCGATATCGATTGATATTAGTTTTATGAGCGTTGGATACTGTTTGGACCAAGTTGCTTTTCAGGTTCCAGTTTCTATTTGTTAAACATTCCATAGGATAGTTATCGTTTTTTCATTTGTGTCTCCTGTAGTCAGTTCATCTTTTGTGACATAGTTTGGTAACAATGAAACTCCATAGTACGGTTCCACTCTACTACGTAGGAATAATCGATTAAAGTTAGTAGAAATTCTCTGTCCTAATATGCGACAACTTCCTATGAAAAATCAATACGTATTTGGAATAAAAATTACACGACTTACGAAAGTACGCACACAGAAATACATCATGACAAACCATACAAAACGATCAACTTTGAAACATACGATAATACGATGCTCTCTCGATTTTCATGACATATACCTACACCTGTTGAATCCCCTATTTTTTAACGCGTTTATCCATTTTTATCGTAAATAAATTACATTACATTTACATTTGTGAAAATTAAAATCAATCCAACTAATATTGATTTATCTTTATGAACGTTTAATTAATTGACCACGAGTTTATACCATGATTGAATAAGCTCATTGATTACTTTGTTGGTTTTTGTCAACATATGACAACAACTCTACCAATTGTACAATTTTCTGATTAAAGGACAATTAAAAGATTAAATTTCCCACAAATGCATAAACATAAACAACCGCAGTCGAATGATTACTAGAACACCCTGTATATAATCCTGTAGAATTCTCAGGTATAAAATCACATCCAACTCGGGCGTCCTGCGTATTCGTAAGAATACGCGCAACCTATCGTCAGTGGAGCAGATCGAAGTAAAGGCCAGAAGAACAGAGTCGGGCCACGGCGATTTCGTTCAGGCCGAGATTCCTCGACACGCTTTCTGCTTTTTTTCACGGCGCGCGGATCCTTAGCAGGAAGGATCGAACTTACGCGCAGGCGCGCCTGCATATATTCTTTTCTAAGAGATTCGCTTCGATTAACGCGCTGTCGATGACACTATTTGTGCACGTCGTGCACGCGACGACATCGCGGAAACGCGTTCATCCGGCTCCGGTTCGATTCCATTTGAAAATTTTTCCATTGTACCAGGGAAGGATATGTATATCGCGTTTTGTCCTGGAAAACGGTCGACACCGACGCGTGGCGTTGTGACGCCATAATATTGACCCAGTTTTTCTAGGCAACCGCGGGCTGCCATGAATGTGTCATGCGATCATTTCGAGCTGATGCGCTCGCAGCCCTGGCGCATGAATTTTTTACGCCGACCAGCTTTTTCATCGCGCTCGTGGAAACGAGGAAGGCGGTCCTCGTTCCGGATGGAAAATTGGAGGGAAGAACGCTTGTGTATTTCGCGTTGCTTTCGAGAGATTTACGAAGTACTTAAGCATTCCGGTGGACGAGTAAAAATGAAAAATAAATTATTCAGTTGTCCGTTACTTGAATACTGTATGTACTAAAATTGAAAGATATCGTATATCACGTGTTGCTTTCGAGAAATTTATGAAGTACTTAGAGTGAGTCGGATGAATATTCGTACGCCTTTTAAAACCGAATAACTTGTTTAAAATTTTCGTTTAGAAGATGCACGCGTTAGTTTACTGGATGACGCGTGGAAAAAGTTTTTGGAAAACTTGCATTTGATCGGAATCGCGAAGAAGAAAGTGAGAGTCGCCTTTTACGACTTTTTTATCTGGCCCTGTAGTGAAAAATTTAAACAATACATTTTAGAGATTTTTACCTATGCCAATTACATATTGTAATGGATAATACTGAACGAATAATTATATATACTGAAAATTGTATCGAAATTGGATTCTGCGGAAACGTGCGGCAGGTATCGAAAGACGTAGGAATCTTCAGATTTATTACAGTTACAGACCGAATGCGATGAAAAATTGCGATTTTCAGCATCTTTAACTCGTGTTTGTTGCTCGTAGCAAAGTCAAGCGATTTCCATGAAATTTTCAACATGTAGCTTAAATTTTCATTAGAAGCCCAAATAAAAATTTGTAAAAAGCAACGTTTATCTTTCTTTCGCAGTTCGGACCAGTTGCAATTTTTTCAAAAAATTGTTAAGCTTCATCTAGTAGACTAGTCTTCCTAACTTCTAAAAAAGAAAAAAATCAAGTCGTTCAGCCCAATTTTAAACAAGTTATTTGATTTTAAAAGATGTACGAATATTCGTGTGACTCGCTGTAGATATTTTGGTGAACGAGAAAAAAAGAAAATAAATTTTTCAGTTGTCGGTATTGCTAAAATTGAGAAATATTGGAAAATTCTTTTTAAGATCACCATATATCACGTGTACACGTGAATGAATCTATCAAGTTGATTAATGGCTTAATATCGTGAAAAATTTGTAGAGAAAAAATTTTGTAAAGTTATATAGCACATTTCGCGGTCGTGGGTTTTTCGTTTTTGAAAGATTCTCGTAAATAAGCAGGGCATCGTAACATCGAGAACACGATTTCTTTAAAAATTATATTTAAAAATATACGCTGAGGTATGATTTAACATTCCTCGGTGTCTAAGTTCTTTCCATTTAACTTTATTTTAATCTAAATCGATCATAGAAGTCATCGAGACGTCAATTTTAATCTTAATATATCGTTGTTACACCAGTAGACGACGAACAAGCAGAACGAGAGAAATCTGTTTTATCATAACCTTAGACATTAAAAATTTTCCAACCAAAGGAAAGTTCAGTTATTTTAACTTGACTTATTTCGTACGAAGTTGAATTACCAACTATCGTAATCTCCAAAATTTCATTAACCCTACTATGTCGTCTGAATCATCTTACTTAAGAGGAAGAAATATAAAAAGACATTAACTAAACAAGATTATTAATATTCGTGATTTCTTCTTTGAAGATAAAAAAAAAATATAAAAAAATTGAAGATCATAGCAGGATCAAAGATCGATAATCAAGATATCAAGTTTGACTGATGTTAAATTAGTGTTAATTTCCTTTTCCATCGAACTCGAACTACTCTATCTATGGAATTAATTAACGATCACACGGCTACTTCGTGTTTTCTGTACGAGATTAGACTGAAAGGAAATTTCTATTTGAAAATCTCAGAATTAAACTTCAACTTGGGATGATGTTAGATCAATGCTAATTACATCATCTAATACCATAAAGCATGTATTCTCTTTGTTCTATCACGAACAATGCAATCCAAACGAACCTACTCCAATTAATTAAGAATTAATTAGCCATCCATGTTACGTTTCCACTGTCAGTGTGCAGGGAATGAAAATCGAAGACCATATTGGCAACAGCATAAGTAAATATTAATAGGACAACTAAGCTTTTAATATTTCGATTTTTAGATCGCTTAATAATATTAATTATAAATATATATAGGCTATTGTTAATAATTAAATTAATACCGTTCGTTTCTTACAAAATATTGCGCATTTATCGTCAATTTTTACGATGTTTACAACATTTAAAAATTTCTTTCATGCAATCTTATCTTATTCGATTATTTCCAATGCTTCTTAGCCATCAAGTGACACGAAGATCAACAAATTAACAAAGATAGACTTGTCATACATTTGCCGTGTGATCTCCGTTTGAAAATCATGCAACAAGGCGACACGAGCGGATTTCCGACGACGATCAATATCGTTAATCCTTAATCCAAGCCATAAACAGCGAGTACGAGGCAAAATGATAATCATCTAACAGCCGTTTCGTTTATGCAATCATGCAAATTGATTAGATAACGTAACGTTGTAGAGGAAGATCGAAGACGAATCCTCTAGATATTTCGTAATATTCTCCTGAAGGTAGCAGCATCTGGACGAAGAAACGACGGAATAATGATTTTTTCTATACGCACCTTCACACAGAGGCGATCTGCCAAAAATATACGATACATGCGACGCATGTCTGCTCGTTCGATATATCGATTTGATAGGGACGGAGATTGACACCAGCAACTCGAACGAAAGCTCGTTATTTCGGGCCTGTCGATGTCGTATACATAGAGCTGTTAGACGTATTAAAAATTACATCGTCGTCGATTGCTTTTTCGAGTGCGACATTGAAGAAGAGCGTATTAATCATCCAACAGGGCAATAAAGACGTTAATGAAGAACGATGCATTACGTGCAACGATATCGTGGTTTCCAAGTTTTCTTGTTAGCCTTGCTACGTTTTTACGTCATTTTCAATTCAATATTATATCTATATCGCTATTCTATATCGTTAGAGGATTTCTTAAAATTCGAATAAACTACGAAAGAATCGTTTTTAGTATGCGAGGTTTCTCCTTCTAATTTTATGTTAACGTCTCTATTACAAGTCTCTTTGTTCGTCGAGATAAGAGCGAGATCGCGATATAAAAATTCTGATATTGTAGCAAGGTTGAAGACACTGAAATATCCGGATACAGAGAGCAAAGCAAAAACGAGAAAGGAGCATCGATTTTCTGAATACTGTGTCAAGTTGGCAACACACTGTGAGGATCACGCGCGAGTTTTCTTCTCCCCTCTGACATTATAGATTCTCTCATTGTGCCGCTGGAACGGAATATACCTGAATTTCTAAAAGGGCTGGAAGGGCGTAGCCCAAATACCAGCCAGATGATACCCTCGACTTTTCACTCTCACGATACCATCGTGTAACGGCCTTTCTCAAAAATATATTTCTCGTTGAATTTTCTTACATACATCGCCATTGAGATCCACTAATCGGTCTATAATTAGTCATTTCGAAATAACTAGAAAAATAGTAGAAAAAGCTTGGTCTTTAGACTAGACAGATAAAACGAGACAGATAACAAAGAAGATTTTACTTATTTGCGTTCAAAGAACGAAGAATTAGAGTTGTATGAACAGTTGTTTGTAAGAAGCCAATAATTCTCTCAAACAATAGCTTTCAGTAACTATCAATATCCAAGTGATAAGAAAACATCATTGAGAAGATTAGATTCTTCATAATAATACAAACTAATATGTTTGCAATTAAAAGATCTGAAGGAAAATGTTTATTGATATCTGAGAAATCATAATTAGAAATCTACAGACTCATAATAGAAATCTGCCTTTTGTAAAGAAACTAAGATTCATAGTATGATAATTTGGATAAAGTTGTAAATGTTCTTGATCGTAAGGGCTGTGTAATTGAAGAACTTCACACAGAGCTCTTAGTTACTTACTCAAGCTATTAGAAAAGAATTTGAATATACAACCAATGAAAAAATCATTCGTATAAGCAGACACTATTTTTAATCATAGACATTGCATAAGTCTCTTGTCAAAGAACAGAGACTGTGTCGATTGAACTTCTTTATTGCCAGTAATGTTTTACACGATACAGTTAGATATAACTAGAAAAGATCTTGAACGAATTTAATAGCAATTATACAGCCTTAATATCTTGTAATATGATTTTAAACCACTTAGTGGATTTAGATTTTATTCTTTTGTGCCTTAATAACATAAAACTCCATGAATTAATAAAGTTCTATATAATATTATTGTACTCGATTACTTTCTCTCATACTTTAAGAACTAAGTTGCAGAACTAAAGCCAAGGATAATTCTTTATTAGTTACCTAGTTACCTTAGTTACCCGATTTAAGTCTTAAGGAATTAACTGAAAAAGAACTTGTAGCGCTTTGTTAAGAAAAGATATTGAATCTCCCCATCGCATAAAGGAAATAGTAACTTAAAGGTATAGCTTAGAAATCCAACATTCTTGTCAAGCTCCCACCTACAATTACTCGTCTAATCCTTCAAAAACCATCTAAAAAAAACCCATAACCATGCAATGAACACAGACAATTCATGCCAAGACTGAACATAGGTTAGGACTGTCGAGCAACTATCACTCCTTGCTTTGAAAAACTTGACATATCACATGTTATTCACACATTGGAAAGTACTGTACTATTAAAATAAATGATCAAGAAATTCAACGTGTCCGTACAGCGGTATCAGCCGAATACAATGTTTACCGTTCAACACATCTCACTGTCATGTCTCTACACAATTTATGATCTACAGTGTGTATAACCATCTACTTCTCTATGTCACAGTAAGGAAACGTTCAAGAGAATACGTAACGGCGATTTCTGGCGAAAACGTTCGAGAGGCACAGCTTTTCCGTGAACAACACCCGCGGAGAAGATCGCGTTTTCACGATGATCGAACGGGCGATGATCAAGAAGAGTCGAGCACAACTGTGGTACCCGTGTCGCGTAAACATCGGATTCAGCAGAAGCCGCCAAAATCGAGAATTACGAAGAAACATCCTTAGAACAGCATCGGGTAAAAAAGTGATGGTCCCCCCTACCCTCTTCCTCGGGCACCCGCTCCATCGTTTTCCCAAGAGTAACCCAGGCACTGGCACGCAGACGCACAGCTCTGCATTCGGAGTTCGGAGACGGACAGGCAAACGAGCGAAGCGGCGAGAGAAAGAGCGCGGTAAGAGGGGCAACAAGTGAGGAAGGGGTTCCTAGGGAGGGAGACTCGGCGAAGAGAGACGTAGTGGGGGGAGGGAACACAGGGAAAGAAGAGGGAGAGAAGCCCGAGAGATCCGAGTAAAAGCTATGTGTGCTAGAGGTTAAGGCACGTCCTACGGCCTACGGTACTCACTGCTGACTCTCATGCCACCCAGGGGTGGATTCGTGGGCGCGTTGGTGCAATCGGCAAAGGAGGTGGTCCTCGGTCGGCTGCTCATTCTGAAATCTTCTTGACCCGATTCTCCACCGCCACCTGACACTCAAATCTTTTTAGAATAAAACGCCGCTTCTGGTTATTCCTATGCTGGTCGCCGCCTCGGCTGGCCGTGGCACTTCCTCACGTGAAGATAGCCAGCAGCGCGTCGTCGTCGTCGCCGTCGTCGTTGTTATTGTCGTCGTCGACACCACCTCGGACATCAATGACAGCACGAACGATAATTACATCGCACGCACGCATGCACGTCCGCACGGTTCGGTTCTTCTATATTACGCCACGGCCGCGCTCGATCGATGGATGGAGGGAGAGAAAGAAAAAGAGAGGAAGGGTGGGGAGGGAGTAGGAGGGATAGATGGGAGGGAAGAGCTACGAGCGAGCAAAGCGCGCGCAAGATCCAGAAAACGGAAACCACGTCGGAGAACAGTGTGCTTCTTCACGATGATTAATCGAATCACTAAAATAAAGAAAATGGAAAACGGTGACCGCCGAAATTTTCGACCACTTTCTCGACACTTTCTTCGACGAATTACGCTCCTGTTAACCGCTGACGATATAGCGTGGCAATGGTATGACGGCAGCGACTCTCACAATCAAAACGTTCGTCGTTAACAACGCACACTGGGTTATACGCTCCGTTCGCACAAGCAACTTCGCGCGATAGACTTGACCGTCGCGATACGCGATTCACTCGATGCTCTCTTTTCCCTTGGGGAATCTAGTCGATTCTCCACCAATGAATATGATATACGCCGCGTCGATAGCGTCCAACTACACGAATTGACACAATTTGCGACAATCTTTCGTATTAACCGCTGACTGTCAGGGAGTATCACGCACCGAGAAGTGCGGTTCTACTACCTAATAACCTGACGGGGGCGCGGAGTGTTGCGGAGAGCTATGCCGCGAGGGGAGGCAGGGGTTGACGTTTTCGGAACGGTTCGTACACGTTCGCCAGTGGAGGCACACCGCCGCACTTGCTTGCCTTCCTATATAGTACAACTCCACGATGATCCGGCTGACGGGTCGGATTTCTTCGTCGTTGGTGATCTTTCTATGTAACTCGCCACCGTGGCTTTTACAACAGCCGCAACACTTTGAATTTTTCTTCTCTCAATGACGATACACCTATACGACGCTTGTCGTTCTTACATCGTACACTTCTTCCAATCGCTCTCTCTTTTTCGATCTAACGGCGTAGTCGTCAATCGTCTCTTTTCGTTTCTCTCACTCTCTCGCTTTTCTTCCTTTCTCTTGCTTCTCTTATTCTCTCGACTGTTTTCTCTCACTTCTACGCTCGAACTTTTCGAGTATGCGGGGGAAGCGCTACTGCCTCACCTCCTCCACTACCACTCTTTCTCGCTCGCTCTATCTTTCTCGATATACTTTGAATCTTGTCACTACTCGTCACTCCTGGCGCTTCTTGACTTGTCAGGCCCGACGTTATCGACTTGCCAGGCTTGTGCACGCTTCGTCGCGAACACCGCTTTCCTAGGCGGAAAAACAAGCTTCGACCGTGCTGACGCCGACGTGGACGTCTTCGTCGTCGTCCGTGTCGACGTTGCTCGAGGGGAGGTCGTCGTCACCGTCGTTGTTCACTTCGGCTTTCGATAATCGTGAAACCACTATACGAACGTCGTCTCGAGCCTGACGGCGGGAAAGGGGTAAAAGGCGCGAGCTGGACTTACGCGGCAAAACCAATTCCTCGACAATCAACGACGACGTTTTCTCTTCCTCACCGTGCACACGAACACCACACCACTTACGAATTTTTCGAAGCCTCCTCAGACATTGACCCGTTCGGGCTAGATCGGGCCACTCGAATGTCCACGAACATTGCCGAAAGTGACGTCAGTAATACCCCGCCCTGCCTCTTACCCTGCAGACCTGCTGATCATCGTATAGCAAGTGAGATGGCGCTTTCGTCGTCCATTTTACCACCATCTTGCGACAATTTTTCTTACTAAATTAGTTGGGCGGTAAATTTAACAGTGTATTGTATATGTTTAAAAAACTTGCAACCGAAAACCATAGGAGAAAAACGTGATAAGTTGCGCTTTTCGATTTTGTCAAGAAAGCGATTTTAAAATTCAATTCTAATATGGAATTATCATATTCTTTTCATGTGCACTTCAAATAATATACAATAATCGTATTAAAGCATGATATATAACAGGTATACGAATAGCTGCTAAAGTTATACATATATATCTTTAACGAAATTGTTCATATAGAATATTATGTTTTATGGATAAGATAAATAATAAAATTATGTGTAAATATGTATTTCTAACATGTTGTATATGTTACATTATTACTCTATCAATCTATTATTTTTTTGAAATTAGTTTTAACTGAGGAATAAATGTTCATATATTATAAAGTTCTTTCCGTTCATTATCAGTTTTAAATATTGTATACTTTATTCAAATACTATATCAATATTTCTTAATAATATAAATAAACGATTGGTTTATGAAGTGTTCGATAATATAGGAACGTTAAATATTTCTTGTTAAAGCAATATTCATTTTAAAATTATTTGAAATTGTATACCAATAAACATTTGTCAATTGTATATTGATATACACGTTATTTGACTCACGTGGTTTCCGATTTCTAGTTTCGGCTATAGTTAACCATTTCCTGGTTTGAATGTGAAAAGTGCAGAAAGCGTGGAATATATTTTCCACCTGAATATTTCAGGTGGTTGTGTTAAAAATGGTATATTATCATGAAAAGTGGCGTTATAGTGCTAAAGAAAAGGTATGGTCGATAATAGGTAAAGCTTATCTTAGTTTTATTGTAACGAACCTCGCGAATGACATGGGACGACCAACGTTTAATCGTAGTGTCATCAAATTACACGATTTGCGCAATTAAACTCGTCATTATTAATATATTGTTCTACATATCGAATACGATATATAAAAATATCGTAGGGCGTTTTATAACCTTTATAGATATAGAAGGTACAAATAATAATGCCAATGTGTAGTAAATATATAGACAAAAAATTATTGCTAGATTAGTTAATCAAATCATACTGTTGCAATGACAACTGTATTTGAAATCATGGAACTTGCTGTACAGACAAAATATAGTATAAATTTGTATTCTTTGCGCCTTCTACGATTTGCTTTGGCAAACATAGGAATTATATTCACTGGAATTGTTGAAAACAAATATCGATAAAATCAATAGCATAAGTAATAGTCAACTAATTGACTAAAAATAAAATGCTATACATATAATATATAGCATAGACCTTGCATTTTATGAATCCTTGTGTTCCATATTCTAAAATATATTCTAAAATTTCTTACGTCCTCTGTGATTTATAGCAGTGAGTGTAGGAATTATATTCAATCCAACTATTAAAGTTGATAAAGTCACAGACGATGCGTATTTGTTATCAGTCATCAGTGCAATCCCACTGAGAATGGAAAGAATGGCAAATAGAGAAAAGAAAAAAGTATGTACATATATACTTATTACTAATACACTTATTCTTTCCTTATACGAATTATACGGTTGCCGTACATATTATGTACGATCATAACTAAAGCTTATTGTTAACGTTAAAGATGGCTCTTGTATATGCTATACCAGATTGTAAAAGTGTTTACAAATACAATGGCAATATTGCCTTTTTAAAACGTCAAAAAATGCAAACTTGGAAATATATGGGAGGAAGCCATTCCTGATATGAAAGAACTAAAGGCAAGACACTTAATATGTGAGAAACATTCTAAAGAGTAGTTTATAAAAAAAAGAATTGTTCGAAAAGATTGTTGTAATAATTTTTTATATAATTAGTATTATTTTGTACGTATATATTATGTTGTGTGATATTATATACAAAATATTGAATACAATGTAGGTATGTATATAGAAACTTTTATATTATTTATTGTTTAGTTTGCGATAGTTTAAATATTATATTGTATAGTTGATGTTAAGGATAATGTATCAGCGATCTTGTGTATACTGATCCAATAGTTTTGTATTTATTGGAAAAATGATATATTTGATGAACTATATAACAAATAATGTGGGAAAACTTTTTTATTAACATTCTACCTTCAAAAAGCAATCCCACATTTTCACTTTTATAAAATTACTTTTATCTTGCTCTTTCTTGTAAAAAAAAAGAATGGTTTCTGTACTGTTCTTCTTTTACCTAATAATTATATTTCATTTCTGTCAAAATGTCTCCAATAAATAATGATTTTTTCTCGGTTATTAAGCGTATTTTAGATTTTGAATTTTGCATCAAATAACATTATTCTTGGCTATGTCAGTAATGGCGAATGCGCATGTGCATTCTTGGGTTTCTTCAAGCAGCGCTGCTACGTGAGAGGTAAGGGAATTAAAGATAGGACTTCAAAATGAAGCTATTCACCACCAGCCAAAAAATTCGGCGAGTTGCCAGACTGCATTATGTATACGACAGTGTTCATCGTAAGAACTACATAACATAATCATTAATGCGATTGTAAATAAATAAGATGAGCATAAAAATCATGAAAGCTACATTAACAAAGTGAGATGGTTATATGATTTACATATAATGTGTATAATAGGGAACAGAAAAGGTGATTATCTTGGAATGGATTATGCAGAGGAATGCAAATCTGATTGGTTATTTCTGATGGACCCAACGTAATCATAAAGATAAGCACGCGTATTGGTAATTCGAAGTATCATATTGGAATAGAAATCAGTGTATAGAATAATGTATAGAAAATACATTATAAATAATAGTATAGAAAAATAATAATGTATAGAAAATGGAATAGAATCAGTTATCCGTGTACTGTCCCGCATATATCTTCCCAGCTTTAGAGAATTTTAGTGAGGTATTACGGCCAATAGTAAGAAAGAGGAAATATATTAAAGCGCGTACGCAACAAAAATGATAGGAAAGGTAGGAAATCCCTATAACCAGTGTCGTTGTTGATTTCCTTACCGACCATATTTTACTAAGTGCAAAAGTTAGCCACGGTCATATAAGTAGGTCCGAACTCTCTTCTACCGAAAGTATTGACGAAACCGTCCACTTTTTGAGTCAACAAAAATCAAGGTGCAGGACAAGAAAAGCTCTCATTATACTGCGTGACAGATATGTACACATATGCGTAGATATTATGAATGTCTCAAACAGAGATACAGACACTTCTCATTTCTGTTTATCTCACGGAACGAGACCTTTTCTTCTCCATCTTGATTTTCTTTACTCAAAAGACGGGCGGTTTTCCCTAGTGAGTGTCCAGATTTGTCTATATGACCGTGAGGTGATTATAGTGAAAACCAGGTTATAGGGAATCTTTTGTTGTGTTTTGTTCGATCCACGGACGACCGTGGTTCGATCCACCGAAGGTCCCTTTCCCACTTAAGGGCCTTACTTGTAATATAGGAGGAGTAGGGAGACACACCAATCCAGGCCCGTTTACTTTATTCCCCTACCTGGAACTTCTACAATTCCATTTTCAAACGCATCATTTCTCCACATTCTGCCTCGTGATTCCGTTGTTGGTTTAGATCGTGCACTTGTTTTCTCAACGAAATTTTGTTGGAACGTTTTTTTATTCACAATCTACATTTTGGCAAGTTTAAACATCACAAATCAGGATAGAAAACGGATTTGCTTGCTGGCCTTGGATGGGTTTGAATTCAGTCCACGTTTTTTAATTTTATTCGTGACTAGATCCACACTCATCCAGGGAAATCGAGCTGATGTTCAGAGACGATCCTCAAGATTGAACCTGTTTGTTGGATTTACAGAAAATACTTTTCAGTTTTTTTTCAACAAATTTTGTGTTTTATTGTAAATAATTTATAGAAATGAAGAAAGTAAAGAAAAGAAAAGAAGCAAAGAAATAATTAATATCGCTATATTTGATGAACAATATACTTTTATATCATCGTAAGTAACATATTTAAAAAAAAGTGAAATTCTTTCTCTCTGTCTATCTTATTTCATATAGTTTCATGTAAAAACAAATTTTTTGTATTCTATATGATTTTATTTAAAAATTATTCTATTATACAACTCTTGTGTAAAAGTAAGGAATATATGAAAGATACTTAAATTTCAAACCAGTGAATATAGAATTTGTTTCAGTTTCTTTGTGTATGAACACCTGCAGTATTTCCCCTCCAACGATCTCCCTCTTTTCATTGGCAGTAATAATCCTGCTGCCCTTAACCCTCCCCTCCTGATCTATCTGTCTCTGTTTATCCACTTTTCCTTCTCATATTTCATTCGTCCTTCCTATATAACGGTAAAAACTTGTCTTTACCGTCTTTTTTCTACGTCCAGATTATTTTTGCTTTTGGATATATGTAAAATTCGAGAATGGAATCAATGTTCCATAATTTTCTAATTCTTTTTTCTATTTTCTTTTATCAAAATATTTTGTATATATTCAAAAATAAAACAATATTGAATACGAAGTAGTTGTAAACATTTCATTCTTTCACTGTATACAAACTTCGTACAATGTTATATTTACAATTACTTGACGTATATAAGAGACCGGATATCTGCATGGAATCAATGAGTACTTGTTTCCTCTGCTCTACACGTATAATATAAATGTTATGCATATTATAATAACTTGTTTAAGAATAAATAACATGAATAAACAATGTGCGTCTTTACACACGCGAACGTGTTATTTATATTTCAATTACTATATTATGAAAAAAATGATTTTTATCCTAAGGAAACATAAAAAAACGTATATATGAGATAAATAACTTTTGAAATTTTGGTGAAGTTTTGATAAACATACGACTATGTTACTTGGTAATTTTATGTCGTAAATAAGTTCAAATTACGATATTGTGTGTCTTATGTAAATAAAGTTTTTTCCTCTTTACATTGCCCATAATGTATATCACGTATTTCGAGATTCTAGACTTAATTGTGCTATACAAGTATGCTCATCTTGATTTTCCTCTTCATAACATATATCAGGGTTTGAACGCATTTGCTCTATCGCTTGTTTAATCTGAATTTGTAATTGACTGGCAACTTTGCGTACTGCCATATAGTTTTGTTTTATTTGTTTTATACATGACGGTAAACTTTTCCATGGAGCAACACTTGTATGGCCAAGATAAAGTTCTTTCCACAACTGAATACTAATAGGTGCAACGCTGGGCCAAATAACTCCTGAATTTGGTTCATACAAAGGATTCAACCATTTCTCCAATATTTCCGGTTGATTTATATAAGACCATAAACTACACGTTCGTTCAGATAATCGAAGTCTAACTCTCTCTGCTTCTGAATCACCTGGAGCCAACATATATACAAATATTTTAAATATGGAAATTAAGTATTAGAATGAATATATTATATGAATACATAATAGTATTATGTGTAAATACCTAAAAATGTGCCATAATTAGAGTAATATGCATGATTGTACAACTCAATCAATAATTCCACTGTATATTCAAAGCTAAATTGAAATTGATAATGGAGTTGGTAAAGACAGTCGAGGAAAAGAAGAAAAGTCGGAGCATGCGTTGGATTTTGTGAATTCGATGGATGATATGGTCCATGACGTGTACGGCTAAAAAATTGATGACCAGCTTGTATCCATTCACGTTCGATTAAAGCTTGAAGGCCACGTACTGTTCTACAGTCAGGATTTAATATGGTTTGTGCTAAGCTGGTTACCACTAAAGTAGAATCTCTGCCAGCACTACCTGTTCAAAACGCAGCAAGTATCCTTACTTAGTAATACTATAATTAATATAATCGTATTTGCTTAATCATTTTATAGATTATATACCATGAACTAATACAGCTGCAACTTCTTGATGAAGACACTGAGCAGTTACGCAAGCAGCGTTTAAAGCACTTTGTACAGCGGATAACCATCCACCGTTATCAAGTCTTGAGATCCACTGGGAAGTAGAACACGTTATATCATTACAAGCTTCTATCAATTTAAAAAAACTATCTGCTAAATCATGGGGTCGCGGAACCGCTTTGTGTACTTTCCGCCATTGCGGATAAGCAGCATCCATTTCTGTACCACCACCCTTAGCTCTGGAACTTTGAGCTTGGCTAATGGACCTTGTATCTATTATATAACTATTGACAAATTTTACATTAGTAACATTGGTTAGATCGAAAAGGTATTACTTTGTTATTAGTATGACACTGCGATTGATATTAAATATCAAATCATAGTTAGACACTTCTAAGATCGGCTAAAGTATAAGCTTTAAAGAATGTGGTATTTACCCACGTCTTCCTGGCCCTAACACAGCATTTAACAATCTTTCATCTTCTTTACATCTTTTACCATTAGTGCCACACATTGGTTGACTACTTCTTAACAAGATACTCTGTAACGTTCGTTGATCAATCCTGTATATATATCTAATTTATTGCATTGTACTTGCTGCACAATACGATATTACATACCCCTCCTTCGTGTCTGTAACATAAAACTGGAAATCGTCCACCATCTCTAAAATTGGCAGATGATATTATAATCTTATCTTCTACGTGACGTGGTACTATAACAGCAGAAGGATAAGAATTGCAAACTTTGTAGTCTTTATTTAAATAACTAATACGCCATTCATCCGCATAAGCAGTTAACAATCTGGACCATTCTGATACTGGAGCAAATGCAGTCCACCCATCTTCTATTTGTTTTATAGTACTGTTAGTAACTTGTGGTCTATTAAAAAAGGGATACTGTAAAGTTTGTTCTGTAGTAAAGAAAGAAATAGGAATTAACACAAAATATGGAAAAAATATGCTTTTACAAAGATGAAAATAACATTATCTATTTCACCTTGTGACGTTAACATCTCTATAGATAGTGCAACATTTGTTAAGTCATCTGTTGAATTAATATCTAATTGAAGAATGTGAAAGTCTTTACATTTTAATATAATAGTACCACCTGGACTTTGGGTATTCAATCTTTTCTCTATAAGATCAATATTTCGATATAATAGCTGAAAAACATTGAAAGAAGATAGAACATAAATGGGCTAAATTAACATTTCAAATAATCATAATGCTAAAATAATTTTCACATTAGATCGTACCCAGAGCTCTTGTCCATCGCCTTGTCGCGAAGACCAAAGAAGATGGTGACTACTAATACATAGTCTTCCATCTATACTTTTGTAATTGCCATCACTTTTATCTACCAACGCTACGTTATCAAGTTTTGGAATTAATATTAGGTCGCCCAGTTCCATTATACGTTTCGATCGAACGTTGTTGATATTTAATTATTGAGATAAATATACTATCTACATAACCTAACACTGTTATCTATATAATCATCACTGAACAAATTTTATTTGGTTACTTGGAATAATTACAAACGTAGAGTTATGGATAAATTTATAAAAAAATATTTGTTAAGCCTTCATACTCTTCGATCTTTGTGAAATGTGCTTATATCATGTATGCTAATATTTTAGTATACGTTGGAAAAATGTAGTGTTAATCGCTGCACTTCTGTTTACGTTTCTTATATTTTATGCTATTCATTAATAAATTTGTCTTCCCTTAGCCGTTGTTACTTATTATGTTATGTATAGTTTACGTAATGTGGCTCCCCGCAGCGTTAATTTTAAGAACGTCATGGTTATGTAGGTAGCCCTCGCCTTTTGTCTATGCCTTCTGTGAGAACACTCGTGACCTCTCGTAGTATGGATTCTGTCGCGGTAAATACGAATATCGTACAGCAATGTAGTCAAAGAAACGAACAAAGGAATTGTGATAATAAATTTATTATGTGTCATAATTATTAATTATCATTGATAGCTATTGATATAGTTTTTGTCGTTAGAAACAACATTGATAGAAGAAACATTGGTAAGACGTGAAACTCTCGTTTTAAACCACCTTTTAGTCGATGATCGTGTTATGTACTCGCCTGTGATAAAGTTTATCTGGTTTTTGAGTTACAAAAGGTAAACGAAGATTCGTCATCGATAAAATAATTTTCTGTATTAATGTGCGTCGATTTGCTGCTGTCTTTTCCTTTTTTGTTTTTCCTTTTGCTAATAGCACTTAGGTTTGTCCGAGACTTATGCGTGTTTTTTATGTGTTCAATAAGTAGTATTTACATTTCCTAATAACAGCGGTTGCTATAGTAGAAGTCGATCTTAACGTCATTTACTGTAAAATCGTACCAAACCCGTACAGTCATCTGGTGGTGATCTCGCGTGAACACAATGGCGAAGGGTAGAGAATCCCCACTCTCAGTTCTTTGGCAGTCACCAAAGCGCGGGCTAAGGTTCAAGTTGCATTTTAGATGCGAACGAACGCACATCGTTTTCGGTTAGTGGTCATGAACTAAGTTTCGTGAAACTCATCTACTTTTGCGAAGAGGGACAGGGTCGAGTGGTGCAGGTTGTGATATCTCGTTGTGGACTCTACGATCGAGAATTCGGTAAGTTTCAATGTTGACATTTCTCCGTTTGTTCAACCATGTTTCTTAACCACGAGAAAATGTTGACATTACCAGTGCATCGACTCTCGTTGCGAGTCAACGTTCTCTCCCTTCGGTGATTTGACGCATTGTCGTATGATGAAGTTTCGTCACCGTGTTTCCTGTGGCATTTATCGAGCGAAATTGCCGTACTTTCGTTTAATACGTAACCACGTTAAATCACACGTGGAGTTGAAATACGGAGGCGAACCGCATCCGGCGTTGCATGATTGGCCCGAAGCGGTCAAATCATATGTAATTCGAATTAATGTCAACTTTCCTGCGTCAACGGAAGTCGTCGAATGTACTTGATCACCGCGACACGTTTACGTCTCCTACATGTGACAATCAATGTGCTCGTTAACGACGAACATCTTATTCCATGTATACATTTTGTAAATTCCCCTAGATCGGTATTTAGTGAATATCGACGGTTTTTAAAAAATTAAATAATTTTCGATATTAACACATTGTTAGCGGCATACATAACGCGCGTTCGTATACGCGTATAAACACAGGTTTGAATACGTTTTTTCCATCGTTTCGGCCTGTCAATAACCTACTACATACTGTTCAATAAGAATCTCGAGCGAAAGACACGAATTTGTCGCGACATCATTCGAAGCCTCATTGGCGAATCCGTGCGTGTTTTATAATCGACTGGAACGTTCTGTATTCCAGATAGGTTATCGACATATAAATTCATAAATCGTGGTGCGCGCGTGGTTGTTGGTAGCCGTGGATCGTCGAATCGCGAAAGTCACGTAGTCGCCGTTAGCTCGTCACCTACGCGTACGCGCGGCTTGCTTGTTAAAAAGGATTAATCCGAACGATTACGTTATCAAACGATCGGGGTGTGAAAGGTATTACGACAGCGCGGTAACATCGCGGAGAAGTTCTCGGGGCGTAGCGGTGGCTTTATCCGCGTCGCTGTCGCCTCTCGCCCCGGCCAAATTGTTTTAGTGGCGAAAAGTTGGACGGAACTTTAAGAGGGCGCGTGTTAACTGCCGGCGAAGAAGGTGGCGCGGGAAGACACCGCCATATTAATGTCGCGCGACGAACAACTTTTCGGGAGTAATACACGACCGAGAGAAAGATGCAAAAATGAAAACAAAATATTATTCGATCTAGCGGAAACTTCTTTTTGATTTCAACTCTTTGCGTTCTGAAAATTTTTATGGTCGGGTTGGCAATTCCAGTACGCTTTTACAGTAAAACTTTATCGAACCGAAGAGACCCGTTTCGAAAAGAAAAATATTTCTACACTCGTTTAATAGCATTCTCTTCTTTTCTATCTTTTATAGATGGAAGCAATACGGAAAGCAATTTTAAAGAAGTAATTTAAGAAGCAAATTATCGTTTCATTACCTACGTTCTCTGTGCTACACGTTTCATAAGATTTAAATACCGCGTATGACAAGTACCATTTTCAAATAGAATACCAAATGCACGAATCGAGTGCCATTTTTCAACCAGTTAACGTAGAACAGACATTCGGTTTCTTTATCATTTGTAATTTGTACTTCTACGATAGTAGAAGCATTTGGTTAAAAAATGGTTCGGTCAAGTGGTTAGTAACATAGAATTATAACCTCTAGCAACTAATAACTCTATGTTTGGAAATTTCGTGAATCGGGCAAGCGGACGCAATTTCCTCGTAAATCTAATATTTTATTTCGTGATTTTTACATTGTATTTCGAAATATCGAACACGCGGTGGGCGAATGCGTGTGTGCGTTCGCATGTATGCTCGCGAGGAATCTGAAATGCTATTCGACCGGCATAATCCGCCCAAGCATCGCCACTAAATTACCATTCGAATTGATTCGCGTTTCGACGGCATAGCGGCGGCATTACCGCACCGACGCCGCGATTTATTTGGAAATCGTAACAATGCCGTTTTCATTGAACGCTACCCAGTAGCAGCGTAAGGTCCGCTGCTATTGTCAAAATGCGGCAGAGGGCGAGTTCTATGCTTCTAATGTTGACCAATGAATTCTGTTCCGTTGCGTTATTAACTGATATCACGATCGCGCGTGTCTCTTCCGCCTATGCATGCTCGATTTAGAGTACCGGCGGGAATTTGAATGTGAAAGAACTTTTGCGTATTCATCGGAAATGTACGATACGGTAGAACGTGGTTTACACGAACAAATTAATGCTCAGCTCCAGATAACGCGATCTTATACATCTATGAATCTCTATTATCAGTCGAAGTATAGTTTCAACTATACGAACGTATTTTACGACGAACGCAGGCTGTTGGTAGAAGCGATTTAAATTATAAAAAGCACATTATTACGGTATCATTAATGGGATCATTAGGTGGTAATGACAAAATCCGTAATCACTTAGTTGCCAACCCAATATATTCCCAAGGTTCTAGACATCGAGCTAACGACGAAGATATCGTTTGAATTTTATTTTTAATTTCGAATAATCGTACCTCTGTTTATCGCTATTGTAACTAAAAGGATAATCGATTCAACTACTGCTAACGCTTACAGTTTCATTAATTTATCTTTTACACTAATGGCTCTGGTAAGAAGTAATTCATAAATTAATTACAAACGCTTCCGCGACTCGCCGTACGTACATATTTACGAGTTACGAATTTACAATTTCCCTCGGACGTATAATTTAAACTAACCTAACCGTATAATTTCGAAATATCCGACTACCCTTAAACATAAATTATTCCGTGGAGGAGGGTAGATACGTTGTTGCTTTTCTCACGGGCGTTCGAGGGTTAAAGACTCGTTCGCCACGCGATTATGAACGTTGGAACAGCATTGGTCGCGGCTTCATGTAAATCGCGCGGATTCCTGACAATTCAATTATACGCGTTCTCGAGCGTAGATCGGCGTGTGCCCTCTTTTCCCTCTCGTTCCTCGTTCGCTCCCTTTCGCCGAGCCATTTGAAAATGGCGCGCCGCTAATCTCGTAATGTTCGCGTGAGCGTGCTTGCACGACAACTGGCCGGAAAGCTCGATACGATAAAAAGCGCGACAATGAAATCGGTACCCGCTGATCCGTACCCTGATTTCCATTTTCGTTACAATCGTGTTTTCTTCTACCTTTTTTCAAGTTTCACGCACTAACCGTGAAACTGTAATGCTTAATCGTGCACGAATCGTGCAATTCGAGTGTTCTTTTACAATTGCGAATCGCTGTTCCAATTGTACAGGCTGTTTCAGAACGAAAGTAGTAGTTTAGTCGTTTTTCTTAACTCTGATTACTTATTACTCTACATTCCGAAAGTTTTATTTTATTCTAAAGTAAGAGATCAATCGAGGAAGCACGAGAAGCTAATATACTTGCTGCTAATGCATCAATAAACCGCAGTTAGTATAATTTCAATTTTATTATAATTTCATGATGATAATTATTTGCACTTTGATAAATCGAGGGGAAAAAAACTTGCTAAAATAACGAAATTCTAAATTGTTACGTTTCTTAAGTTCCTTCTTCCCTAACTTTGACGGAGTGCGTACGTTTGATTCCAGGAATCTGACGGATTCCAAGCTTCTGACCAGTAGTGTAGATCTCTCTGTATCCAATATCTTTTTCTCAACTTCCGCAGTAGAGCATAGTGCGGCATTAGAACGAGGATTCCAGACAAAAAGCAAAAATTGTTGCCCACGTTCGCGCGTTTGCAGGCCACGTTCGCACGTTCACAGACCAGGTTCGCAGGCAGCGATCGTACGTTTGCAGGTAACGTTCTCACGTTCCACGGTGTGGCATTTGAATAAGGATTTGGGGCAAAGCTAAAAAATGTACGTAATGTGCGGTTTTCCTGAAACTTGGTATTAAGGGATTCGACGCGAGTAAAAGTCTGTTTATCGGTTCTTTGTCAGGATTTTTCCTGCTCTCTGGTCCCGTTTAAATATGTTATAATATATCTTGAATACTTTTTTCTTCGTCTAACCACACACGGTGACGTTTCAGTAAATAGCGCCGATGTTGGGAACGATCGTTTCGTTTTTTCGTACGTGTTACGCAGAAATCGTTCATCCTTCCTTCCATCTCGTCAGACATTGCGCCGACATCTGGTAAAGAACGGAGCTTTTGCGTAACTTTGACAACTTTCTTGGAACAAGTGCGACGAGAAACCCACTCCTCAGCCAAGTGGCGCTTAGTCTGTAACGGAAAAAGATTATGTAGCAACGTAATACAATACCTTCTTGACACCGAGCAATCTTTTAAATTGCCGATTGAAATTATACGTATTTTTCTTCAAATTCTCCATATTTAATATTCAAGGCGTAAGAAATGCTACTTAACAAGAATCAACAGGACTGTAAGAACAGGAACGTATAACCAGCGAGCTAATTTTCAAGTAATTATCGATTTTGGTGTACAAACGATTCTTATTAATCCTCTGTGGATTTTTGGACGAATTATCGTTGACGTTCGTTACTTATTACTTACCCACGGACTAACGATATCATCGAACAATACGATGAAAATCGAGCAACGATTATTTCGATTTCTGTCCATTGCATTCCGCACTGTGCGTTTATTTCGTTATAAAATTGTTTCTCTCTGTTCCTGTCGGTACGTCGAACAGTATCAGCGTCCTTTGTACCATAGTCCCGTAATGGGAAAAACGAACGACGACCGGGAACTGTGAATCAGCAAGAGAGAAAGAGAAGGGAAAGCGTGGAACGAGCGGGTTTTCGGGTGACACAGTCTCGAGCCTCGCATTTTCGCAGCCTAACAAGATTTCAACGGCCACTTTAGGGTGTCGCGAAAATCCTTTCAGTGGGCTCGAAACGGCGTATTGTTAGCCGTTGTCTTTCGTTTCGTATCTCTGGTCCCGCGCCTCGCGGAACACGGATTCGATTTGTTCCCCTCTATTTCCTTCCCTCGTTCGTTCTCCCTTTGCTTCTACTCTCCTTTTTTCTTTTTCTTTTTTTTACCTCTACAGTTCTCTAAATTTTATAGGATCAGGACTGATCCGGTGATCGAATTTAGCCCCGTGCTCTCTTGACTGAATTTAGGGGTAGTTTCTTCCGAGGATCTGAACGTGAATGGCCTGCGAATCTTTCTCTTACAGAATCGTTTTTGTTTCCAGAGTATTTAACGCGTCGAGTAAAACTCGCGATAATCTTTTCGTCTCATTTTCAGTTTCCGAGGGTCTTGCGACGGTTTTCTCAAAGAATCACTTCCGAGAGGAAACTGTTACGTTATAAAAATTCAAGCATTCTGATCCATTGTATAAACATCTTGGCGCGTGTTTCGTTCTTTTGCTACTACAAATGCCGCGTAATATACGCGATAGTCGTTTCTCAATCCTGAAATTTAGACATCCGATTCATTTTGTAAATTCCATTTACATATATATATATATATATACACACGTGTTTTGATACACACGTATGCGATTGATTCTGCACACTTTTAAGATTCCTCCGCTATTCAACACGTCGTATGAAACGGCTCGCTTTAATCCTGGCCAGTGGGATATAATGGAAATCGATCGGATGGATACGGAATCGTCGTCTCGTTAATAAACGAAAAGCAAGAAGATTTATCGTGTCGGATATTTGAATATACATGGACGGCAGATTACGATCCGCTGGCCCCGTGAAAGCCCGAAAGTCTTAGCCGACCCCTTTTCATATCAACCCCTAACTTTGAAAACGATTCGTAAGTCCCTTTGAAATTGTCGAAGCATGATCGTGCACGTTTATTTGTGGGTAAACGGCCCTCGCCTCTTTCGCCCGGGACGCGCAGAGTCGATATTTCTCGTCGATTTTCACGTGTCACCGCAAAGGTAAATCACTTTCGGACATCGATTAAAACGTCAATCGCGAATATGTTAAATTTAAACGAAGTATCAGCGTGAAAGTTTTCTTCGATAAACAAGTATTTCGTTTAACGTGTTCTACGTAGCGTCGATGTGTCTGTGCTAGTCGAGGGAAGTAAAGCTTTCATGGAGCAAAGAGAGACGTTCCTTGCCGTATCGTTGGCAAATACAACGTCAAAGGTGAGGAATTTTTTCTCCAATTAAAAAGTTACGTTGCTACTAACGCGGCTCGTTTACGAGAATTTAAAGTTTTGGCAAAACTATTTGGTAAAAATATACCGAAGGTAGCAGTAAAATTTAACTTGGCAATACGTTCATTCGTTGAATCGTAATGTTACGGAAGAAAACGTCATTTATTTCACGACATTCTATACTTTTTGTACGATTTTCCACGACGAAACACGTAGATATATTCGTACGTTGAAGTTTTAACATTTCTCGCTAGATCGTAATAACGAAATAAAGATACAGCTGTGTGAAAAATTCTCTTCGGGAACGAGCGTTTTATTTCTATTAAAAGCATATTGATTAACTTCTACGTATTCCGGGGATCTTCGTTCGAATTATACGGCGAAAAAGATTGGAAAAGTGGAGACAAAAGGATAGACTTTCGGTTCCAATTACTCCACGAAACAGTCGGATGAAAGGGATGGAGGAAACGGGAAACGTCGACCAACTTTTTACCATAATCACAGAGTCACACAGTAGTACGTATACGTAGGCGATGAAGCGCGATCAAATAAACCGTTTCCATCCGTGGACCTGTTTGTTACGTAGAAACTTTGTTAAAAATTGCCATCGGCCGCCTAACTCCATCAGTTGCCGTTTATTTCCACCTGCTACGTTCTTTTTGTCCACTTTTGCTTTCGAATGTCAACGCCGCCGCGATATTGTACCGTGCGTGGACCCAGTGCACTCTCAGTTTGCACTCGTTCCAAACCGGTGTATGGAAGCTCGTGGAACACGTGAAAACAGCCCGCCAATCCTTTTTAGTTACGAGCCGCACCAGGTTCGCGGCAGTAAGTTGCGGATTATTTGTTCCAATTTCTCTCCCTCTCTCTCTCTCTCTTCCTTGCGCTGCCTGTTTCTGTTTTTCAAGCGTAACGTGTGTATATAACGCGCGGTTGCGACATGCAGGGCTCGCGAGTATTGCTCTCGCGTAAATGACGCCTGAATTTTTTCCCTCTGACGCGATATATTCAATTTACCGAGTTTCTTTGACACAAGTCGCGTCGCATCGTTTGTTGCACCGACCGATTTCGCGATGTCGCTCGCGTGCGTTTTCTCTCGGTGCGCTTTGAATACGTTGGGTAGTGCGCGAAATTAGGCTGAAGTTCGCTCCATAGGAGCGTAAACAGGTATTTTGCTTTGGTTTGCGATCGTTTAGGTATCTTCGTTGAGGCTGTTCGGGGAATTTTGGCTGAATATTTCCGGTACGCGTAAGGTAATTTCGCGAGAGACGGAGTTCCACTGTAGAAGCGTTAACATCATTCGTATCGAGTTTAAACGAGATTTATGTAAATAAAAGGTCGCAGGTTATGATTATGGTTGAAGGTTATCGGAATTTATCTTACCAGAATGATGCATCTTCTTATGCAGAAAATCATTGATCTCGTCAGTAATTGAAGTTTATCGTCCATATTTTATAGAGGTATAACAGGAAATTCATAATGCGAAATGTAAAAATATAAAATGACGCAGATAGCAACTGCAACGGAGATGGGAACTGTGATTTTAACTGTTGTTAATTTTGGGATATGTTTTTGTCGAAAACGTTCCGGATAATTGACACGGTGTTTCATTATTCGACCAAGTGGATATTTTCTCATTGTTTCGTTTAACGTTACAACGAATATCTACAAAGCGAACACTCCAATGATTTTAATTCCTCTCGCTTTTGTATCGATAACGGTATAAATTCTACGGTTTTCTGTTTCGGCCGTATCGATGTTCATAATAAATCGACGGTTCGCTGTGAGTTCGAAACACGCAGCTCTCCTCCCGTTCTATCTTTCGTTGTTTCTCTATTGTTCCATCGCCGACGAATCCAAATAAAAAGGGAACAAAATCGTGAATGCAAATGTTCAACGCGGCATAACGAATCGGTTCGGTTTTCGTCTTGCGAATCGCGTTTCTTTCGTCAGCGTTCAGGTGAAATCACCCGGCAGAATGGACGCGACAAAATGGACGGGCCGTGGACTCGATTTCGGCGAGCACGCGCGACCAAAACCATTGAACCGAACTGCATCCGCCAACGGAACACGTTGTGCACGCTTGTTGTTTTCATGACTGACGGATGCAACGGTGAATTAATCCCATGGCAAAGTGCCGGCTGCTATACAACGGAATAATCGCCATCGAATAACTTGGAGCAGTTTAACGCTCGTCGATCGTTGAATTTTCCAAACCGAAGCTATTCGTAGACGAACGTTTAATACGAACGGGCTCTCGGCGAACGACGCCCGATCAGATCAAACACAGTTTGTTCGTATTACGCGATTTTTGTACCATATAAATTACACGTAACCGTCTAACTATATAAAACTATATTTGAAAAGTAACTGGTTTATTTTACGAACGAGAAGCGAGATAACCTTCGTTATGATTTTTATTACGTTCGATCGGAGATTTATTTGCTTAACTTTATTAAAATTTTCTGTTTCATATCGACCGTTTCGTCTATCATGCGATCTTTAAGCCACAGTATTTGTATAAAAATTTCATTTACGAACGAGAAGCTTCTTCTGGCACGTGATTTCAAGCTATGTTCGAATAAAAATTCGTTCACCAACGAATCGTTCTTCGTGTATTACGTTTTTAATATACGTACACGTGGATACGGGCGATCGTAATTTAATTTAGGTGTTTGCAGTTGTGTTGGGAAGTGTGAAAAAGCAATTACATAGATATTAATTTTTTTATTAATTTCTTTTTAGAGTAATTGACTTGTTTTATCGGAATTTCCCCGTCCGCAGGAAAAAAGTGAATAATTTCGCAACATCCATTCAGAACATCTCTTCTTTTTTAGCTTTAACTTTATTCGCATATTAAACAGGATCCTATGTAGGTGTGGTACTATAAATTGTAAAAATATGGAATCAAGACAATAAAAGAATCGTCAATTAAATCGCTAATTGAATATCTATCGTTTTTTAGATTAACTTTTATAAAAGTTTCACCTATTAATTAAAGAGGAATGGATAAAATCGTGTAGATTATACTCGATCAATTGTCAGTGAACGTGTTTATTGCTTTTTAATTTGATGAACGCGAAACTTGATTCGCGACTTTATCGAGTTACACGGACACGAACAGCTTCAGGCTAATGGAATATCGCTATCTGATCTTCGTTATCAGCGAAATTAGTATTTTGCGTAGCAATAATTTGATCTGACGCGATGGCAGTGACGAAGCACCCGCGTAGATCGTTTGCTGATTATTTTCCATGGATTTTATGTTCGTGGATAGCCTGTGAAATTGACGGCTGTTCACGCAGAACGCATTTATATTGGAATTTGTTGCATAATGAATAAATTATAGATCACCGCGTGGAAACTTGTTCTCCTCGACCAACACCCACATCAACGATCAAGTCGCGTCTTCTTTCTTATTACTTCATTCTTTCCTTGTCCTTGAGTTGCTATGTAAATTATCAGCTATTCTCTTCGTTGAGAGTTGTGGATCTTAATCGCTGAAATAAAAGTAAAGGAACATTTAGATTACACTTAGAACTTACATCAAAATAGTTTCAGATTTATTTAACAAGTGATTTACAGGATCTTCGTGGATATACATTTGCACGCGTCTCAGCATTCTCTTTGTCTCACCATCTTCTATATCACGCTACTCACGGAACAGTTGCGTTCGTCTGTTTTTCGAGACGCTGTGCACACACATACTTCCATACACTTATACTCACATACGCGTGTCACTACTACGCGGCTAATCTAGTCTAGCACGCAAAATTACATATATCTCAATACGCTTATAAACGTATTTAGGCGAATTACGTGGAACGAATACGCATGGGAAAAATGTTTCTCTCGGTAAAATTTTCCGTATCGCGTCTCGTAAAGTTACAAGTTAATTTACCATCCGCGGACAATCTTCGTCCAAGCGAGTAAATTTTAAAGAATTTTCTCCCTTAAACTGGACGATTATTTACATTAGCCTCGTTTTATAATGAAAGGTCTTTGAGTTTAGTTGAGATCGTTTTCCGTATACAGTTAATCAATCGTATGGTGTTCTGTTCGGGATTTGGAGTGGCCGTCGGTTCATGACTTGGACAACGTATCTGCCTTTTTGAGGAAGTCCGAATTGCCTACCTCCCCAAGCTGTAAACCTTACGATGCGGACCTCATTAAGAGACTAAAAAACATTCTGAGTGTCCGTGGGTCTGGTCAAAGGTAAACAGCTGACAATACCAGAAGATACGTGCTTACGAGAATGCACAATTAACCCTTAACGCTCTGACTTTTAATTGTGACTTTTAAACTTATTCTCATCGTACTTGGGCTTGCAAGTTTTTAAGTTTCAGATTTTAAATGCTACGATCACGTTTAAATAATAATATTAAAGTCGTTCAAAACAATCTTTATTCACCTGAGTAATATAATTAAGTAATATAATTTTCATTACAATATTTATAACGCCGCATATCGGTGGTGCTTGAGAGGCACACTTGAAGCGTCAAGGGTTAAACCATGGAAAATCCGGAGACGGAAAGTCAATATATAAGGACCAGACGAAGCTTCTGGCAGCAGTAGCAACAACATGCTACCACAGACTTTATCAGAGCGTCGTACTGTTCGTGTTATACTACACCGTATCGAGTATCGACAAGATGGTACAACCGTCGTAACGAGAACGTCAAATTCTTCGTATACACTAAAAGTGCAAATAAATTACCAAATCAATATTCGATATATTTAATTTATCTCCACTTTAAGCGCTAATCACGTTCAAGGTTCGCGATATCAACCGATCGGTTGAACTTGAACCTGACCGATCGTCATTTAGTTGAGAATTCGCAACGGTATCTCTTCGAAGTATCTGGAACCGCGTGCTTCGTTTTAGACATTCCGACACCTGTTTCTCATCTTCCGTATGTGTCGTTCGCAGCAAACTACCGAAACGATTCTCGAACAAAGGAAAGAAAAAAAAAAGCTATCGAAAATCTTGTAGAAAACGACTCGAATTTCACGAACGACACTCTCTTTTGCCTTAACGCTCTTCGCAATTGCTCGATATCTGTTGGAATTGGCGCCAGAATGCAGATGAACTGGCGAGTCAAATACTCGAAGAGTAGGTCGGGCAACGTCGATGAAATATCGTCGACTGCCTTGCAGAAAAAGCTTCCGTAACGGTTACGTATTATCTGTGCGCGAGTATCGCCGCAACAAGTACAAAAGCTTGGCGAACGAAAAACGAAGGAAGAAAAGGAGAGAGAAAAAGGGAGGAAAAGTGGAAGCCGCGATTAAACTTGGAAGTCGGACTCGGGGAATTCCTTTTTCTCTCTTCCTCTATTACGCAGTAACTTTGACGTCTCCTAATCCCTTTAAAACGGCAGGGTACGCTCGTACAATGAAGCGTTTAATGAACGTTTAAATATACACGGGCGAAGCGAGTCGCGGTGATTAGCATCGAGAACGAATTCACCGTCTTAATTAGGTCTGTGCTGTCGCCGGTGTCGTTCTCATTGTCGTGGGATCTCGCGGAGAAAGAACGAGGCGTAAAAAGCAGCTGGACACGTCGTTTTTCTCCGTTGTGCTTCTCTCTTTCTCTTCTCTTTTTTTCCTCCCAAACCCCCGTTTTATTCTTCTTACCCGTTTTTACTTCGGCTTCCATCCTTCCCTCAGGAGTCAGTCGGTGTTTCGATCTTCTTTTTCCTAGCCATCCTCCAACCTAAAGCTCGTTTCCTTTTTCGCCTCCGGGAGCACCGAGTTTCGTCACGGTTAGATCGCGTTTGTATCAATCAACCGGTGACGTGAAAAATGATTTCGACGCCGGCACACGCGACGCTTTTAAACGGTGATTCATAGGACGGTGTTGTGGAAGAATGCGCGGTCGGAGAAAGGGAAACGCGTCCCTTAAAAGCCTGGAAAGCGAACGAATGGCCATTGGTATCGCACCAGTCGATACTACCATGTTCGATACCTTCGTTTTGTACTTGTCGAGGAAATGTGACACGATTTTTAAACTGTGCAACGCGAAAGACCCACGTTGCTTGTTTCGTTGGATGTACGCGTTACAGCGAACGTGTTGATTTTACTTGTTACGGTCGTGTTGTACGTGTACGATGATTTCACCAGTAAACGTATTCGAAGGCAATTAGATTCAAGGTTCTATCTCTCAAGCAGAGTAAAAGTCTGTTCGATTTACGATTTCTCGTTTTTTAATCCAGTTGTCCGATACTCTCTACGAAAGTTTCCGCGTCTCGGATTATCTACTCGTCGATGGGTCAGCATATTCCAGTTTTCTGCGGAGGCAAGTTTCCTCGTACGATCTCAAAATTGCTTGTGAAACGTTGATTTCGAGTTCGCTCGAGATTGCGTAAATAACTAGCGACGACGAAGCTACAAACTTTCCCACTTTGCGTTCTTGTTATAAGGCGGCTTCGCCAATTCCGTATATTTCCCTTTTCTCACAAGTAAATCGTACTGTACCGAAAATATTCCATTGAAATATCCGAAATTCCATATCCGAAGGAATATCGCATGGATACGTTGAAAACGGTAACAAAAAAAAAAAAGTAAAATATAAAATATAAAAAAGAGAAAAATATTAGCAACGAAGAGCAGAAGGGAAAATGAAAAACGTGGTCACAGAACTGCTGTTAAAGCTCGTTATAACTATGAGGTGCGATTAACTCGACAATTGGAATTTTTTTTTTTTTTTAATTAGATTTTAACGTTGTATCAAACGTAAGCGATTGTTAACCGTTAGTGATCCATTTTTATGCAAATTCATATATTTGCGAGTACAACTAGAGAAATAGAATCTACGCCACCATTTGTCTCTAAATATTACAACGAAATTAATTTTTTTATCCTTTTTTTTCTCAAATCTCACTTGCGGATTTAAGCGGATGAGTTAAGAAATACATACCCGAGAAGAAAAGATTATGCGTCCTAGTACGTACAGTAGAGATAGTTTGATAAGATCGATACGATAATTCAAAATACGCGGCGCCAGTACATAGTGTTTGTGTAAAGGTTGCGTGTTTATATATAAATCAGTGGAGTAAGAGAATCCTGTTACATTAACGCGGTGCATTGGTTTCAAATTGGCGGACGATGCGTGTGCAATTCGGTACAATGTGACACGAATAATCGAATCAGGCAATCGACCTGCCCGAGAGTAAATTATGCAGACTACGCAAGGATCATGATTGACAATTTGATTCCACATTATGCACGAGAAGCACAGGGTTTCTACAATGCGCTCTTTAAGGCGGGCAAATTGATCCTTTTGACGGATTCCATAGTTTCTCGCCTGTAAAACGTGATTACAACTGAAGCGTGCGTAAAAGCAATATGTGCAACATCGAGATTGAAATTGAATAAATTGCATCGAGACTCGAAATCAAATTTAACGATAGAATTACGACCGGCAAAAATAGATTCGATCCGAAACGAAGAAACATAATATATTTTTCTTTTTTTAACGTAGTTGAAAACTTTTTAAATATAGTTCAAAATCTGATGAATTTTCCGATTTCTTCTCTCTGCTTGACCATATTTCCCAAACGTCCGTGGCAAACGTTCAAACGTGGCGAATTTCTCGATTTATAATCATCGAATTCGTCAGAATTAGTGTCTGTTAGCCCGGTTCGTACGCATTGAAAAACCAACGTTCGTGTTTAAAAGAGAAGCACAGACGTATTTGACATATCCTCGACAATGTGCAATACGCTCGTTTTTCAGGTCCAAAAATACAGAAGCAAAAACTTGAATGCCAAAATATTCCAACTTCGTTTATTAACATTTTTCGATATTACCAATATTTATGGAAATATCAAGTTGTCTTCTCCTATGTAACTCACCCTGTGTACGGAATACGGTCGGAATAAATGTTTACAAAATACAGCAAATAGCTATTAAACCGACAAACTATATCGACGTTCGTGCCATCTTCCTCCGATAATCTCCTTTCTGTGAACGTTCCTTCGTTTAGCCGCTTCTCTCGCACGTAATTATTCAACCACGCGACAGCTGACAAAAGCTCTCTAACCACGCTTTTGAAAGTGCAAAAAAGACCTTAATATCGTGAAAGCGCGGGTACACCTGTTCCAGTGGAATTTTACGACTGGCAGGACACCGATGGAATGTAAATTCCCCTAAAGACAGACAAGATTTACGGCCGGGGATATGTAAACTGCATCGTGTCCGTACATTTACCTGTCCGCGCGAGTTTTTTCCTGTGTAAAAGGGGGCGTTTCCCGAAATTTTGCCAAAAGTATATCTTTTTGCTGGTGACTTTAGCGCCTGACCGAATTAAAGGGTCAAAAACTCGTAAAACCGTGTGAAATGCTCGAAACGGGCGTCAAAATCACACGCAGAAGAATTCTGTACCAGATCGTGCACCACGGTAAAAGCAGCGTGCCGTATTTATTTCCATAACTAATTCAGGAAATGCAGCGGCTATTTGCCAATTACTTTCCATCATGCCCAACTGACTGTTTACATTGATATATTTTATAAATAAAATATTTACGAATATTAATCTCGATGTATTTAGCTTGTCGATAATTTTTTGTGCTCGCTAGTATCGAATATCAATACGAATAACGTACAAACAAATTTTATCTTACCAAAGATTACAATGTATAATCGTTATCATTGTACGAATTAAATGGAATTTTAGATACAAAACGCGTGTGATTTGGCGCCAGCGAAATTCATTCGGCGGGTCTGAATAGTTCTACTATGCGAAATATCCCGGTAGAGTATTTATTAGATTGTCAACGGGCAATGTTATCGCCGCTGTTTACACGCTAAACCGAAACATCGATTGTTAACCATCGGTTGGTGTACGAGGCTGGCCCCATCCATAAATCCATGGAAATTACGGGAAACGATTTTATGCAGAGGTAGCCAGTTTAAATCGAAGCCCCTCTGCCATTCCGTATTCTCGATTTAAAAGTCTGAGAAGCAGTGGAATGTGGGAAGACACGCGATCGAACCTCGGCACGTCCAACTTCGAATCGAGGCCGCGTGTGCCCTGGACATTTTCTCCGGGAACCAGGAGTTTCACGACGTTCGAGTCACTTCCGTAACTGAAATCCTTCGCGACGCTATTGGGCAACAAATTTCAAACGAATCTACACCCACTTGTGAAAGTTAGTGGACTTGTGAAAACATCAATTTTTATTTAGATACAAGATACAGCGATTTACGAAAGTATTTGAGGATTTATCATAGAAAAATTTGTACCAATATATTATGAACGTTACACGCAACTTTTGATAAGTTTATCGATACTTTAAAAATAAACAAATTTGTTGGAGTAAATACTAAACGTGTTTTAGTTTTGGTTTGCGAAAGTATTCGAGGATTTATCATAGAAAATTTATACGAATATATTATGAACGTTACACGCCACTTTTGATGAGTTTATCGATACTTTAAAAATAAACAAATTTGTTGGAGTAAATACTAAACGTGTTTTAGTTTTGGTTTACGAAAGTATTCGAGGATTTATCATAGAAAATTTATACGAATATATTATGAACGTTACACGCCACTTTTGATGAGTTTATCGATACTTTAAAAATAAACAAATCTGTTGGGATAAATACTAAACGTGTTTTAGTTTTGGTTCGAGTATTCGTTATAAATCATCGTAAATTATTCTAACTAAATCGTATTTTAATTTTGAACGTTGAGTTGGTTGGTTCGGCGTTTACAAGTTTTTAAGCTTTTACTAGTTTTTTATTCACTAACAATACTAATATATATACAAAAATACAAATATATACACAAGGCAATACACATAACAAACAAAAAAAGTGTCTCGCAGGAGTAGCGATTATTTAGGATCGAGGTATCCCAGCTCCAACCAGTGTGCTCCCATGTCCCTCGGGGATTCTCCCGGCCCCGGTCCAACAGCAACCTCGCGGTCATAGCTTCTCCTGGGGAAGGGTCGATGTTCACCAGGTATTCCGACCACCTCAACATGGTAAGTTGGACCACACGGTGTCTCGGTGCTTGGTCCGCTTGGTCACGTACGCCTGACAGGCGGATCTTCCTAGCCCATCCTCGCCAACTTCCGTGGCAACAACCGAATTGAACTGAGGTTTTGGTGGGTTTCTATCCCCCAGTCGATTAAAAAAGCGGTGTAACCCCTCGCAGTTTGTCGAGAATAGCTCCGTCCCAAAAGCTAGCACCCTCAAAATTTGCTAGCACAGCGACGAGCATTTCTTGTCTCAAACTTTTCGCCTTCGGCCGGTACTCCATGGGCTGCGTCATCATCTGGCGATTGAGCGTTTCGGTTATTTTCGGCCATCCTTCGATACGGACTCAAATGGTAGTAAGCGTCTCGACTCGCATCACCTTCACAGGAGTTCCTTCTCGGAACCGATCGTTCGTACGTTGCGAGATCTGCACCTTGCAGAAGTCTGGTCAAAAATTTCGAACGTCAGTGTTTGGCTATGCTGATTTGCCTAGTCACTTCTCGAGGTGAGACGACGCTCTGGATTTACCGGAAGTCGGACCACCCTGATATACAGTGGTGCAGTATACTACTCATTCGAACGATCTTTTTCATCTGTTTTGCTTCACACTTTTCTTGTCCTCGCAACGTTGTATAACAGTGTTAACAATATACAGATAGAATATATAGTCTTTGTTTTTGATACGTCAGTGTAGGATATCAATTGTTGCTTTCCGTTCAAATAAACAATACCATTATTAGATGCTTTTTTAAACATGCCGATCCGTATTCTTATAATTTTTTAGAATCTTGAAGTTGAAAATGTCGCTTCAAAATAGAAAACTAAAAGCAATTTGAAAAACACCGTCGCGCTATGAGTGTGAAGATCGTGACGTTGGTCTGTGAGACGTACCGTGCTTTAAAATATATCACGCTCAATTGTGTTATTAATTATTTAAGTAAATTATTAAAGTTTAAGTATATGCGTCATATCTTTAAGAAAAATTGTAATTTAATTATCAACAACTTCGTTGCAATGTTCTTGCGTAGAGAACACCATTATCCATCACACATTGCAGTGCTGTATCGTTTACGCGTAATTCGCGTCAAACTCTGCTATACGGAGAAACAACTCCGCACAAAATCCTAACGCGGTTGATTTTGACTAATCCACGTATAACGAAGATTTCTTCTGAACGAAAAATTGCTATTAGTTTGTAAAAATATTATTCAACAGGAGGAAGAAAATTTCGGAAAATTTTTCTAATCTTTGATCTTTGAATCATACCATGAACGTCGTGCCCATTCAAAATTTCGCCATTTTTATCGAGTACAAGTACTTAGAAACCCTGGCAATTCGATTAAGTATCTCTGCACGAGGAAATCTGCCGACGTTCGTTTGCATTTAAAGCGCCGTTTAAAAATGCTAACCGTGTTTGACGCAAACCGTGAGACCGTGAAACCTCGTTCCACTTGAAAATTAGCTGAAATTTTTCAGAAGAGAACGCGTCCGTCGACCAGCGAGACGAGTAAATTAATGCGTACAGACGTGTAAAAAGATATTGTTGCTCGGTGTTAAAAAAACAGACAACGTCCGTTTCGAGACACGTTGAACGTTCTTTGCTCGTCAGTCGGTCGAAATGATGTATGATAATGAGTTTAACAGTTGCTCGGTTCGCTGATACCAAGTCTCCTCGCGAGAAGGACAGGCAAACGCCGGCAAATTTCTCAGGTTCGTTGTGGAAATTTGGTTATCCGACGAGAGACGATCCTTGTCTTTGCCGTGGAAAGTTTCAAGCAGTCGCTGGAAGCGGTGTCACGTAGAACAAAAGAAGGTTTAAACGCAAGTAGTACAAAAAATACTATAGTTTTATAAAACAGCATTATATTTCACGAGATCATCGATATTGTATTTGAATAAATATAGAATACAGTGGCTCACGAAAGTACCTATTCTTAGAAGATTATAATTATTAATACACTTTTATTTAAGCTTGACATTTTTAATGAGTTCACGACCTTATCATAAATATCGGCTCGACGCCTGAAGAAGTTAATGGCAATGCTGGCGTAACGTTGAGATGTAATTCTTCTTAGACAGGTTTCGTATTAGTAAGAGGAAATTATAAATTTTAACGACGATATAAACACGCACGAAGAACGTCTGAAACTTTTCTTAAATAGTATATGCTTTTTAAATAATATACTTGCACGAACTGCTCCTTTTTATTTGTACATTTTACGATTTATTAGATATCTTCGTAGTTGCTCTTTCAAATAACTTTCCAACCTTTCCCGGCACTGAATTCTCGCAAGCGGTCTGCCCCCTTTCTTCACGGTTGTTTCTATTGTTATAACTTAACCTTAATAAAAACGGAAATAACAGAAGAATGAAATAAAACGTAAAAGAAGATGTATATCGGCAAATAAAATGAAAGAAACGTAGAAATGGAATATAAAATGTATTATGTAGCGTATGGAATCTTTCGGGATAAATGAAAGAATCGAATTCGTTTATTGCTTTGTAAATGTAATAATTGAAATCTTCATTTTTGAATTTCCATCCTCAGAGTTATCAGAATTGATTATTCACGGGACGAAGGAGAGGAAAGTTTCGACGCGATCCGGTACCGATTAATATTTTACGCCAGATGGAAGGCGTTCCTGACCCGTTACATAGCTACGCGATTTTCCATTCGCGTTCTAATAAAACTACGCCCCAACGCGGCCGATAAAAAATGCATGCTGAATCGTGGAATAAATTGCGGGGGCGGAAACCTTGTATCTTGCAGCACCAGACAAGTATAATCGCTAAAGAATTGCTTCTTTGTGAGAAAATGGAAGATTAAAAATGCAAGTTTGTCTCTGCTAGTTTCCCACTAACTATGTGTTATAGGTTATCACGCATTTGATATCACGAGAGACAAGAATTTTCATTCAATCCTTTCGCAAAACTCTGTACAAACGGTGTATCGCACTATCGTTCGTAGGTATGCGGACACTTTAGTGGATTCGACTGCGACATTGAATATACACGAATGACGGTAAAACGTATAAATTAACGAGAAATTGATATCTTAAAGAAATATTTATTATCTTCTTATACGCTAGAATCCTGGACTCACAAATTTTTTAATTATTTGTTTATAAATTGACCAATAGTATACGGTAATTCGATAGACAATTCATCAATATACTTGGAAGGATATCGTTGTTTCCTATGAAATATGCACGTGTTACATCGATATTTATCAGACTCGATACATCGTCGGTTTAACATCAACAGTCGATATTCGCGAACCGAATTCCTGGAAAATAATGGAATTAAAAAAGTCGTAAGTAACATATACCTCGTTGAATCTTCCGATACGAAGAATAAATATCCACGTCCATTAGTCGTTTTACTCTGTACGACGCGTTCGTTCTTCTACCCCAGTAATCTTCGAATACGACAATTCCCATAAATGGTTATCGTCGGAATTCTTTCGTCGAGCATTTCGTTTCCTCCCATTGCTTCTTTTCCATTGTCGAAAGAACCCAGAATTTTTCGTTCTTTTGTCGCGTATATAATCTTAAGACACTTTGCACAGGTACCGGGATGGTTATAAGGTTGGTCAGGATTATGCAGAGTGCGTCAAAGGGTGGACAGCTTAACCCTCTTTTCCGTTTCCTTTCTTATTTCCCTTTGACACGGACCCTTCGAAGAATCGCCAATCCTATAGCAGGTTCGTATTTTACATTTCACTGGCTGGCCCTTTTTCTCATTGGTTCTATGGTTAGATTCAAGGAAAAGCACACTCGTACTTTGCTATTTACTTTGAAGATCAATGTTAGCTCGATGGAGTAGGATTCTGCTGAATTCTTTTCTTTTTTTGAGAGGTTTGTGGACCTTAGGTTTGCAGAAATACATCTTGATCGTATGAACGTTTGGAAATGGTTAGGTAAGCGAGGCGAAGAGTTTTCGTTACATATTTCAGGATATTTGCCGGTTGGCTCGACAAAGTTTGTTGTAAATGTAATATCGATATTTAAAAAAAAAAAAAAGAAATATTTCAGAAATCTACGTTTCAATAATAGAGGTGGTAGTTCAACAGAGAAAAATCTTGACGAATATTTTCCTCCTTATCTTTTAAGTTTAGTAAGATTTAGAGAAATAAACTTGGATCGTTAAGATTGTTAATTTGATCGATTTATTGGTTTAATTTATTTTCATAAGTAAATAATTCCCCCTTATCCTTTGAATTTACGAGAGGATGATTTATAAAAACGAATGCTGATCGTTTAGTTGCTTGGAACGTTTATCTTCGGAGTTATCTAAGCGAGGCAAAGAAGATTTCGTTACATATTTTAGAATTCTGGAACTTGAAATTTTACGACAAACGTGGTTAGGATTTTCCTTGGTTCCCGAGTTCCCTGTGTGATAAAAATTTTTCGGCAAACATCACCTTGGTTGTTTGTCTGACGTAAACGATCGAGACTCGCGGAATCGGTGAGAAGGGAAAGAGAATCGAGAACTTTACACCGGCAAAGCAAACTCATGACTGAGCCAAGTTTATTGATCAGGTAGGTGGAGCTTAAAGTTTGAGGGGCTTTATTTTTTTTTTACCAAAAGATATTTTTCGCCTTTCGACCGAAGATGTTTAACGAAATAAAGTTTCCAGCCATGCGATCAAGAAGTCGAGCATGATTATTTCCGCATCGATTATTAGAATAATTTATACCTTCTTACTACGTTGCAAAATATACTCTAAATATCTTATCTATCTCGCTTCCTCGATCTGTTCCTCTTTCCATCTCCATTCTCTCTTGTCGCTGCTTTGTCTTTCTCAAACCGCCACCATCTTCTTTCCTCTGCGTTCAACATCGTTTGCTTTATCTCTAAATATTTCTTCAACCTGCTTAACGCTTGTTTTATCTCGTCCTACCGTTCCGGTACAACAACCACAACGCTGTATCTTCTTACTCGTTAATCGTTGTAACATCGAGCGGATGGAACAAATCCTTACTTCAGTTCTATTTCTCTAATTGCGTTTGTAAAAATTTGAATTTACGCAAACATCCGCAACAAACTCTGAATCTATGAAACGTACAAATTGAAAAAAACGTCTCGTATTCGTCATTCGCTTTCACCGTCCCCAATAAATCATCTCGAGCGACTGAAAAAAAAAAGAGATCCTCGAACGCATCAAAAATCCTCTTCACCCAGCCTACACCCGCCCCCGGATTTGCACTGCGCCGCGTTTAACAGCCGAAGATGATACTTGGCAGTGCGTTCTCCAGTTCGCGTTTCAACGTATCGACCATATGGGCCACTCGACTCTTCTGGACATCTGTGTTGGCGCAACAATGGTTTCGTCCAGTAGGCCACGAGCGTTCTCGCGTACTTGACTTTTGTAACACAGTTACTATCCTCTCGTGTCTCTGTTCGAGGCCCGTCACCGACCAAGTTTTTCCCTCTCTGTGCCGGTTCATTGAGCCAGATCGACGTCCTCCGCTACACAAGTCCCATTTCGACCGAATGAATGTTTAATTCGAGCGTCATTCAGCCGACTGGCTGTTCTCTACGAGCGCGATCGACGTATTAATTCAATTTCGTGCTAATTAATGGAGCCACTCCTCGGTTGATACGATTTGAATACCCTCGCTTCTAGACACCGCACCGGTCCCTCCTTTCTTCCACGTTTCTTTCTCCCTGGCCAAAATTATTTCTACCGTTTCCCGCCTCTTTCGTTCTTTTTCGCTTCTCTTCTTCCACTGTTCCCTCTTTATGGTCTCGATTCCAACCGGACAATGTCCGTGTTCGATCAATTCTGCTCGCAAAGAGTGCTCTTTATCACTCTGTCTCCTTTCCTCAAAACTCGTTTCAGGGATTTTCGAGGACCTCTAGGGGCCGGAAGAGCCGCCGTGCAAACGCCTAATGGCATTACCGTCGGTTCGTTATCGTCGAAACGCAGCTATGCACAAGTCTGAACCATCGCCATTGCTCGGTTACTTGGCTGAAATTCATCGACCGTGTTCTCCCGTTCATCGGTTCTTTCGCCTTTGTTTCAACGGCTGGTCGTTCCACCGCTGTTTAATTATACGATAATGTGTCCGTTTAATTATAGTTAATCGTAGGGAAATCTTGAACGGTTGTCTGTTTTGGAAACTTTTGCCTATCAGCCGGAGATTAATCGTCGATCGATTTAGCGATTTTAAATGCGTGCGTGCCTTTGTGCTATGTTTTCTTTTTTTTTTTTTACTTTTAATATACAATAAAGCGTCGATTGTCAGAACACAGATCGATGGAACGATCCGTTATCTAAACGTTAATTAACGAACAATTTAAGGATCGTTGTTTGTAAGAAGGATTACGAAACGAGAATCAAAACTGAACAGAATTATTATCTTCCGTATGAAAAAGAGTGGTTCGATTATTCGAAAAAAATTAAATTATTTGATCATCGCGAGGCACTATTAGTTTCTAATAATCGAAATTCTACTACGTTAAAAGAAAGCCTGTATCTTCATCAATTCAGAGATCACAAATATGAAAGGCAATAATAGATGCATCGGATGAAACTCAGAGACATCGCTGTTAAAGGACAAAGTAGAAGAACATGGAGGCTGCACAGATTGAAGTACGTTACGTATGCTTTTATCGCATATTTCTATCTGATATTCGTCCGCCTCTGGCACTGGGATACTTTACAATCTCGTAAATAGAATAATGGACGTTAATCTTTGTTCTCCCCTTTGTGTCGAAATAACCCACCCTTTTCCATTTCTCTGCAGAACTAATCTTCACATTTTACAACTAAAAATATCGACCGATTTTTCGCGATTATCGTAAATAATACAATTATTACGTTGAAGTTGCGTTTATATTCGACGTGGACGGCCGCACTTGCGATTCTTCGTCGGCCGTCATATTTCCCTGAAATTTTACTAATCCCCTGCGTTCATACATTACCCAGTGCCTCCTGGGGTTCATTTCAACTCCATGTATCACGAAATCACTGTGTTGGAACCGAGTGATTTGCTAGATTAGGGGAACGCCAGGGACTTAGGGTAGCGCTTGACAGGTACAACACAGGCCACGATCGTATTTCGCGTATCTCGTTTCGTGGAAGGTAGGATATATTATCGAGGATAGGAAGGTACGGTAATTTTTTCCTGTTTATTTGGCTCTGAACATTCGACCGTGTCTCCATTTACAAGTTATTTTCGTTTAGACCAGGTGCCTGGAAAATTATAGCGTCTTGAATAGAACGTGCCATCCATTGTTCAGTTTTCTATTATTCCTCGTTGGTCTTTTCGTTGTTAATCTTTTCCTTGGAATCGGTGTTTAAAATTCTTCGTCGTCAAAGACCAAATACCTTTTCAAAATCGCGATTCTTTGGCTCTTACACTTTGAAATCTCTATTATTTTCTTTCTATCTGTCACCTGTTAGGAATTTCAAGTTTCAAAACGCTTATATTTCCAGTGTCCAGCCCATATTGCGTTAAATTAAAGAGAACAAGCTTTTACTAGCCTTCCTTTTCTTCCACAAACCACGCTCTCGCAAGACCATTAAAAACCTCTTCTACCAGCGTAGGTACCATTCTTTGCCCAAAGAGCTTTACCCAAAGAAGTATCCTACGGCAGGTGTTTCCTAAATACCCACAGACTAACGTTTAACCCTATCCCACAGATTTACAGATTCTGCTGTAAGCATGTAGGAAAACTTGCAAAAAGAAACAAACAGCCCATAGCTTCCGTTGTGTCGTACATTTCCTTCTAACCCTTTTCGTGTATGTACCTAACTCCTCTCGCATCTCCGATTAAAGAGGGAACGAGCCACGGCGGAGGTATTTCGAATAGGACGAGTTAATTCTCGGGCTGTGACAATTATTACCGCTACGAAGTCCCATTAACCCGGCATGCATCCGAGAACGATATCGATGTACACTGCACGCTTGGTACGGTAAATTCGAGCGGGATGGGGGTTTGCGAGGACGCAATAAAGGAGCCATGGCGTTCCGATAGAATTTATCGCTCCGTGCAGTCGAGCAACAGAAAACTGCTTTTCCCGTGTTCTGCGATTCCATCGCCGCGGAGCTGATTACAAATTCCGCAAGACGGCGATGGTTATGAAGATCGTGTCGCAGCTCGCGATTCCGCTGGCAACCGTCTTGCGGATTAGGTTTTGGTTTCGCGTCGATTCGATAGTCAAAAAGGCATTTCAAATCGAACCTGTTAGGTCGTTTTCTTCAGGGAAAGGGGAAGGAACAGAGATAATCCGAATCTGATTCGATTCGTGCATCTTTTCGTTCGTCGTACACAAAAGAGGGGTGGACTCGTCTTCCGGCTGGTCGAAGAGACACGAACGTTTCTTCGTATTTCCAATTCCATCTTTCGCGTTCGCTGTGATGCATCGAGACACAGACATTGGAGAACACGGGTCGCGTGTCGTCCTTTCAACGCCTGTCCTACCCCCCCGACGACCTGCGACAACGGATCCTCAGTGTCGGGTCTCGAGAATCGAATTATCTCAGGATACGGGAAAAATGTCTTGTTGCGAGTGAGATTGATGTGACTGGAATCTTGGAATTCTCCGACCACGCTCCAACTCCGTTTACGGCGAATTGTTTTATAAATATAATCGCCTTCTGACTTTTTGCAGCGAGAGTGGAACGATAGCGAGACTGTGAAATTTTAGATATTGGAAAATCGTACGAGTTGAAAAGCTTTGTACGAAGCGGAGGGAAAGACGAAGACGAAGGATGGTAATATTTGTGAGTTGAAAGAAAAATGTACTTCGACGGGCTGAATGTAAATCTCGCCAACGAAAGTTAGCTCTTGTATTATACGTTAAATTCGTAACATGTTCGTTACACGTGGGACGAAAATAAAAAAATTGTAAGCAATTGTGTACAGAAAGGTTTAAAAAGCAGATATCTACCGTTGCAAAATGTCAAGAATTTATGTTTGAATCTACGGTTTCGACAAGAAGAGCGACGATAGAACGATATATGGATATTTTTCATTTCTTGCAAAGTCAGGCGTCGCGCGTTTGCACCATTTTAACCGGTCCCGAGTGTAAAAAAGCGTGATCGACGACAGAATTTTCGTTCGGAGGATGTTTCATTCAGACCTGACGGCTAAAACTGTCGCGGCCTGACGCTCAAAACGAAACACGTAGCGGCCGTTTGGCATCTCGGAAATATATGTTCGACCAAGATGTCTCTCGTTCGCGTAACTCTTTCCCACGTAGTATTGTCAACTGTTACGATCCGCGCATCTGCGTCTTCACAGCCGACACGACGGTTTAGACAATTTTTGCTCGTCTAGCAGCCGAGTTACATTTTTTATATATCGTCACAGTTTTTCCTTTCTTCGAGTACATGTATACGCGAAAACCTATGGTTTCTTTTTGTCAAAGTTGATTATGTCGTTAAAAAAGAATTTCGTTAATGAAATATTCTTTAACCCGCTAATCGGTTCGTTTCTTAATTAAAGATTTCTATAATTACGAAACTTTAGCGTCGTAGCGTTAGAATTATTCTCCTTCCTCTCCAGCTTCTAGATAAAGCGTTTTATATTATTTCCGATATTTATTGCTTGCATGTCAACGGAAAAACGTGACAGTTTCACGCGTTATAATCCTATTACGTTAAAAAGAGAAGAAAGAAAACACGCATCTCGTAAAGTTTCCACGGTTTCTATAAATTCCTTCCCTTCGTAGAATTCTGAGGGGAAAAAGGGTTGACTGCAGTGACTTAGCGAAGGAAAGAATTAAATGAAACGCGAGCAATGATAAAGGTACCGAACGTGCTGGGACGCTGGAAGCGATGAAAGGTAACGACGTCTTAGGTATCTAACGCCGTAAAGAACGTCGCTTGCATATTGAATTAAAAGAGCTCTGTCCCTTAGCCGTTATTTTATTACGAACAAACGAGCTGTTGGAAAACGAAGAAAAGTAGAAAACCTTGACATATGTAACACGGTGTGAAAAATTCGCTGTGATCAATCATTCCTTTTCGATGTTTTTTGCCTACAATATAACCTGTTTGTATAGAAAGGAAACCATAATCGTTGAATCAGGTAGAAAAGCTGAGTGCAATTTAAATTTCAACGTTGGACGCGGTCAACAAAGTTTTATAGGAGATCGTCGAATCAAAATAATTCGACTCAATTTGCGTCCGAGTTTCTGCTACCAACGCGACGTACAAACTTTTTTACATTATTTATCGTCGATGAGTAAACTAAAGTCTTTAAATCAGCTCGCAAAAAGGAATCCAGTGAGTACGAGTCAAGTGATCGAGGAGGCCATTCTATTGAACCATTGCAGTACCATAAGGCACCCTCGCTTTCTCCACTCCGTAGCTAACTCTTTTAGAAATAGCGTTGCTGCGCTTTAAAAGGAGCAAAATAGAGCAGGAGATGTAAAGAATGATTTCGTTTATATTCTCTGAAAAAGGTGCCTTTTCTTTCTTATTTGGTTTCTTCGAAATATACCTCGAGAACGCTTCCCCTAAATTTTATGAAAACGTTCAAAATATAGCGAATTCTTAATGCCAAGCTGTTTACCGTTGCTCGATATCTCTGGCGCCCTTTTTTAAACAATCGAACGCATAATCGACGCTTAATGGTTACGCGACTTTCGCTATTTATCGGCACATCTTCGCTTTCGCTGGTCACACGCGGCCCAAGTTGCCAAAAGTGGAATAGCGCCAGGCTGACTGTTATCAACACACGAATTAAAAAATGGCAATTACTCTGGGCTATGCGTCAATTTTTCTCATATCGTTCAAAATTTATAGAGAGACGATTCTGCCTGTTAAAGAAAATGTTAAAGAAACCTTCTTAACGCGAAATAAAATAAATAGCTGAAGCTTCTTACCTGCGTTACAACGCGAAGATTACAAAGGAGAAATAACAATTTGCAATAATGCAAATCGGTTTATCGGCTAGTTGGTCCGCTTGTGGGCTACGAAAAATCTAGCAATATCGTTGAAGTGCTCGATAATTCCGTGGTCGGTGAAGGAACAGCGAGCTGACGTGAATACACGTAATAATCTTTTCGAGAGGCAGCGGCTGCACGATACGATCCAAAATACACGTGTATGCATACGGTAATCCCGTAAGAGGCGGGCAGCAATCCCTTGGAGTGGCTTAAAAGCACTCTGTGAGCTCAGCCGCGGACATTTCGAATTTCTCCTCGTAGCCGCCGTATGAAAGAACTGCGTTTTCATAGACGTTCGAGCTTTCAGATGCAGCCTTATCGTTTCAAACTCATGATTATCATTCGACTTACCTATCGATTTGTTTAGTAGCCACCTTTCGCCGTTCCATCGACGTTCTTTCGAAATTAGACGAATGAAATGGCGCGAAGGAAACTGTTTTTCGTTGCGTCCGTTTGATTGAAATTTGTTATAGTTTGACGGTGGATCGATCGTCTATTTTCATAAAAGGTTAGACGATCGATATTTCTAGGCATTATGGATCAAAAGAGAAATTTGAATTTATCAGGTGTGTCGTTAAAGTATTTGTAAAATTGAGAGCATATTGCCAGCTCGTCCAAATCGTGCATCGCATTCCGATTTTGACAAATTCCAAACGAAACGTAATTCATACCAGAACAAAGCGTTGGATATAATTTAGGATCGATCGATGTTATTAATAACGAGGCTGAGTCGCGGAACGAACGCGCAAAATCTGTCGCGGACTTGTCGACAAAATTAATGTAACAAAGATTACATGACGCGATCAGCCGCGCGGATTAACCGTATTTACATTACTTTATCGTGTCCCACGATTAACTTACACGCCAGGTGGTCCATTAATCATCGGATGAACGATCAATTCCGACGATTGCGGCTAGAAACGAAAATGAATTCTATCCCGGTCGACTAATTGAAAATCATAACTAATTACTTTGCTCGGTCCGGGCCATTCAGATTTCCCCGTTTCGCTGGAATCGATCGATCGTCGAAACGCGTGAGTGGTGGAGACACGCGCGGTCCACGATTGTCAATGCAAAGATATTATTTTTGTCATGCATACGAGTCGCCAACGTTTCCATGTTGCCAAATGATTTCATCCGGGATACGCGATTGCCATTTGCAAATATGGAAGCGGGTTTCGACCCAGTTACCACGTCATTATTCGATATAATGTTTCCCGCGAACAAAATGGAAAAATTTTCGAAGATCCTGGATATTCCGCGTGGAAAGATATTTGCATATTTTCTACGATGGACTTGGAAATATTTGATCATGCACGATAATGGTGTTGAATCACCTTGCGAGATAAATATTCATAAACGATAGAACTTGTAATCTAAAGTTTGTAATTAATAATTCGAGTTACATCGATACGTTTATTTGAATTGTTTTATTGAAATTGTTTTATTGAATTGCGATTATTTGAATAGTTCTCTGTTATCTATCTTCTAATTTCTGTTACGAATCGTCATTATTTCCGGTCATTATCACTTAGTAATTTGGAATTGCGAAAAAGTCAATCGTTGTTAAATCGAACGAGGCGAATCAACCAATCGCGATTTCTAATTTTCGAGAAATCCTTAAGAACATGCCAATCGCTAAATTACGACGAAAACTGTCCATTCGTCCGGAAGGCTGGTTCCTTTCTCGATAGACCAAAACGTCAGGTTCGTCTAATCACGCGAAACGCCAACTATGCGGCGTATTCCATCGTCGGTAGTCGCGAGAAATCGTTCGATCTTATAAACCTAATTCCGTGCATAAGTTGAGGAATTCGCTGCATAATCCTATGCAACGGCGCCAGCAATTCCGCGGAGTGGCTGGATGCTTGCGGAAGTAGCGGCCTTGGTCAATCGATCGTGACGGAAGTAGCGAATTTCGCCCCTTGAAACGCTCTACTCTGGATCCCTGTTTCCTCTAAATCCGATGGTATCTCTCTCCCTTCCAGTTTCAGGGTTCTTCCACGTTGAAACTTTAATTTGCACACTCGAGAGATCGCGCGTGTATACTTGATGAATCTGGAAAAAATCCCCGCCGTTTTCCTTGGTCCATGAGAGAAAAGTCAACAAGATGGAGACAAGAGAGGAGGAGCCAGGATTTCACTATGGACTAAGGTGACAAGGCGTCCTTCTATCTTGAAGTTTCGCAACCGAGCTTATGTGAATGAGCCGAGAGTTTGCCTACGTGTACGAGAAGGAAGTTTGGCTCTTGCTGACCGTGGAGTTTTTCGGTTATTTGCATGCCGTGCTGCATGCGCCCGTGGAAATTGATCTGACCACGTGCTCCCATAAAACTTCGCTTTACCGTGAACGCTTCATTCTAGACGAAATTAATGCCAGTTTTCAGTGCGCCTCTATCCATATGACGTTTCACGCTGCCAGCGTGTGCCGTGGGTTGGTGTAAATAGTTATAATTAGAGAAAGACGTCCAGCGATGAAATTAAATTCCATCGGACGATGTATATTTCTAAATTTATATCGCGAAAATGCAATTGCATATTTCTTTTAAATGAAATCTTACGTCCATGCAACTCCTCTTTGTTCTCTACAAGGAAATTTGTGCAATCGCATCGTGAAAATGCGGTTAATATACGAATTGAAGTTACAGTCGTATATCTTTAATAATCGATGTAGCTTTTTATTTTCTCCAAGGAAATACATACATATCACATATATATGTCAGGTTATCATTGGAGTTCTGAGCGTGTAACGAATCTTCATAAGAATTGGCATTGGAATTTATTGATACAAACGTGATTATTACAGAGTTTAACAAGTAATAGCGGCGATTGGATAATCGAGATGTCGATGACCATGAAGTTAGGTTCGATAACGAATGTGGGGTCCACGGGATGACGAATACGATCAGATACAAGATTCTGATGTCACGCAACGTACTTGTTCATTGTACTAGTCGAACTTATCGGACTGAATCTCAGTCCAAGTGGAACTGCCTTTATATACTCCTCTCCGTACCTCTCTGCATCCCTCGGGTCAATCTTTGTTTTTAAGGAGAGTCCCGTGACCGTGGCTACGTTCAGCGACCCGTTATGTCACTTGAAGCTCAAGCCCACTGTCATAAATCTCGGGCAAACATAATTGGATTGAATCATAAACAGCTGTTTCTCAGTTTTATTATTTAAGTACGGCTATAATAAAAAGTCTGGACTAAAGTATCGGGGACCCTCCCAAACATTCCAAAAGAAAGGCTCCGATGTCCTTTCATCTCCGACACATACATATAAATTTAAATTTCATATTTGTTAAATCGAACCCTTCATCTATATTAAAGAATCGACAAATAGTCTTTAAAAATTATAATACACACGTTAAATTTATTTCGAAACATTGGCAGGAAAAGGACTCTATCCAAAGTAGATTTAGAACAGAAAACATCTTGTAAAATTCTTCGCGGGTCAAAGTTCTCACGATGACGGTTAAAAGGGCCGATGCTCCTCGCCGTTAACCAGGTTGGAGCGTGCAGAATACAGCCGGGAGCGGAATAAATCGGCGTAAAGCGTGGTGAATCAATTCCATCCGCGTTCTGGTAGGCTCTCCGCTGTCAGAAGTACAAACCGGCGGGTATTTAAGCGCACGTTGAGCCGCACGACGACCGACCAACCCTCTTCACTTGGGTTCGGGCGCAGGTTGCATTATTCAAAAGTATCGGCGCATTGCAGGCTACGTAAGGGGGCTTGAATTATGCACGATTTATTAGCCTAGAGAAGAGAGAGGCTCCCTCGTAGTGATTCGTGCTTGTGTACATAGCATATCTCAATTATGTCGGGGTGCCACCCCCTCCGCTTGGAAAATTGATACTCTCTCTAGTCTATCCCCCACCCTCTTCTTCTCGCAACCGATTCGATCTAATTATTAATGCCGTTTTCGTTCTCGTAACGGGATCGTTTGTAATCTGATTTTTTATTCCCTGGCGTTTACTCGATAATCACGGACCTGCTCAAGGTATGAATCGTACAACCGGTCAGAAATTGCCGGAGATTGTGGAAGAAATTTATGCCGATTCTTATCTCCCATATTTAACGTTCCTTCTGTTCTTTCCTGGATTTTTGCGCCGAGTAGGTTTGCGGTAAAGAGGACTATGATCAAATGGAATAACAGCGATTGTACTATCGGTAGTATCCTATACGAAACAAAAAAAAAAAGTACGAAGAAGAGGCTGGTTATCGTGTGATGAATATAAAGAGAGAAGATAGAGGGTGAGTATGGTCATCGAACCCTGGACTTCCTGACCTCCTTCGCGAGGTATTCGTGCAGCCAAGAGGTATAATCACGGAGATTGTTCACTTTGTCTTTTCGTACTGTCCCGTCTGCCGGCGAATGTCGAAGCAAAAATGAAAAAAAGAAAAAGAAAAAAGAGGAAACTAATCTTCTTCGGAAGGACAGCGTGGAGGGAAATGTGCACAAAGGATATTTGAAGCACATGAGACGACTATTACTCGCCGGTCGCGATTAAACCTTTCGAATAGGGGACCTAGCTTTTTATGAATTCTCTTTGTCGGCTATGTGTTTCGAGATGATCAATCTCTTCGTGTAATGTAAAGCGTATTCTTTCTTAGATACGTTGATCGTTTGTAAGCTCTTGGATTAACGAAATTGACCGGATTCAAGCGATTCGAAACTACTTTGTCAGCGTGAATTTGTCGTTTATTCGATTTGAAGTATTTTTTCGAGTTAATTAACTGGAAGCTATTCGCGTGCGAGGATTATGTGCGTCGAAAATCGCATATCAATCGATGCGAGATCAATGAACAGAATAAAGCAATTTTTCTATCTTTATCGAGAAACAAAATTAATAAATTAAGAAACAGAAAGCGTAATTATTTATAAACCGAATGTAACATTATTATACTAATAGAATATTATGTAGTATTATATACTATTGCACATACTCTTAAACTTCCGATGCAAAATACTCTTTTCGTCATTTTGTCTTATGGTATCTTCTTTCAGAAACATCCCCATTTCCATTATTACGTTGTAGCTTTCTCTACAGCTAACACTTTTAACAGAGTTTCATCAGTTTATATCGCAGCAAGCCCTTCCGACAATTCGTTTCTTTATCAAAAATCGATATATTAAAATTAGATTATTCGAACTTAATCAAATCCAATCAACTCGATTAATCCGAATTAGGCTTAAGTGGTTGATAATGTTACGTTGGTATTTATCCACGAGAATGGAGGTAATAGGATCGAATGATACATGGGTGAGAATTAATCGAACCGATTTTATAGAATGGCGATATTGAACAGGCACGGGAGAAAGAGGATTCTTGTCCCGTAAAAGCCATATTTGTACTCGCGTTTATTGTTACGGATAACATCCGCATAGAGATATCCGAGGTGTGGGAGCATCGATTCGCAAATAATGGGCGCCGCTCCCAACCGGAAGCCGCAGTAAATTCAAATATCGACATCGCTCGTGGCCGCCTGAAATCTACTGATTTTTATCATCGTCGGAATTGCTCTTATCGGCTGGTGTTTGCGGCGGAAGAATTTTTGTAAACACGTTGTAATATATATATGTATATTGGAGCGTATTATTAAAGGCTCTGGTAAAGTAATTTCTCTTCCGTCCTTTTTCAGATCTTGTCTTTTATCAAATTAGGTAATCTTTCACCATCGTTGTTTTTTTAATAAATTAATTAAATCTGAATCGATCTTCAAGTCGCTGTTGTCGTCGTAAAATGCTTAAAAGATTTTTACGATAAAAATCGTGCATGTGTATTTACTAAAGAGAGATTTTACGAACAAATTGTCTTATTCAAAATTCCAAAATGACAGAGTTCCAAGTCCTAGAAACGGCAGGCTTTATGCGCGTTCCTAGCAAATCTAACCTGGTACTAAATAAATTTGTTCTAAGCTACAAACTACGACTAAGACCATTCAAAATATAACCACCGTATATACAGGGTGTCCCGCGACTCACATTTGTCAGGTATGCTTTAACATGGCCAACCAGCGACTAGGTGTAAGTAAACAATCAACAGCAGGTTATTATACATGCGAAAATAAGTCGGAAACTTAATTAAGAAACTAAAGTTTAAACACGTTTAATTACGATACATTTTCAAATGTGACGCATTTTATGAAAACATTTTATTTCACATATTCCGCTTATTTTTTAACGTAGTTGAAACCCCTGTCGACTATTTACTCTCCGGTTCAGTCCGGAATTAATCGGGTTAGAGTATACTCGTCAAGTTTTTAAAGTCGATTTTCTCGAAAACGGAGCCTCGGACGAAAGAATGTTATATCAAATTCCTTTCCTAGTTTTTCACGTAGGACCATCCCTGTCCGACTGTCTGACTATCGCCTCGCTCTGTGCACTAGTCAAGGGTGTAAAGGGTGTATATCGTGTTGGATGAACGACGCTAGCGTTAATCAGTCAATCGAAGCTTCAAAATAGGCCAAGCCTGTCTCTGTCTCGAATATCGGGAGACTATACTCGCGAAGATTCGCGATGGCGCGAACAGCATATCCGTGGACACATACATAAATGCATTATTCAGGCAGCCGGTACGGGCTGGCCCGCCGCTATGTGGCTACTGCATTTGCGTTACTTCCACAAGATTAAACTTGCATGCGACGCGCTAGGCTATGAAGTATAGTCGCAGACGGCACGGTCCGACATGCGACTTGCTCTCGGACAAAGCAGAGACTAGTTTCGTGGTACCCTGTGTCGCCATTGCGCCGCCACGATCCTCGTTTCCCTGCTCTCTCTCCCTCTCTCTTTATCTATCTATCTATCTATCTCTTGCTCTTCGCTCTACCTTCTGCTCCCTTTCACCCTTGTTATTCTTTCTCTTCCTGTCGACCAGAACCTTGCATGGATAAATTTCGATTTTATTACGTGGCCTGTTATGAGTATAGCCAACAGTCTGATAGAAGCGACAGCGGTTTCTAGCGAATTTTTTCCTTTTTTGTTTTCCTTTTTCCAGTTTTGTTGGGATTCGAACGCAAGAATGGTCGATTCGTACAACGTACGCAATGTTTTCGTTTGAAAAGAGGCTGGGATTTTTGCGGTGCTCGTTTAGGATCCAGCCACGTCGTTCCGGGCTTTCGATCGTTGCCCACGCTGGATCGCGCCAGTCTTTTTGAAACTTGCTCCTGGTTTTTGACTGGGTTCTGTGGTGCGTCTGATACTCGACGGACGTCGATTGATTTCCGCGTTGGTCGCGCAGTGCATGAGCAGCAGCAGCAGTAGAGCCCATCAACGGCCAGGGTATTGGATTTTGGAGAGGATTGATAAAGTTCTACGAATCATCGTGATACGATTGTAGTTAGATGGTTGCTCAACGATCCAATGTCAAGGATATTGCACTCCATATTAGATTTTATCGTGAAAAAGAACCCTGTCGTTTAAATATGTACGTCAAAAAGCGATGAATTTCGCGTAAATGGAATGCCTCCTGCAATTAAAAAACGAACGATAAAAAATTGAAAATCACTCTTTATGGTCTGTCTGGATGGATGAATTTCGTAAACAAGTTCTATACAGATAACGCAGTTTCGTTAACCTTACAATATTCTTTTTAACCTAACGAAATCAAAACCGAAGAATCAACGAATTATTCTATCCCAATGCAACCGAAAATTATGCAATTTTTTCCTATTAATTCCTGTAATATTACCATAGAATATCTCTATCGGAAAATTGTTATTGTATTTTCATTAGCCACAGACCAATGGAATCGAAGAATATAAACTGTCGTAATGTTATTTAGACCTAATCTGGAATTACGCAAATATTCTTACTAATTTTTCTCACGTTCGCTTCTTTCCTTTACGAAAATTATATAAAAAACTTTGGATAACTGGAATGCGCCGAACGCGTCGAAATAACGATACTCGACGTGTTCTCGATAGAAACGCTTCTGAATAGCAGGATTCATACTCGAGGCATACACGAAGCTTCATCGACACACTTTCTTCTCACAGTTTTCACGTTCCTGGATGATGTCTTGCTAGAATGATTGATGAACGCAGTCGGACTCCTATCTCAGCCCTCTCTAGTCTCTTGGCTGAAATCTTTCAGACTTTTATCTCTCGTGTACGTCCATGATTTGCGGCGAACGATGAATTGCAGATTACCGCTCCGTAGAAAACTGAACAAACCTCCCTCTCCATTAAAACTAGGAAGCATATATTCCTCTACCTTCGCCATACTCGAAATTTGAAAGCTGCAAATTGCTGCTATTTATATAACAAATTTTATTAGAATCGTATTCAGTGCACGCCTCCGTATTAACATATACTCTCGGAAACAGGCTGCGTTTATTCGTGCGCAGGAAGTAGAAGAGAAACAAGGAGAATTATAGAGAGCAGAGAGCACCATAGAGACCTATTCGCGAAAAGCAAGTTACATTTTACAATATAGTTTCATACGTACAAGCTTGATTTCAAACCTTGTATACAATTTCGCTCTATTCGTAGAATGGAAAAAACGGGATTGTTTACAAGTTAGAGAAACTGTTGGTTCCCTTGAAGTAATTTATTAACTTTTTTCAATTAATACACGTTACATCTAACTCTTCTTTTCACGATGTGATTATGAAAGCGAATGCCAAGGATTTGCTTCGTATCTTTTTCTTTCTTATCTTCCTTCAACGACATCAAATTTTATGGAATTTGAAGAAACTAGACAGCACTATGATTAACTATCTTTCTTATTTTTAACGCTGCCGATCTTCTTGTATCTCTGATTGATATTGAGAGCATCCGTAAAATACTTGTATCTGTGCATTTCCCGATTTATATTTTTAAACAACGTCACATTTATACAATTTTTGCGCACATTACTTCGCCGCTCGTTCCTTACTCAGACATACTGGAACTAAACGAACTACGGAATTAGAAATCTCAATCACGCGAACCACGATTCTTTCACTTTGACGTTCGCAACGGTAGCGTATGTCTTTAAAGAATATAATTCGCAAAAGAAAAAGTGTACACCGCGAGCGAACCGCGTCGCTGTTCTATTTTACGTCTGTTTTCGTTTGCATGGCAAATGTCGATTTTATTACGCGCGATGCTCGTCGCAACTCGTTCGGACCACGAAATACACGGAATAGGGTTGGAGCAACAAAAAACGAGTCGAAGGAAACGATGTTATGCGGGATTTCGACGGGATTTTTCAGTGGAGTTTTACGATTCACTTCTGGTTTGGCAGATTTCCGGGATATAGATCGCTATCATGGCCGAATTGAAAGTCGTGTTTGATATATTAAAACAACGAAACGTTGATTTATCGCGTGGCCAACGATCAGCCGGATAGATTGGTCGGTCGGATAAGTGCGTTGGAATGAAAAGCGACGATCTTAAATGGGTTGGACAATGGATGAGCGTCGTGGGGATGGAACTTTCGATTCAACATGACGTTTCCGACCGTTGCTTCTGCTTCCTGTTAGACTGTCTCATTCTCCGTGTAATTTTATTATCTATTTTAATACAGCAACGAGAAGGTATTCGTACATCGGAAGAAATTTTTTACGAATGTATTTTATACGGCTCGTTTATACAATTGTACGTCGTAAGTGTGATTGATTAGAAATTAGATTGTGAAAATTATGATATTACGAAGAAAAATTATGATAAGCAGACGCGGTAGATATAAGTAACGAAGAAAAGAAATTAGTTTTATTATAGTAAATGAGCGAGATATTATTATAACATGTCGTTTAACGTTTCGAGCGGAATAATAATCCCTGAATATTTGAATAATTTCGTAGCGATGTTTCAAGTTCACGTAAGTTTTCATAAGTATCGTAATCCTACTTATGCAAGGCAGCGTAAGTCGGTAATATTTAAAATAAGAATGGGGTTACGTTGGTTTTTATTTAAGCCGATATAGAAGAGGTTTTCCAAGGCGATGCATCCGAAAGAACGCCGCTGGGACGTTGACGAAAAACGATGAAGCGAAGATTCACATGATTTATCGTCACTAGCTTACTCTTCGTGCGTCTATAAATTGTTCTTCAACGGGAGCATTTTAAATAACGGCTTAAGAGGAAGTTTTTTAATCTCGAAATCTGTTCGCCCTACGAAAAGAAGAAGCCGGTTGGTCTTGAAAGTTCGCATTTTATTAATGAAATAAGCCTGCGGGCTTTATACTTGGCGCTAGGAGGGAGTGGCCTAACTTTTGCAATTAATATTATTGCACCGCGGCCTAAGTACATAATGAGACTTCATAATTTGTTAAATGTCTTTTATTAAGGCTTCGCGGAAACTTTTATTCGATTCGCGAGATGTATTTGTATTACGAAGAGAAAGCCTCGAGGAGCCTTTCGTAATTCGCCATGTAATGGATTCTGCGATGGAAAATTGGGATCTTGGGAAAACGAAAGCAAATTACTTGCGAAAATTATATAGCATTCCGAGAGAAGGACACGCGAGATGATTTATTTTAATTCGTAAGGGAATAAAAGTGCAGATTGGAACGATTTGCATATTCAAATTTTTTCCGCGTGTAATTTTTAAAGTTTAAAAGATTTTCTGAAACTCGATATATCGGAGGTGTTTAAGTTTCCCTTTGTATGGAATTTAGTTACTGTAATATCGAATTATAAATGCATTCGTTTCAATAGGACGTAATGGCCCTCGTATAAGTAAATTTCCATAATAAAATATCGACGTGTCCCGAATTAACACCGTTAAAATTGAATTTAATCTAGCTCTCGCTTTAAAAAACAATAAAAACTCGTGATATTTTAAAAAGACGTTATTCGCATTCGCGAAATATCACGGGCCGTTCCCTTTCTCCTCTTTATTTTGCCTTTTTTATCAAATCGGGGCCAGAAAAACGGGAACAAGCAAAACGAGTGCCTTCTGAAAGCCCATCGAGTGCATTCGCGGTCTCTCGAAAGCGAACAACATGCCTCGATTCAATAACCTCGATAAACCCCCGCCCGCTCAACTTTGCCTCCCTCTGCCGCTTTCATTGCCGCCTACGTTTTAAACCGAGGGGGTGAATCATCCGCGACGCTCAACGCTCAGAAAGCTTCCTTGCCGAGTCTGCCTCCGGTTGTAAGCCTTCTATTCCGCGGCATAACTCGATAACTCGATAAACTGGTCTTATCCCTGAACCGTTGGCGAGTAAATCTAAGAGGTCACTTAAAATTCAGCCACCTCTCACCGAGATCTTTTCTCAATGGAACGTCGGCCTGGCCCGTTAGACGCCTTTTCGAACGGGCTAAACCAACTCGTATAAATAGCAACACAGTTCTAGATTGCACTCGTTTCAAATTCGGAGATCCGTTTTATGGTGGAAATTCGAGGTATTCGGTAACGTATCTACGTTATCAGAGCAGCTTATGTAAGTAGGCTTATCTTTTATCTTGCGCTGTATGAAGGGTTGTGTTTGTCAAGATCGTGGATATTTTCGAGCGTTTGCCGAAGTTGCAGATGTAACTTGGTGCTTACGAGCTCTTCTCTGGGTAACGCGAGCTGCTACGTTGCGCACCAAGTAATTTACTACACTTATTTACTACTCGAATACCGTGTACTTGATACCTAAACTATCAGTGTGTTGTGCTTATTTCGGCGCGGTTCTGGTAAGTCAGTTCAACTTTTCGCAAACTCATTATCGCTTACTTCGCGTGTATGTAACGAGACGTTGGAGTACCAGCGTTTCAATGTCGACAACATCACAGAGGTATCCAATAGAATGATAGATCCTTGTATCGCAATGATTATCTTGATAATCTCGCCAGTAGATTTAGAGTAATAGAGAATCTCTAAGAAAAATGGAAAATATACATATGCGTTGTTCAAACAGAACGTTTAGTCGCCGATCCCTCTAGAAATTGACGCGATTTTAAATAACGATAAATAGATTACAAGTGGTAATTTTAACCGATGAGTTTCTAGTTACGAATAATGACACGAACGATCGAAAGTCGACTTGGTTTTCTTCTCGAATATCCGTACAAAAGGAATAGGGAATGTTACGACTTCGAATCTGAACGAGATTCGCCACTGCCTTCTGACAATTCGAACTTAATTAACCGCCTGGTCCGAGTATCTCTCCGTCGAATTTCAATTATCCTCTATCCCTGCATTGAAACCACGTGGAACTATTTCCGTCAGTTGGAACTTCTATGCGTTATAATTCGATCCTATTGGCATGCGGATATTAATTTTAGCAAAATTCCAACTGTCTCGAGCTCGCGAGGCATCGAACCGGGTCATCTTTAGTCGGTTAACTTCTACTCGTGGTATTAACTCCGACACTTACGATCGTATCGACCATAATCGGAGATAATAAAGCGACTCATCGATGAAACTTTCCCAGTAACACCGTTAAAACGATTGTCCGTTAGAACTTTTCGAACGTTTTAGTAGTTGCTGCTTTTCCTTCCCCATTTCCTATTAAATCCCTCGAATGTTAATTTTTAAAAATCGTTAGCTAGATATCTGGAATAATTTACAGATTCTTTCGTCAAAGTAACAAAAATTTATTGGAAAGATGAATACTTCATTTATAAATAGACGATATTTTTCGACTTCTGCTGACTTTCGCGACTACTTTGCTAAGAATACGATATTAGATACCATAAATTAATTGAAAGAACAAATTATACGTACGTTGAAATTTTATAACGCAAAATTGTCCCCTAAAACGGTTAATTTCGATCTTCGCCAAAAATATCGATAATTGTATCGGTTAATTCATTAATATGTAGTAATATTCCAATTATCGAATGTCAGTTCCAGTTCCGTCACTGAACGAACATAGCCAGCGATATGTCGTTTAAAATGCTAAAATTCTCTAGAGACTACGTTTGAATAAATTTAGAGACTACATTAATCTAATTAACCAACGATAGCGTGGCACGAGTCGACGGCTTTAGCCTTCGAACGATTTCATTAATTAGTCGAACGATAGCGAGCTACTCTGTCTTCTTTATTTATCGTGCTGCACCGTGTCCCATCTATTCTGACCATTCATCATGGAACGTAGGAGGGACAACTGGAACAATAATAATTATTAGCATCGTCCCGTGGCTAGCGTCCATTCCTCCCCGCTTTAATTCTCGAATATCCCTGGTCGACCGTGGCTCGATGAATAATTGCAGGACTCTCGAGGAGCACGCACGTGCTTGCGTGCGCAAGAAACACGCGCGTGCGTTACAAGTGCATCCTCGAGAGCTGGCTGCTTATAATTGCGTCTCCGTCGAGCAGAAAGAAACGGAAAGGGGGTGAAAGGGTGCAGATTATTATTAAACGGAGGAAAGAAGACGGAAGGGGATGAGTGAGCGTCGCCACCGGGCTCAAGTGCCAAAATCAATAGAAATCGGGGGCGGAAAAAAAAAAAAGGTGGAGCCACGAGAGGATTTTTGGCACGTGTGGTGTGACGCGCTGGCAGTCGCCGGGATCGCAATTAACAGGAATTTTGGCAACATTACGCGCACTGTCGGACATTGCCGTGCTCGATTTCGGTTATTGCGGTACGATTAAAGATTTTTTCGTTCGATGTGTAGTTTCGCAGGTTTCTATATGGCTCGTTGGCTGAGAAATTTGTGGCAACGTTTGGCAGAAAGTGCGTTTTTACGAAAATATTCGACGCAAACATGTGTAGTGAAGTACGGAAACAATGGAAGCAGATAGTCGACTAAATATTTGCTAGGATTCTTTGGTATCGTTTGGAGCAGAGAAATTGATACGAATTTTCAATATTGCCGCGTCGATTTCCGTTTTCCGATCGTACATTCAATTAAAACAACGAGTTATTCTGTAATAAGACTCGTTTCTCTACGCTTCCGAGAAGAATATTGGATGGGATGTTTGCAAACATCAGGAAAGAATCGGTTTTAGAATTTCCCTAGATGAAGATCTCTGCCGAAGATAAAGTTAAATTTAAGGAATGGCAAAGATCTTCTCGAAGGCTTCGAAAGTTTTTGACATCGGATGTTCAGTAAATTAGATATTCCAGTTACGGGATCAATATGATCGAACCGGAAAGTAGCCAACTTCCGCCTAAATGGAGAAAAGTTTTCGTCTCTTCTCCGCCGAGGATTCGTATTGATTTTCTCAAGGTTCGGTCTTCTAATTGTGTGTCAGTATTCCAGTGGAGCAGATGGCAAATCTGGCACGCAAAACAAGAAAGTATTTTATTATACGATCGTAAGTTTGGGGGCTCTTAGCTTTGTTTTCCAGATTATAACAAGTTTTCATTTCTCTTTTTCTTCGCAAACTCTATAAAATCGCTAATTAATATTATCGCGTATAATTGCCCCGAAGAAGCTTTAGGATTTATCTCGCCCCCTTCTTTTAAACCATTAGTTCAGAGTTATAAGTAGCTGTTATAAGTACCCTAGAACTTTGGCATTATCTCCATCTCATCTATTTCGTTGTTAATTTTATGAAGTTATTAGCTGATGTTGAGAAATACTCATTAAAGCTGCTGCATCCTTGTCATAATACGATCTTATAAAAATAATTCTCTATATACATATATCGAGATAGGAAGCCACATTCCTGTACATCACAATCAATCCTTAAGTATTAAGATACTCGCTAATTTTGTTCGTACAAAACGAGTTACCTAAACGTATTAGATCGTGACACGGTATTCGACTATTACTAATCTTCCATATGGCGATAGTACAGCGCAGCAATTTCAGACTTCGTTTAGAATTTGTTACTTAGCTTCTGTCAAATCACGCTTTACCGAAGTTAGACTTAACCGCGGGATTTGCTATTTAATTTCCTCGTAGCCAATCACCAACAACCACTGTAATACCACTGTAAAATTCGTTGCTATAACAGCAAACACGAAAGTTTTACCGTATTCGCGGCAAAAATTCTACGTGTCCCAAACAACACCTCTCGATCTTCTTCAAAGTTCAAAACCCTTTCGCCGTGTCTTTCACCTCTATTTCCTATCGCCATCTATCAAAAACCAGTGCTGTTTCTACTCCAAAGACGAGTGCGAGGATACACGATCGTCACGGCTGGTCGTGTTCTAACGATCGTTAAAATTAATGACGCACGACAAGGTATCCACGTGGCGACAGGAAAAACGAGTCAATGAAATACTCCAGAACGCCAGAGGAGAACGATAGTTGACGTTTTTCCACGTGACAGGCTGGAGTCTGCAGCTTGTAAGCTTCGCGTTGAATCGAGTTGCGAATCGAACCGGAGGGTTGAACAGGCCCGACGAAAGGCAGAAACGGCGACTCTGTCATAAGTCACCGTCGACGACTGGTCGATCGATGGTCCGTGCTGATGTCGCGTCTGTGTATCTTTTCCCAGGAACTCTGTTTCGCCACGCAGTTTCTCTCTGTCATTGGCCATTTGCTCGTCCGTGACGGGTTCATCCGAATTTCCTCTGTATCCTGAACACGCACCAAGATACAATAGTCCAGGGGCTGTTAGGGTCTTCTGCTATTATTAGGAGTTAACAAAATGTGAATCGATCGCAGATTGATGACTATGAGCTTGATAGATCGTAGTAGGTTTGGGCGCCTTTCGAACTTTCTTTCTGGACGGTTTATTTTCAACAATGGGGGAGGAACGTGCGTCGAGTTTGAATCGTATAACACGCAAAGGTGATCGCTGTTTTATGGACTGAAGTTTCGGTTAGTTTTCGGGAGCGGAAAGACGGGGAACTTTTGGGCATCTTTTCTTATTTTCGACGATTTTCTTCATAGTTCTTAAGTATTTCTCAAACGGAAACACAAATATCGCTGTTTCGTGTAACAGCGAAACAATTAAGCGCTTTTGTTTCGTCTTATTCGCACTCGTCTCTGTTATTTTTTTAACATCGAGCAAGATCGTGTTTTAGAAACTTCTTGATATTCTAAAAACTTTGCGTTCGACGTTAAAAGAGCCATTGTGTAGCTCCAATGGTCCCCTTTTGTAGCCTAGAAATTAACAATATACGTATGGCGTCTAATAAATTTTAATGCAATAAATAAATTTCAAGTGGATTATTTCGCTAGAGCAGAAAAGTGACCCATATTGCCAGTTTATTTCTTATCGAATTAGTTGGATAACGATTATTAAATTCGACGAAGGCGGAACAACGGTGCCCGGAAGTCGTCTCGCGTTCGCTATTATTGACAAAAGCGTTTCTGAGGTCTAACGATAGACAAAACACAGCGAATTTTGGGGCACGCGGAGGACGGGGATGACAAATCCCGATGTCATCGTGGGAAACGGAAATAGAAATTAGGAAAGTCCCTGGTAACGGTGACGCATCGCTTCTATAGTCAAAGTTTCGTAAACTGCTGGTTCGTTGGAAAAGTAGAAACGTCGCGAGTCTCGTAAAACTTATTTACTGGAAGGACAGTTTAAATGGTTTTTACTGTTGTTCGTGTGCGAGATACACGTGTCGATGAAACGTGAGCGGCGCGATGGTGTACACGTACTTGGATGAAACGGTGTCGGTTTTACGCTGGCCAAAGTGGATTGCCGATTTATTAGATCGCCCCTGGCGATTTTCCTCGACATTATTATCACGCGATTACGCTTATCGGCTACTCGATTTAAGTATATCGAGCGTATGACGGTAGCTACGATGACGGAAATATAATTAGAGTAAAGTTGGGAAAAGTTGTTGAAATTTTACTTTGTCTGCGGTTTTTAGCTCTCTCGTCAATTTGGTGCACATTTTTCTTTCTCTTTTAACAATTCTCTACTTTCTTATGAAAATATCGCAGAATTTCTTTAAATACCTATTTTCTAAACATTTTTATGCTTATTTTGATTTATGTTTCCAGAATGGCATTGTACGCAATGTTACGCATTGGTTACATAAATAGGTGTAGTTGTGGTTTGTAAAAACTACGAATTCTCCAGTTGCAGAAGTTCAGTGTGTTATAAAGATGGAAAAGTAGATTTAGAAGCAGTGAAGCTGATATTCATGATACCTGAGTAGCCTAGTTTGCAATTTTAGTATTCGATGATATTAATATACTTCGTTTGGTTTTAGGATTAACCTTTCTCTATGTCAGTTTATATACCGTAATATATTGAAAGGTTTTCTATATTAAGAATACAAATCTTTCCGAAGAAAGTCCATCTGTTTTTAAATAAAATGTATATCTTTGAACTTGACAGATTGTTCTACTTTTTACTAATTCCACATTAAATTCCGTGCCAGACGCTGTTTCTGACACGAAAATCAGAAAGTCGATAACATCGGACATATCGTATCCTTCCACGTGTCCTTCGATTGAAATGTTGCGAATAATCGATAACTAATTAATTATCGGTAATTAATTGGTAACTGTGAATATATCGCGACGATGAATGACTGTCACAACTAAGGAAGAAAATGTAACGACTTCATAGTTAATCAGAGATGTCGCGTACACGCAGAGATAGCAAAAGTCTTTCAAGGCACAAGAGTAGATTAAAAATGATTAACTTAAGCTAATTTCAATGATTCTAAAATTTCTAGATTTTTTCTCGCAGAATCTCAGTCGCTCAAAGAGTCTCATTTTTAAACGGCACGGTTCTAAACTATTCGCCAAGCTTTTACCTCACGGCCATGAAATATTTCGCCGCGAAACTCTCAAACGGTCCACCTCAATCTCCCACCACTTCCCCGCGAACAACCAAGCGAAATTAAAGACCTATTAATCGTTTCCTCAAGTTTTCAACGCCGCCGTGGCAGATAACGTTGTTCATCACGCGGCAGGCACATGGAACTTCCGACTGCGTTTCCCGCAAGCGGACGAAAACAATTAATCGCCGCAAGACGGCGAACGATAATTTAGTTTGCTTACTTGCTCCGGAGCTATATCCCGGTTATAATCCGGCGATACGAGGAGTTCACGCCACGGATCGAATTACGCCTATGAATATTAATTAGACAGGGAATCGCTTCGTTTAGAATCGACCATACGGCTTTCCATACATCCGGAGGATGCGATCCGACGAAATGGATTTGTCTCGCGATAAACGACTGTTGCAACGAATGCCTGGTCGTTTTGTCAACTTCGAAAATGGTCAGAGAGCTGTTGCGTCAACCGGTCGTTTCCAGTTGGAAAAATCGAGGCTTACTCGAGGGATTCGGTCGTTCGAATTTTCCCTCTTTTGTCTCTTTCTCTTTCTCTCTCTTTCTCTCTAGACTACGAAATACGGAGCGATTTTGGTAGGACGGTTGGTGGATTCGTTTATCCCAATTCTGTAGGGTATTTGTTTTATTAAACAGATTTCGTGATTGGGCAAGAGTTGATATTTTGTGGAAAGTTCGTAATCCTAATGAACGATTACGGCGGCTTATTTCGTTAGAGAAAGATGTAACGGCGTTTGCATTGTGTTTCTGGTTTGTTGTCTGCCAGTGATTCCTATCAGATTCGAGCGCAGTATATTTAATAATTTCCTTATTCAGTTAGATTTCTTTAGATGTACTTATACTATATATTGTATTTATTTTCTAAGGACTGTAACGATCGAAGCAGATTTTTAGGCATTTATAAAGTAATTTATTCCTTTTTTTGCCGTTTTTCTTTTGATGAAAAGCAATTATAGAGAGGATAAAGAAATTTTATACGAAATGTTGTGTTTAATATTACCATGGAAGTAGGTACTTTGGTCTGGATAGTACCGAAATACGGTATATTATCAGGATCAGTGGAAGGTACTAAACAGACTTCGTAATTTACATTTCCCAACGACTTTTTAGGGTCGTTCTTGCTGAAGATTTTATTGCAGGTTACGTGCCGTCTCTATTCGTTTTAACTCCTTTAATTTACGTTATAAATGAAGAAGCGAATCTCTCGTTTTCTGTAGTATTTTTTTTTTTTTTTTATCAAAACTTAAATTTAAAAAATCGACGTAAAGTTAAACGTATGAAAGCCGGGCAACGAGTGATCGTAGAATAAGCGATACGCGATGAAAATGGTAACAAAAATGGTAACAGAGCAGAAATTGCTTGAATTTTACATAGAAGAATCACGCAATCCCTTCGCACGACTTTGAAATCAGCAATATTGCATAAAATTCCCATGATTTCGAGACGTATAACGATATCTCTTGTAATCGTGTCGCATGAACTTTTTCTCAGATAATAATCTCGAAACTCGACTATTTTTCCACCTCCGTGTCGTTCGATAATTAGTCGGCGCGAAAGTTCGATCTTGATGCGAAAGGAAAACGGAAGTCCTCCAACTTTGTCCATAAATTATCGAAATGAAACATTTCATTTTAATTTATTTCTGATTTCTTCTTTTTCTTTTTTTTTTCTACAGAAGATCGAGCGAGTCCACGCAAAGGCAGAAAGGATCGGTGATCATTGGAGTCGACGAATATTCGGTGAGTCGAATGAAATCAACGATATTGTATACTTGACTGTTCGCGTTGGTTTTTTAATTGGTTTCTTCTTTTAATTGTTTAATTAACCATATTAATATTATTCAATTCAATTTGTTCAATGTTTAAGGGGTATTCGTTGTTTTCGTACGTTCTACGTATTATTTCTATACATTTCTCTCACTGAATTGCTTCACTACGAGTAACAAAAATTCGTCATATATCTAAGATACAATCGTTTATTATAAACATTCGTCTCTCGATAACAATTAATTACTACAGAAACTAAAATTCGTTGTATATTTAAGACAGGAACAATCGTTACAAGTATCCGTACTATTCTTTGACAATTTCCCTCGAAACTTCGGTAGACTGAAATGACTAAACGGCTGGAACAGAGCTTCGCACTTTCCTAACTAGCATCGATTTCTGCATCGTTTTCCTTCGGAACGTTCGAAATTATTTCTGTCCTATTTCAATTCTATTTCCCAGTACTCCAGCTCTTTATCCTTTCCTTATAAGCTCGCGAAGAATCTACCTACCGCTAAAGCTAAACGCCTCGATTTCCCGGCAATATTGGCGATAACAGTCGCGAGAACTAGCCATTGCGAGAAGCATTCGCAGCGTGGAGTCTCATTCATCCTGCGTTTCAATAACCATCGAACCCATTAACGAGCCGACACCAGCCGGTGTCTCTGGCCGTTTTAAACAGCAAATTCATCTCGACGATACGGTTCGTTTCGATTGCCCGTCGAACGAAGAAGCCCATAACTTCGCGGCTCGTTTTCCTATCGCGAGCGCTCGATGACGATTTTACGAATGAGAGGGCGAGCAGAATTGCACGCAGCGACGAAATTGCTCGATTCTCCTTCTGTCGTTATTGTTTCCCATCGGTGAGAAAAGCGATCGGGGGAAAAAAAGGAAGGAACGAGCCACGAAACATCTGGCGTCGCGAGGAAATCAAATTTCCAGAGCCTTTGCCCGACTTCTGTGCTAATTTCTCCTTTCGTAACTCGATAAAATCACCACGATGAAAGATCCTAACCCCGGTTATGGACCCAGCGTGATTTTTTTCTCCGTCGGAAGTTCGATCATTGATGTCAAAGGTGTTTTAGCTGTTACGATGATTGACAGATACGTGGGGGTTAGTTCGGGGATGAAACGGTTTGTCGAATAGTAAATTTGGTCGCGATGGTTGGGGGCAAGTAGGGTGGCTCTGATACTTTTGCTTTGTATGTAATTTGATCTATTTTAATGGGATAGGTACTTTGTGTACGATTTATTGTTATTATCGTTATTATTCGTTTATGTTCAAAAACACAATTAGGGACAATCTCACTCTGCATGGTTCGCTGCAGAGTTAGTTGTACGATGAACAAAAAGGTTTGTAATAAGGAAGGTAGGGATGATTGTTAGATTAACAGTAAAAATTCATTTCAATCATGCGATTGTTCAGCTGTGCGCACCGATCAGGTGTCACTGTGCGGTCCATTCATCGGACGAACCGTCGAGTGAAGTCAATATGATGTGAGTGTAACGTGTAAAATATATTAAAAGTGCTCGGTTTTACATAGCCGTGACTTTTGAACCGCTGGATTCTGCAACTTCGATCCTGCATTTTCAGATGTTACGTATCGAAAACTACAGAATTGCGGATAAAAAAGTAAATAATTTTCGTGAAGTAATTCGATATCAATGTAAATAATAATAATTATTATTATTTAATTTAAGTATAACGATTTAATTATAATAATTATCTACAAGCATATTGCCGAATTACATTTAAACAACTTGTTCGTCATCATTTGTTTTTGATTATTATTGGCGCAGCGACTATTTGATTAGAGTACGGATTCAAAATAATTCAAGATAAATGGTCGTGCAATTCCATTTATTAACAAACATTTAATTGACCGAAACAAACGAATATATCAAGATAAATTGAAATTACAAATTGTTTATAAATAAAAAGTTCACATTAAAATACACATACATTTTCTATTTTCTCAATTTTTTCAAGGAATGAACTTATCCCACTTTCAAAATAAACGGTCCATTTAATAAATCGATCTTCACTCGTTCACGTACACAAAATAATATGTTCGACAGCCTTTTAACTTGCAACTTTTTTTAACTTTTCAAACAAACGCTTCAACAAAAGCACTCTCGCTCATCCTTCTCATTCGTATTCTTTCCCTCTTTCAACAAAATCGAACAAACGTCCTCTCGCCTATTCTTTCACCTGAAAACCATGTCGCAAATACGATTTATCGACTCGTATCGAAATCGAACGCTATCTGAAGCTACCCGGTTACACTTTCTGAAAAAAAACTACGCGGCTTCCTCTATCCGTCGTTGATTGGAAATGTTTGTCTCGTGATCGAACGGTCGTCGAGTTGAAAGGCTCTCGGCTGCTTAAAAATGTTTGCCGTGGAAATATTCGAGTCGATCGTTCCGCTATAGAGTTTTAGAGGGAATTGTCCATGGAAAAGAAAACACGAAACACGTGAGAAGAGCAGGAACGATCGCAAGATTACCGATGTTCGAGAATATTTGTCGCGACGAATTCCAGTCAACCGCGTTCTGTAATCGCGAGGCTTTCTTGACTTCTGCAGTCCTTTCTCGGGACCTGAAACGTGGTTGTGATCGAACGACACGTCTTCGTGGCTCGCAATTACGCGCAGCTACGCGAAGTTTCTCGGATATTGGAAGCTCGTTTTCGATAAAACGAACGGTTAACCTGTCGCTAGCGTCTTTGCATGGGTGACACGTGAATGTTTGAGCCGGGAAATTTTTTCAAGCTTTATAGTTTACTATTTCAATTTAATATCTTCACGAGTATAATTCCTTATGACATTTACGACTTGAGAATTATAAAAAGAAAGAAGGAAAGTTGAGGGAGAAAATTGGAATAAAAGCAGAGGATGTTATAGAATAAATTTTTGTTCCAGAATGTTTCGCGAATTTAATCAATCTTCGAATAATTTCGATTCTCTTCGCTACAATCGAAGAAAAATTTAACTACGAAGGTGTAGTTAATATTAGAATCTAATTGCGAAAGATTATTGGCTTAAACGCATTAAAGAGGTAAAGAAAAATCGTGACGATATGACTATACACGTAACGGATTTATATGTTGGGACGGCTTGTGACAGGAAGATGTAGTATCATTTTCTACAAATTGATTTTACATTTGTGAATGAAAAGCTTCAGGCATCCGTTTGTTTCTATTTTTTCTGCTTTTACTATATTTTTTTTTCTGGTTTTGAAATATTGCTACACGTGACAGGTTTTTCATCTCCTGTTATCATCTGACCCAAAAATGTTGCGCGAAGTTGTCAGCCGGACAATAAATTGCGGACTGAAGTTTCACACAGCCCAGTTTTGTTCCGATAATTCATGTTATGTCGGCGGGTCCGCGGCTTTTACTACCTTCCCGAACATTCCCAATTGTCCTTGCGATCTTCTCTTCAATTTACATACGGCTAATTTCCTGGATCATTTTAAATCAGTGTCTCGAGAATAAGGATACATTTATTTAGTTTTCTACGATTTCAAGAAATCCGAGATATGAAAGTTTTTAAATGCTACATTTATTTTTCCAAATTTATAAGACATATGACTTATCACAAATTTTTATTCATCCGAAACGATTACAATATTTACGTATAAGAATTATCTATCAGATAACAATCGATAACAACCTTAAAACGTAACTGAAAGACCAATTACAATATAATAATTAATTTGATCCAAATATATTAAATTTAAAAAATATTATTTGTTGGTACTATTGTACGATTACAAAAATTTGATACTACGAATACGTATCGTAGATCTTGATGAAAAAAAAAAAAAACGCTGTATCGAAAAATAAGGGTATGTGCGAATGCTTTTTGCAGTCAATATAAATTTCTATTTTGAAGAGAATTCTGAAGATTCTTTTATATGAGCGTGATTTCATCGATTGACATTTCGGTTTCCTGGCCAACTTGGCACGCTACCTTTCAACCAGTTTATTCTTCACCATTGACCATCCAGATAACGAAAATAGCTTCCTTTACGTATTGACATCAGTATTATCTACAAGCTTCGATTCACAAATAATCAAATTTTCCAACAGCCAAGAGGATAACTAGCGTTGAACAGAAATCTAAAAACTCTTTACTCGCTACTTGTCTCCTAAACAATTAATTACGTTAATGTACTCAGAAGCTGCTAACACACATATACCTCCGTTATGAGCACACACACACACATACACACAAAAGTCGAAAAATTCCAGTTCCATGCAAAAACACGCCGGTTCCCAGTACTCTTTGCCAAGCTGCAGCAAAACTTTCGATCGCTTCCGGCTTGAAGAGCGACATTTTTCGACTCGTTTCCGGAAACAAGTCCCTTAACTTCCGTTAACACTGTTCCGTGAACGCTGTTTCCCTAAAAATCAAGCAAATCGACTCGATTTATCATTACAAACCAATTTTGTATTGTAATCGTCGCTTATGATTAGAGCGAGAACGTTTATAGGTTGTCCGAAAAGTGTCTTTCTTTTACAGACACGTCTTTTACAACGATGCATCTTTGTACAAACATGAAACCTAATCTGTCGAACGTTGCGATCTTTATTTTGATAGAACAATATGGATCATACGTAATTCGATAAAGTAATATAAAACGGAAAATATTGTGCGTCTGTTATTTCCTTATAAAAGGAAAGAAACTTTTCGGACGACCTAATAGAAAATTAAAAGATGCGGATAACGCGTAGAGATATAGAAGGCATCTAGACTATTGAATTTATTATCATATTTAATGATTAATTGTACTCGTAAAGACGTAAATTCGCATAAGCACTTTCGCAGCTTACTTACGAAGATCTCAATTTTCGTCTAATGGAATCACGTTATTCCATCGGAATCTTTACGGTAGCCTTTCCTGTTCCAAACTATATCTCTTTTATGGTTATTTTCGTTCTAGATATTCCAAGATTTTTAGTATAAATATCTTTTACGATTGTCAGAGCGTAAATGAAAATAGCCCGGAAACAGCAATTTTCGATATCGAGATCGAGATTTTAAACATATATAATTCAGCGTTTTAATGAAAACGAGAATTAAAAATATCGCGAGAACACGCAGGTTAAAACAACTTGACCGTTTCATTTCGGATTTTTCAATGCGGCTATAACATTTGCGCTGCCGTTTATTATTTCTGGTGAGTTTGTCAGGCAAGTTAGGTAATCGATTTAGAAACTCGCGTGTGGTCGGTCGTAGCTTCTCTGAAAGACAAGAGGTTACTGTAAGCCGCATTTCCATATTCATACCGCGGTGTTTCGAAATTTCGGCCAGTTGATCGTGTTTTACCTGTGCAGCTGGAATTTCATCGGCTGTAAATCAGGCAAAGAAATGGGGGCAACGGGTGAACGCGATAGCATGGATTCCGCGGCTTTACGTTAATGAATTATTAGGGCTGTCGGAAAGTTCCGTCGTTTTTCGTGCCGCTGGCCAGAGATAATAAAATGCGTCTGGCTTAATCTCGTCGGCCGATAGAACTTGCTTCTGCTTGTTTTAAACTATAATCCTTCATGTTCCCAGTGATTTTGCGAAATTCTTTTCGCCTGGTCATGTACAGCCGAGAATTTCATTTTTAGCGAGTTTCGTCAAATTAACTCTGTTGTTATCGTTCTTAAAATTTCATTTTCCAGTTAGATTCGAAATCATTAGTTTGGCAAATTCATAGATAGTCAATTTCCACGGAGCAAAATCAAATTTGCCCATGTGGAGGATAAATCTCGTTGCCTCTTTCATCAAAATGTTTGAACAGTTTCCCCGACCGAACCCCTTGCTTTTTTGTTTCCATCGCGTCAATTCGGCGAGAACCCATAACCGTAAAAGCGACGATATTAGTTCGCGCTTGGTGTCGAAAACACAGGCGAACCACTCGTACTTGGCTGAATTTCAATCCTTTAAACCTTAGATTCCCTCATTTATAAATGTCTAGACCAGATCGTGTACGAAATTCCAGCGTGACACGATTTGCCATATGTTGAGAATCCTCGAACACATTCGACACCGATCTAAATGGCATTCCTTAGGAGAATTCCACTTCGACTACGAAGCATAATTGCCAAAATCGTCGATCCGAGATATTTCGCCGATATTTTCGCGCGATATTTCGTCAGATGCTGATATACATATTCGAACGAGATTACACTACCCTACCAAAAATTTGAAATCATTTCACAACTCTAGATATTTATGTTGAATCTTTTGCTAATTTTCTTGCATACTAACCCTTCGAGGCTGTCTTACTTTAACGCGATCGCTCGATATTATCATACTCGTTTCAATATTGTCAGTGTCATTTCTAACCACTGCAAATGTTAATTTTCCGGCTCTCTAAATAATAGAAATGACAATAGAAATTTCTTTTTTTACGTTTTCTAGACTTTCGCCTAAATTGCTGGATGCCAGGCAACACGTGACGATCGCAAAATTTTTATCATAGTTCATGTTATTTCTCAATTTTGCTTGTCCCATCGGCACCGTATTACAAGCCAAACCAAAACTATAAAACGTAACACAAAATACCGGAACGCGCAACGAGGGCAACGCATTATCGATAGGAACCATAAAAGATGGGTTTATCGGTGTCTGAAAATTGACATAAAATCGGCACTAGATTCTACCGATGCTCCAATTTCTCTAGTAGCGCGTTATGGTGACTGGAAAAATATAATAATGGATCGGTAACGACGGGTTAATACGCTAATGGTCGACGAAAACACTTGCACGTGTCGTCGGCAACGTTGCGAAGAGGATAAAAGCCATCGAAAACGAGCTTTACGAGACCGAACACTCTGCAGCCTCGCCTAAACATCCCTGAACCGTGTTGCAATTCAAATAACTAAGCGTTGGGGGTGGTTCAAGGATGCTGGTACGAGATGGTATTTGCTCTACTCGCATACTTTACGCTGAGTATCGCGAGCGAGTGATAAAGTCGCTTGATGCGCGTCGTTTATGCGTCGTTAAGGTAATTTTTAGTGATCTCCGACGGTGCAACTTACTTAACGGAGTTATTCTTTGTCTATCGTTCGCGTGAAATCGTTGAGAGATTTTTGAGGAATTTTTAAGAGACTTCTCGCGCGCTGAATATCGAAGTTTTTGGAAGAACGGATATTATGGTGTTAACGGCTAAATGTCACAGTGATTTATGGGAATAGCGTTTGACGCGTGTTCGAAGGGAACAGTATTGCAGAGTAACGATAGAAATTTGTTTAGAAATTTATTATATCGAGAGAGTTTGCTTAACTACTTTATATAATTTTCTTTAAGATTTTTTTTTTTTAGATTCTAGAGCGATGAATGATAATATGTCGATACGAGATAAATCAATTTTCTTATAAACCGCTCTTGTTCGTCTTTATAACAACATTTTCTATTTCCTTATCAAACCATGAAGAACCACGAAGAAGAAACGAAAATGTACACGAGCATTCAATGCGCGTCGACGACGGTAAAATTATAAAAAATTTCATTGCGATCTAAATTATTTAACTTTGCAGTGGCCTAGCTTCGAGCGAGGAAAATAAAACTTCTTTCCACGAGGTAAAATTCCATGTCAGAAGGTGGAATATTTTGGTCCTCGTGGACGTGGGGCAGTAATAGGTACTAAATTTTACCTCATACTCGTGATTTATTCGGCCACGTAGCAACAAAACATTTTACTTCTCGATATAAAGAAATTCTAACATGGGCCGTTTCGTGCTTGCGCGTGTCAAATTGCCATCGTAGTATTTAGATCGGAGAGAAATTCTTATCATTGCGTGACACATCTAGATAGATTACGAATTCTTGAATAACTAACTGCAAACTATGATCAAGTATTAACTCGATGAATGTTATTAATTTTAATTACAAATTCCCTCGTTTCCGATAGATATTATACATTTATCGTAATCATACATAGTAATTTATATATCTCTGATATGATTCAAACGTAATAATTCATACATTTCTGAAATTATACATGTATTCGAGTTTCAATGCATATTGCTGATACTCCCTATGTCGAAAGAGCCAATGAAAAAATAGCTATACAAGGATTTCGTATTTATATTCTAATTTGTAAAAATTAAACGTATCTAGCGTTATGTATACTCATTTTAATTGATAAAAATAATCCACACGTTTATGAATATAATCCCAATTCTGCGATGGTATTTGTCTACTCTAATGGATTTCAATTATTTATAGAATATCTCAATTTCCAAGTTTATAATTTTCCTATTGTTCGCTTATCAGAAGAATATTTATTATTGCGTTTCAATGGAAAATATCTGTGTATTTTTACCCATTTCCTTTGTAATAGGCTGGTTAGCTTGATGTATAAATAAACGACTATACTACATAGATTTTCAGTGGAACTAAAGCAGAATTCGTATTTTATTTTAGAACAAATATCCTCCCCTTCAAATTTAATATTTAACTGGCAAAGTCATTTATTTTTCCATTTCTCGAAAATTTGAACGAAATTATCTTTAATTTATCTATTACACTGGCTCGTACAATTTTTCGTTCTATATAAAAACCATTTACCAAACGAACTATTTATTTTTAATAGAAAAAATAATTTCACGCTTGATAACATCGATTGTTCTCGGTGCGAGAAATCATAAGTTTATGATTCGAAACGAACAATCCATTACAATTTATCTTCAATATAAATATTACCATCAACATTAAATATTCTATAACATTAATTTTTGATCTTTCATCAATCTTTGATCACAGGCCAGTCTATTCTCAGATAAGTCTGAATGATTATTTTATTGTCACAGTCTGATAAGAATTTTTATACTAAGAAGCTTCTTTGATAGTCGTACTTTCAATCGTAAAACACGTTTAACAAACAAGTATATCGATAATTATTATTGCAGTGTTCACAGTTCCGCACTTTTGATAATATGAAATCGCAGAAAGGCGTAGATTATTTATTAAATCGTTGTATTGTATAAAAATTAAAATACCAAATAAATCTGAGAGACTACGTGTGTGGTAAAGGCAAAACTATCGATTCTGCAATTAAAGATCAATTTTAACGTAACATTTCGATATTCTAGTCTGTTGAAAATGTCGCAAGAGTATTTGCATTTTTGATACCGTACGCGTATATATTTTCACCGATCATTTCCACATGCCTCGTGAAATCGAGCCGCCTCGAGGTACCTACAGGCTTTTCGAAGCCCCTTCATTCGCACGAGCACGAAAGACGAAAAGGAAGAACGTGTTCCAGCCAGAGAATCCCAGGATTCTGCCCTCGGGCTGGAGGAATCGGTACTCGTCTCTGGAATGCCAAACGGAGGAATGAAACGGGATGCGTGGGTGGTGTGCGTGCTACGAGCGCGGGAAAACGAGATTCAGATACTGGATAGCGTAAAGTTTTGCGATAGGGGGACAGATTTGTGTGTTTTCGATAGCTTTGCATGGCCTTTGTAAGGATCAAAGTCTCGGAAGAATCAATATTATCTAAGTATGTTGATTTTTTTAAAAATACACAATTTATTTCTTATACTATTTATTAGAGAAACGCGCAAATTTTATGAATATATATGTATTATTCTTTTTTTTCGAAAAATACACATCTACAATTATTAAACCGTTTTCTATAAAACGAATTCCGAGCAGACACGTTAATTTCACAGTTTGTTTCAATTTTCCATAACACACTGTAATCTTCGGCTTTCATCAATTTTCCACAACTCGACCAGTCTCCAATTCCTTCCTCCATTATTTTCCTGCACAGTGCAGCATGATCTTCGACTTTCCTTCTTTTCACAATTCGGCTATATTCTCTAATTTCATCCATTTCCCAAAAACATACGTCAAACGATTTTCCAAAAATCGGGTCTCCAACGGACACGTTGATCCTCCATTCGCTTCGATCTTCACGTTATCCAATTTGACAAAAACTCAAACACCGTCTGTAATTTCCTCTTTTTTCTAGCAGGACGCACACCGAGGATCGGAAAAGCATTTTCCATGAAACATGCTCCGGTCAGACACGTGTTAGCCGTCGACAATCGTATTTGTCTATCCTCTAAACGGAGATGGTGACGCAGGGGATGCCGGAAAGAGCGGAGGGTCGGCAGCGAAAAAAATCAATTTGTCCCGACGTGATATCCTTTGACGATCGCTTGGCCGAAATTTCGCGAGACAACCCCGTCAAGCCTCGCTACCAGATCCCCACCCCCTTTCCTTCTTAATGGGTCGCGGCAAGAGGGTTCCGTTGCTTTCCGCCACGGGGTGAAGCTACCGTCGACTAATGTCTTTGTCATGTTGACTGTCGACAAATCGCCCTTTGAACAGTCCTGAGCCCTGCAGCGTGCCAGGGGTGCGTCACCCCCGCGTACCTTTCCCTAGCTGAGGCTTACGTCACTACGAGCTAACTAGTTTTTGGTCGCGATAAAAGAGGCGGAGAAAGGGACGTGGGGTGGAAATCAGGAAGCGGAGGGAATAAGAAGGGGAATGATAGCGGGATATCGAGCACATCCGCTGGGATTTTTGCGCTCCGACCGGAGGAAATCAGCGAAAGGTCGCAAGAGAGCGGAGAATAGGACAGCGCAGCTTTCTCTTTTTCGATCGGATGATGTTTAAAACCCGTGAAATGGCTCATCCACCGAGTGTTCCTCGGCAATCCAGCACTACGGCTCTATTTTGTGACTACGATTATTTCAGGCTGTCTTGGCACTGAAATGGACTAATGATTCGTAGTTGATGAAGCACTTTGCTTCATTTGTGTATCGTTCGTCGGAGGAAATTGTGGTTCGTAGTCTCTGTGAAATGGCGACGTATCATAAATTATTATTTGTTGATTCTACATTATTGAAACGATAGTAATATCGATTATTCGGAATAGGTCCTTACTTACGGTGAAAGTATCTCGATTTCGTTGCAACAACCTTGAGAATATCTGAATAATTTTTTAGCCAACTTTTCATTTATCTTCATTTTGTGTAAATCGAAGAAAGAAATGTTTACATGTATATTATAAAGAAGTACATCGTTAGATAATTGTATACCGCAAATAAATATAGTTAAGTAAATGATCAAGGAATTTCATATAAATATAATCTTAATGTAATTTTTGTTATAAATAATTACCCTAATAGGAAATATTTAATCGGTCTAAATTAAAAAATATTCACATCTTCGCGGAATAACGTAACACGAAGCGTGTGCACGGGGTCGATAGTGGCCGAAAAACAGAGGTAAACTGGAGCTAGAAATCGCGGCTCGATAAGAATCTCGAGTGATTAACAGTTCTAAGTTGTCAGGAAGAGTAATCACTGCTGCTCGTATCGCCAGAGCAAAGCGAGATCGCACGGGTTCGAATGAAGATCACGAGATTCGGCGATGAACACGGCCATCTTCATTCGTTTTGTCCTTTCGTTTCCGGCCCATCGCGTTTCATCCAGCTTTTCAATGACGCAAATGACGGTTTTATTCGAAACATCGACAACAACGAAAATTCTCACTGGGCGGGAGAAATTGTTGTTCGTAGCGAGTCTGTTTTCGCTTCTTCAGCCTCCACCGTCATCACCACTTTCTAATTTTCTGCTTGTTGGCTCAGTTGTGAATAATTTTGACAAGGACGAGCGAAACTGTGACGTTGAAATAATAAACGATGCGATCGACGAAAGGTACTCGACACTGTAATTGACAAAATACATTCGAAAGTTGTAACTGTGGTTAACTTATTCTCTGTTTTAAAGACGACGAGTTCTGAAAGTTTATAATGTTCATATAGTAAATAGCATAGGTGCAAAACTAACGTAAATGCATTGTTTGCTGTGAGAAATCTTCATATTTAACACATAGGATGGTGAGCTGATAAATAAATAGATATTGCAAATAATTTAGCTCCTTAATCGTAATATTCTGACAATTGCGGTTTCAGCAAATGTGAACCGATGAAATTTATTAGGCAGCTTCGTTGATTTCATGAAACGGTACTTTAATGAAATGTGGTTTTGATAATGATAATTTGAAACTCGCTGGCAAGTAAAAGTTGAGACTCGTGTTGCATTGGAGCGTGTAAATAGCGTGTATGTTGTTTGTGCTGCCTGCAGGGTGCTTTCCGAAACAAACTTGCGTTGCTTGTTTCGATGTTAACGAGAATGTTATGAAATCAAATAGCGATATAATGTATCATTCGCGTTATTTCATTTGTATTTCCTTTCAACTTCCTGCCTCTCGTCATAACGTTTCGGTTTCCCGGTAAATACAAAATGTTCGTAGTAAATATTTTTTCGTTACTATTTTATGCACGGTCGACTAGTTATTCTAACTATAAATATTCTATAGAGTGCTAGTTACATATAGGTATAATTAGCTTTTAAACTAAACACTGTTAAAATTTCGGACAATTAATAGACCAATAGTTCTGTCGAGATAATTTACTATTTTATTCATTAAATCACACTTTCTAGTTTAATATTAAATTATAAAACGGATCTCTTATCCTCGTTTAATTGACAGAATTAAGCACTATTCTGACATAAAATGTACCAGATAAAATATCTGCAACTGTAATAGACATCTCTTATTTAATAATTACGTATCGTATTCTGGAATATATTTATATACCAGTTATCTAGTACGTCAGATTCATGATTTACTCAATTTTAAATCGAATCGATCACGTAGTTTTGACAATTTATTGATATTAGATTTATGCTGTTTATTTGGAGACGATATTTATTAGGGAATAATCTAACGTTTAAGTAGATGATATAAATTTACAAGTCATCGAATCTATATATTTTACATTGTTAATAATCCTTCGATCACGACTAACATGAATCAACGATATTCGAACGAAATAAACCATAATTCGAGTACACAGCTATCGTAAATACTCATCGATACGAACGCATGTTTTTGAGCTGTAGAAAAAATAGCTGCACCATATTACATGGATCGGTGTGGAGGGCAAAGCATTAGTTTTCATAATGTGATCGTAACTGTAGCCGACAGGATCGCTAGGAGCTCTACCTGTGGTCGATTTATTAGTAGCGGATAAGGTCAACGATTCTCGATGTTTGTTTCCTGTAAACCGCACGAGAAACTTTCTGTATCACTGAGCATCGGAAAAGCTGGGAAATCAACTGAAAATAATATAACTTTCACGATGCTTCTAATAAATTATTCAATTCGTATCTCAGTTATCTTATTTGTTTCATTGTTTATGTAATTCGTTGTTTATGTAAAATGAAATTTATCGAATATTCTCTTAAAAATTAAAAAAAATTTCTGACCAAAGCGTACACATTTTTTCAGTGTATTCGATGCGATAAAGGAAACCAGAGCCGATAGAAAAAATCTTTTTTACTGCTCGCTTTGAAAATATTAGTCTTCTTAAATATATTTAAAAACACAATCAAGCCTTTGTTTTATCAAATTAGATTCAATAAACACGCGATATTAATATTTTTCACTTACTCCAAGAGCTTTCATCATAAAGTTTCTAACTAGGGAATATGTGTATGTACAAATAATACGTGTAATTTCGTATTATTTCTCCGTGTTACGATTTATATTCTCCCAACACTAATAATAGTAGAGATATAAGTTATCGTTGAACAATATTTTACGAAATTAATGATTAGCGAATGCAATTGAAATATTTGATTATCAATCGCAATTAAAATACCACAATTAATTGGATCAATTGGATTAACTGGTAAAATTCTCCTTTTGATATTAATGTTTGAATCGAACCTCAAATCTAGTGTTAATCAGCTTTAGTCATTAACGGTATTTAGATAGATATCGCGTATATACCAATAATATAATTTGCAAATTTATGTATATTGAATAGCTGTTCAATAAATCAGGATTAAAAACAATTGGTGATTCATGATCAATATTTCCTACGTGTCTCTGTTTTGATAAAAACCGACGTTAATTCTGTCAAGCAATTTTAAATATTTTTAATAATCACGATGGTAACAAATCTGAAATCTAATTTAACGTTAAACTCTGAAAAATCAGCAGACGCGAACGTACCACGTTTATTTTCTCTGATCTTTAATTTATTAATTACCAGTTTTAATCAACGATCAATGATTAACCATCCGCAATTACCTTAATACCGATCAGCGACTAATTTAATCAGGCGATTAAATCAAAGTTCTCGATGATTAATTTCTCTCAACCATAAGAATTAATCGATCAGAGATTTCTGTAAACCTTAAACGGTCGATGTTCAACACCGATGCGTATCATGATATGTTTAACGTTTGATTAATGCAATAAATATTAGCAATAGCGTAGATTCGTTTCACAAGATTTCCAGAAGCGTCGCAACGTGGTGATCTGTTAGCTCGATCAATCTGTTTGCCGTTCGTGATATCACAAGGTGCATTGTGGCAACGTACGAAGTGATATCTAAATTAAAATCTAAAATAGTCCCGTGGTGAAATTTTCAGCTGGTTCGTTCGAGCTTTTCGCGATACGAGAAGAGAACGGGGGTTTGTCTCAACTTGGAAAGAAAACATTTGGCGCGATTAAGTGGCCGGAAATGCTTCTACTCTCGCGACCCTTGACGTTTGGTTTTGCTTTCCTCGTAGATTTAATTATCTTCCTTCTGGAATCAGGTATCCCGAGACCAACGCTATGGCGGGAAAGTTTTAATTTGCTCGAGTAATTTAATTTGATTTGTACTGTTCCAGAAACAATGAGTATTTTCAGTTGATTCTCCTCTTCATTTTTGTTCTTATTCATTCGTTGTGAATATTGCTTTCATTCACTGCGTAGGAAATAAATTAGCAATCACCATATAATTATCATGCAATAGCTTAAAGAAAGGTTCTTAACAAATACGAGCTTTGTGAATATATTTCCAATACATGTATTTGATGGTACATCTGATGTCTTAACGTTAAATAATTGTGATATTCGAATAAAATAACAATCTTACTAAGAGCAATCATCAGGATCAAATCACCTATCGATAAGACGAAATGGAATAAGATCGGACTGGAAAAAGACGAACCACTGTATCGCTCTTTTCAGTTTTTCCAACAATTCCGATGCTTCCAATTGTTTACTCATTTTCAAGGCTTGTAAAATATTGCTTTATAAAATGAGAAATCAGATCATATTCCAACGACAGTGCTCTACAGAATGATCAGTCAATTTGATTGGTGCTGGTATAAGTAGCCATTATTCCTTTAACTATCCCTGCAAAAGTCATTACATCATTGCGGAGAAAAAATATAACACGAAGTAGGAATTTTAAAATAAAGTCATATTGGCTGGTAATTCTAGTGTTAACTTTTTATATCAACTCTCAGAATATCATTAAAAACGCATGTTTCGATCGTTCTAAGATTCACAACACTCGATAGACGCTGTTTCGTCTAATTTTATTTATTGTTCTTCTATTTCTATTAGTTAAATGAATACCGTTTTCAGCAGCTACTAACCTTGGAAAGAGTAAAACTTTTGTTAACTATATATGGTTGCCTTAGAAAACATCGAAAAGCGAAAGTACATCAAAGAGATTCGTCCGAATTATATTTTATATATCTACAATTAGGCGAATACAGTGCTCAGATAGCTAGGAATAGTATCGTAGGCTAAACTTTACGATATTATTGTTGCATTTCGAAATATTAGATGAAATGAGAAGCGTAACGCATAAATGCAACGTAGCTCTTAGCATGTACTCGCCGGCACGTTCTTTGTGACAGCAATTTACGCATTTTGTATATTGCGTCCACATTGTCGCATGTGCGGCCAGAGGGTCGTAAACCACTTCACCGGATCCACGAATGAGTGCATCACTCGCAGCATTGTGCAGCGCGCTGACAATATTAGACACCTGGCCGAACATTAGTCCATCTTTCTCTATTATTCTAAAACAGACTGTACCATGAATATTATGTTTGAAACTCCAATTTCCCTACATAATGGAAAATGATACAAATGTACAAATGAGTTGGATAGAGTCGAAACTGTCCATTTCTGATTTTGCGTTAAAGCAAGCATTGATCTATACGTATACTTTACAAAAAAAGATCGTTCAAATTTCTAAACAACAAATGTATCATCGTAGACTTGTGACAATCCATCGTGAAATATTATAAATTGCTCGTTTCAACCACTCTGATAGATGCAGTGCTAAAGATATGATTAGTGGCCATTACGAGATCACTATCATGGATAACCTAATACTCTTGCACGCTACTGTATCTACATTTCCCTACATCAGGGATAGCACGATAAGAGACACCCATCTCCCGCTAATAAACTCGTCGCTCGTGCAAACGCTTACGATGAAAACCGCATAGCGCTCGGAATTACGAGCCGTAACGCTGAAAAGAGTGCCGTTCCCGCTCATTCAAGTTTCAAGCTGACGCAGTCCTATTTCCACGCGGCTTTTCCGCGAGTATAGTCACCAGCCGATGCGTATCGACGCCCAGGCGCCGTTTACTCCTCCGCTATTTTCGTTTCTCGTGTGTAAAACAACCTTCCTCTGGTCGCCGTCATTGTACCTCTGCAGCTTTCAAAAATTCTGTATCGCGTGACGGTGAATTTCAGGTCGGTTGAAAAATCGTACGAAACCTCAATTGAAGTATAACTTTGTATCGATATGATTCGTACGAGCGAATACGTTTTGGTTTCCCTATGTATTAGGTTGTCCGAAAAGTTCCTTTCGTTTTATAAGGAAATAGTAGATGCACAATATTTTTTGTTTTATATTATTTCATGGAATCACGTTTGATCCACTTTATTCTATTACTACAAAATGCATTATACATAAATCCATGAAATAATATAAAATAAAAAATGTTGGGCAAATATTATTTCACTTATGAAACGAAAGAAACTCTGTTCCATTTCTTGCTCTATGCGCGTACGAAGGTTTCGGCAGGTTCTACATATTTGCAAAGGGTTCCTTGAAAAAGTCGTCCAGTGGTGTTTCGAAGCGCGTAGGCCTAAATTCCTATTTGTAAAGGCCACCTACAGGCCATCGATATTCCATTCGTTGGTCTTTTAAGCCACGTTAAAAATTCACAAGCCACTTGTCCATCTCCACCTGTCATTCCTAACTAAACGCATTGTGAAAAATAAATGACCATTTAAATATATAAATATCCGGCTATGGTGAATTTCGAACGAGTACATTTTCAGGATGTAACGTGTACTTTTCGAACGCTACCTGAAAACTGAATTGATCTTTCCAATTTTCAAAGAGAGAGAGAGAGAGAGAAATTCCTTTAAAGTCTACGATGTCTTCTAATAATTTAACGATGGAGGCTAATTGCTGTCTTAATTCTAAGCTACATTATCCATGTCGTTGCCTTTAGTTAAAATATCCTACGTGTCGTTTCAGCGCTGAAGATAACTTTGTTTCACAAGAAGCTTTACTGCATTTTTTGCTTATCGTTTCTGCGTTAACGTTAAGACACAAGATACGATCGAAGATTCTTCAGATGGAAGATCATTCGGGCCGTTAACTGGCCAGTGGAATTCTATAAAAGTTCATTAAAAATGGTAATTTCGGTGTTCTTTTATCAGCGAGTATAAACAGAATAAAAGTAAGAGATCCTTGGGATCGGAGAAGTGCGAGAGAGCAAAAAATTGCAGAAAGAAAGGAGGTATCATGGGTCACAAAAGGGAACGGAAGACTCTAGGTTGAAAGAAAAGTTAGACCGAAGGAAGGAAGAGAGGCAGAGAAGAACGTCGTTCTACATTGTTTGGAAGGCCACTCAAGATATCTCGAAAACTAACTTCTTCTCTCAGGTCTTCGAGCTCGTTACGATCCAAGAATTTTTTCATTCAACCGAATTATAAATTTTACCAAAAGCACCCTTCTAAATTTCCCAAGATAACACTAAGATCGAGTATCTTTTGTTACTCGTTCGACACAAGAAAACTATTCCTCTCGAAAAGAGAAGAGTCCACACAATTTTGAAAATTATAAATTTCGCAAGAAAATTCATTAAAATTTTCCAGAATAAAAAACACAAGAGTCTCTCGAATAATTTTTCTTACTTATCCAATGCAAAAGACCCCATAAATGAGAAACAAGCAGGAAAGAATTGGCACGATTGAACAAAGAATCAATCGGTTTCAAAAAACTATGTATTAGGTTATCCGGAAAGTGGCTTTCTTTCGCGAACGTGTGTTTTTACAACAATGCATCCTCGTACAAACGTGAAAGCAAGTCTGTGAAATGTCGCGGTGTTTATCTCAACAGAACAAAATCGTTCGTACGTAATTGGACAAAATAATATAAAACAAAAAACGTTGTGCCTCTATTATTTTCTCATAAAACGAAAGAAACTTTTCCGATAACTTAATATCTCGTAAAAAGAATGCATCTCAATTTTCTAATATAACAACACGCAAATCTCTCGATAATCCATTTTCATTACATAGACATTGCAAAAAAGGATCTCAGAAAACGAAAAAGAGGAGAAACGAACGTAGAGCGTTCGAGACCCACGATCAAAATTCAATCGTGAATAATAAAAAGGCGAGGCAACTCGACCAACGCGCATGCTAAACCCACTGTTTTAATGTGTAATGGACAGTTATGTTTTTATTACCTTTCTTTCCGTGTCGCGTCCACTCACGCACGATTCTGCTTGTCACACGCGATCACAGCGTATATCCAATCATTGTCGCTTTCTATCGAATTAATTAGTCGCCAGGTGAATGTCGATTCACAGCAGTTATAATCTACTTCTTTTTTCTCTCTTCTCGATTAAATATTATGTCGTTATATCGTCGTCGATCGTTCGAGAAACTTGGAATAGAATGGTGTCGCGTGCTTAATTATGCGCCAACGAAGGCGGCTTTGTGAGCGATTTCGCGGCCGCTGAAAATGCTATTTTAGAGGAAAGCTATGTATAATATCCAACTGCCAACGGCAGGGTAATTAAATTTCTACGTCGCTTCGAGCGGAACTTGAATCTCGCGGTCGATCGTTTATTGGCTGTCGTTCTGTCGGTCTGAAAGTTTCGAAAGTGTTCCGGATACAGTTCAGACGGTATTCCTCCACCATTCTCGTTGCACTACTTCTTTCTTTTTGTTTATTTCTTTCATCGAGAAGTGGAAAGCAATTATTTTTTTCGTAGAACGAGCCAGGCTTTATTAGGGAATTTTATTCTATTTCAAGACTAATATTTCAGACGTGTAATATTATGCATCGTATCTTTTACATTGTACAGAGAAGTAATTTTAAAATTCAGCTCATTGTTAATTAATTTTATGTTCCCAAAATGTTCTCTTTATTTCGGAGATTAAATATGTATCTTTCGCTAATAATACTTTCATGTGCCTACAAAAATTTGATACTACGAGAATGAAATTTGTAACTTGATAAAAATATGCTTCATTAAAAAATAAGAACTTTCTAATATTTTTCCTGGCCATTGTACATACCGGTAACGTAATTTTAACGATTAACAAAAACTCGAATCTTTCTTTTTATATATTCCCATACGTATGAAAATATTTCATGAAAATTTGAAAAACGAATCACGTACTGGAGAAAATAGAAATACGAAAGTTGGCAGTTTCGAAAGTTCGAAATTCGCGGAATTGTATAAGAACAGGTAGCTGCGACGCATATTCGAGAAGGGATAATTAATTATTTACCGTATAAGAAGAAACTTCAGAAGTTCCATACATATTCTGCTCCAACGGAGAACGTTGAAAGCATAATCACGCGATAATGACGGGTTGACTCGTATGAGTTGGTCTAAATCAACGATGGAAAAAAAAGCCTTAATTACACATTGATAACAAAGTGATCGTCGAATGGCGTCGTTGCGACGCTTCGACATTCTGTAACGGACGACAGTAGTAATTAATGTTTATTTGGTAATCAGCCATTACGGATTGCTCGAATAATGTCTCGCGCACAAATCTGTTCTACTAATTACGAATGTGACGTTTCACGTGATAACTGATATCGAGCAGGATGTAATTAGTGGGCCGTCGTTAGTCCCTCGTGAACTCGTACGGGTTGTCCTAAAGTGAGTTTGATCGAGAGTCGAGGTAACAGTTGGACAAGTGGAGTGCCAAAGATGCCCTTGCTTGATCTTGCTTGTTACGTGCTAATTTAGTGATTGCTAATGGCTTGATATCGTCAAGCTACTAGAATTTTTATTTAGACTTTTTAACTCGTTAAAGGGACGAGGCGAGTTAACACGTCACGCTTTCTGTTCATTTCTCGAATAATCTTTTTAGTTAGGAATTTCTTGCTTCTTATTCGTTGTTCCATTTCTATTGGAAAACGAATTATATCAGATTTACACGTGTAAGGATTAAATTCGATATGGACTAAAATCGATGAATTTAAATTGATTTCACGATTCCAAGATGTGACAACTGAGCATTTATTGCCTCTACCATTAGGTGCAAATAGCGTTATTTTGTTCAAAGTGAATTTAACAGTAACGACGTACGATGGAATCGTAGTTAAAATGGTTCGTTAGTCACTGAGCGATGTTAACTCATTCCCTAAATCATCGTGTTACTAATTGTAAGACTTTCGTGCTCGGCAGTAGTTAAGTGTATCTTTTTACAATCTTTATATTTATTATCGTCCTATCTGTGTATTGGCTGACGTGGTAAAGCCAGGTATAGAACGGAAGAGAAGTAGCTAAGCTCATTCTGGTTATATCATCACGTTGGAAATTTATTGCTTTACCAGAATACTAAAACTATAAACGATTTCGTGTTTCCATTTCTAAGCTTACCTTGTGCCAAATAACTGGCGTGCTTGCATGAGTTGCATCTATCGGCGTAAATAGTACATACGTACATTATATAAGAAGATGGGTGAAAAAACAAAAAGAAGGAAAAAAAAGAAAGAAGGACAAATGTGAAAAGGAGGAAAAAGAGGCAGGAGATAAAGATAGAGAGATAGAGCGAAAAAGAGGCAGGAAAAAAGAAAAGGAAAGGAAGAAAGGGAAGCGAAGGGAAGCGAGTAGCGAGACACAGAAGGAGATGAAGTGGAAATAGAGAAGATAAGGGTGGGAAACGAGAAAAGAAAATGAAAGGGTAGTGGAAAAAGAAAGAAAAAGGGAAACAGAAGGAAGTAAAGAAAGAAGGATACAAAAGGAGAATATAGGACGAAGACTATCTGTCTTTGTTTCTGCAAGTTCTACTCCAACTCTAAATTTTTCTTGCCATAAATTAATCAAGATTTTTAATCGTGCACAGCTTGTGCCTCGTCCGAACGTTTGACAAATGTCTAACCATTAAAATACCTTATATTTTAACTAATTACGCCAACTGTGATTAATATTTAACAACCATAAGTACAATATCAATTAATCCTGCGACGGCTGCATTCGATTCTTCGTAAAATAAATATACACGCGAAAACGTTTCAGAGATATTTTTGATATCGAGTTAACGCATTAATATCCGAGATATGTAAGAACTATGTACATATGTACGTTAGGAGTGAATTTGAGAAATTTATATGCAATTTATTTAATTAATTTGTATGTAATTACGTATTACATACTAGATATATTACACGCTACTTACGTACGTCTACTTACGAGTAAATTCATCCGCTAATTTAACAAGAAACTACACCGACTCTTAGAAATTCACAGGTGGCGCGAAGTTTAACAGCAGCCTTCTTGGAAATTAGTTAAACGTGTCTGCGGAAGGATACGTAATTACTAATTAAGTCGGCACTTCCGTCGGTAGATATTTTTACAATATTTAACTCGACATATTCACGTACAGACACACGAAACTTTTATCCGATTATTAATAATTTCATGCCGCAGGGATAATTATGATCTTCGTTAATTTGTAATGAAATTGTTATTAATGGATAAGACTTGTATGGCTGAAATAATCGCGGATAATTATAACAAACCGAATTCCTGAAATTTCTAATTAAATCGCAATCCAAATTAGAACGTATAATACTTGAAATATAATCAACTGTACAAAATTTCTAACTCGATTATATACACGGTGTACGCAAAATTGTGGTGCAAACCGAAAGTAAATCGAAAATGTAGAGTGACAATTTTTGATACAGGGCTTCGTTTTCGATAAAATCGACTTTAATAAAGAAGTGATACGAGTCGAGCGAGCGGAACTCCATAATCGATTTTCTCAAAAATCAAATCTGTATCAAAAATTATCACTCTACATTTTCGACTGACTTTGTTCCCTTTCGGTTCATCTTACGATTTCTGGTACACCCTATGTACATATTGTTAGATATCCTGTGTGGATATAAATTGTGGGTATTTGAAGTCGAATTTTTTCGGAAATTCACCAGCATCGTCTCTCGCACGGAATTTTTAGATTTATAATAAGAACTGAAATAGAAAATGTTTCATACATTTCCATCTTTTCGTCGCTCGAAATACAGAAAAGTCGCGTGCGTTTACTATTTTTACGAAAGTATTGGAATACTTATACCTAGAAACCTTTTATGCATATATAGTGGCCGGAAAAAGTATTTGTATTCAGTTGGATCATTTTTAGCATTGATCGCATATTTAATACCGCTATTTATGTCCTGTACTAATTTATCGATTGATTTCGATTAGTTTTAAATTGTGCCAGTGTACAATTGTGACAGTCGTGTCTACGTTGCAGTGCTAGTGAGATTTGAAAAAGTTTCGTACAATACGCGTACACGATACATTCGTAAAAATTTTCTGTGGTAAGTGTTCGAATGCTTGGAATACTTTCGCGAGTACGTATGCTCGAACGTGAAACACACAAGCTGGATCATTGGCTCGTGAATTGGAAATAGTAATTTAACGCGAACAGATTTAACATGGTCAAAGGGCGGAACTTCCGGACGTTTAAACAAGCCCTTTAACCTGTGCACGATCGTCCAGTCGACGACTTTTCTTTCCTGTGTAGTCGGCTGCATCGTTGCATCGTTCACCGATTAGTATAAATAGGATCAATGAATTAATTGGTCCAACCCTTCGCCGGTCGTTAAAGTGACACACGCTGCCTGATCGGTGATTTAAGCTGCGATTTAAAGAGGAAGCCTCGTGACTGAAAGTACGCGGCTCTTTCAACTGTTTACTCTTTACGATTCGTAATTTAGAGAAAACCAGCTTCATAATTGATCAATCGCTTAATTATTAACCGAAGGAAATCCAAAGAATAGATAAGTTTAATCGCCGTGAAAGATTTAGCAGAGACTTGCGAAGTTTCGAAAATATCGTTGCGATATTCCATATCGCTACCGTAATTTTGTTCATTGCTGCTGCTGCTATTTTTAATCTCTTTGTACTCGATTCTTCGCCCACTGTCGTATCACATCACTTTCTCTATGTCGTAAAGAGAAAATTACAGTCTATAACTTCGATTCCGTAGCATATTTAATGGATAATGGCAATCATCAGTTTCACAAGATATTTTTAGAGTTTCTATTCGAACAACTCTATATCAATTTTTCTCTGGTAAATGTTGCGTATTCGAAATACGTAGAGCAGAGCGATAAACGTCGCTAAATATTACGTTCAGCATTCACGTCCATCGAGATCCAAGAGTTGCAAACGAATCGAACGTACAACTTCTTCGGAGTGGTAGTAGTTGCAATGGTTCTGCAAGCTCGTCTCGTTCTCGAGCTTCTACTAAGTTATTTCACCGAGCGAGCAAACTTGTTTCTTGCCAGTTTGTCTCCTCGGTAACTGGCAAAATGTACTGTTATCGAGTTTCAGCTAGTACTAATCGTAATTCCACATTTCAAATTCTTCTTTCTATTCGACCAATTATGTTCTATAAAAGTATGCAAACTGAAAACGTTAAACTTATCGGAAATGAAAGCAGACATACATATTATCAGGCTATTGTTACAATTTCACGTTATTACGTTCTGAGTTCAATTTACGTGTAATTAAAATGAAATATTCTATCGTATCGATTTTACAATTGTACGAATTTTCACCGCGTGGCATTATCGAGGATCGTCGGCCTGGTTTCTGCATCGTCTTTTGCTTCACATCGCGCGAGTCTTTTTTCCCTCGATCAGTTTCGATCTTCCTCGAACACAGTCAAATTATCATTTAACTATTGCTTAATATTATTAATTAAACGTTTTTTCTTTTATATTATTTCGTCGAATTACGTACGACCTATTTTGTTCTGTTGTAAATTTGTGCATTGTAAAAAACACGTTTGCAAAAGAAAGGAACTTTTCGGACAACCTAATAATTTCAAACGAAACAATTTTCTATTTCCAACTTCTCTTGCGTTTATTACGTTACCATTTATCCGCGTCGATTCCTACAGCGTGCGAGAGTAAATTTTGATAGAAAACATATTACGATCAAATCCTTCGCCAAATACGCACGCAATAAAATTCGACGATGATCGAATATCACAGCGTAGAGATTAACTCGCCTATTAAAAATGACCAATTTCTTCGCCTATACTCTTATCCATCTTCATAATCTGTATCTCGCTGTTTGTTGAAACATCGGAAGGAACGAAATTTTCGTGAACGTGATCGATACACTACATTTTGCGAAAAATATTCTCGTAGAGAAGAACGGAGATCGAGCTGCAATTAATCTTGGTCGGTAGTATCTAAATGCATCGATTTCCGTTTTAATACATAGTCACGATTCGCGAGGGAACCCCCTCGAAGAAAAATGACGCCGCTGACAAAGGCTCGCGTTCCTTCCTACGAAATTTATTCCGATCGCACGCCTTTCCTGTTTTCGATGCATTCCATTCCCGAAATGAGAATAGAAGTCGATGCTCAATACGATATCGGCCGTCCTGCGATTTATTCCGAGCCGACTGAGAAACACAGAGGCGTTAATTCTTCTTCCTTGTCGCGTCTCGTGAATGGAACAGCTTTTACAAAAGAGTTTCTTGTTTTTGTTAGCGTGTATTCGGCTGGCCCTTTGTCGTTTACAATTTTTATAATTTTCTTTGTTTGTTAGACCAAAGAATCTGTACTTACATAGGAAAGTTCACTGAGTTCGCGAATTTAATAACTGGAAAAATAAAAGGATTTTTAACTAAATTTGCAAGATAGTACGAAACAGTAGTATCGGATAGTAATAATAGCGTCGGACAGACGTTGTAACATGTTCGAAGAATCCAAATTAGTAAGTTGATGGTAGTTTCTCTGATTTTTGCATATAAAAACAGGCAACTTCTACTTTTCCAATTTTTATTTGCCTGGCGCATAGCTTTAAACGTAAAGTCCTACTTAACCGTTTGAGTCGCAAGCAACGCGATCGCGCTGTTTAGATTTTGTGTCGACAAATGTCAGTATATTTGAACGCTACGGACGACTGATGGTATTTCGTATTTCATTTTGTGAATAATTTTTATTGATCAAAACTTGAATTATTTCTAAACTAATAGTACGCATATATAATAATATAGACGCATTTTATCAAAATAACAAATATGACGAGCGCTTGTTTCTCTTCGCAATCGATTAAGACAAGCGCTATCGCGCTGTTAGGGATTTTTCGACTCTGTTTTTTCAAAGACCCCTGAGATTCAAACGGCTAAATTAGCAGAAACTCGATCCATTTTTAATCAGTACCGTTTTATTATATTATTCTATTCGATCGAGATAAACGATAAAAGATATCTTCTTACAAAACTAGTGGCAGATTCTATTATGAGTGGCGTGCGATTCTATTGTCGGAGTATCTTTCTTAATTGAACTCGCTGGAATATTTCCAGCGAAACTATCAAGTTATGATCGAGGAAAATAATGAAAGATATTTTAGGAAGAGGAACGTGAAAATAGCGAAAGAGGGCGAAAGACGGCGATTGACACGTATCGAGAGTAACGAAGACGGAAGAGGTTGACTGTAAAAAGCCAATTTTCGTGAAGGTCGGTTGGATCGTTAGAAAATAAGGTAATCACGTTTAATTAACTAGATCCGGTTGACGCGACATGACAACGTGTCACGAAGATAGGACATCGATGGTCCTGGCTTCGACAAAACACCACGTGTCCTCCGTTTCGTTGCATTATGATTTATTTTAACAAGCAACGTTCATAATACCACGCTGCAAGTGATATTTATACCGATAATATAAATCAGAAAAGTAATTAAGGAGCTTCGGTGTTTTATGGGTCGGTGGCGCGCCAGTTGCCGCACTAAAGGAACTTTTCAACAAATTTCGTTTTAATTTATTCTTGAAAAGCGCATCGACCCACTGAGTTTAAGAGAACTTGCTACGCTACTCAAAAGATTAAGAAAGGGGAAAAATAGAGAGAAAATATGGAGAAAGAAGGGAAAAGGTTAGCGAAAAGGTTAATTCTTATTATTAGCGGAGATCGAATTGGCAATCACCGGTCTATTAATTATTTGCTTTGCCTTTGAGTAAAGTATTGGATATTTTCTGGAATTTGTAATCTAGAAACTATAATCAATAATTTATAATCTACGAACGCTGTCGTACCTCTGATAATTTATTAAAATTCCGACTAGGGAATCTTAATAACGATTTTCGTAACGTGTTTCTCTTCCGGTTAAAACATTAAATATTTTCAGAGATTCATAGTCTCCAAGTGTCTTTTCATTCTTATCAGACTATTCCGAATTTAATTTTGAGGATTTCAAACCACAATAAAATATGTGTTGTTTCATGAAATTCACACTTTCTAAATTATTTCTTATTTTTGTTAGCTTACTGTTGGATTATCGAACTAATTAAAAAATTCTTATTGGGATTTGTAGCACTTAGAATAATTTCATGCGATAACGATCAAGATACCGGGTGAGAAAATAGAAATATAAAGTGTAAGCAAATTTAAAATAAGGTTCGATCTCAGGTTACTTAAGTTTTACTTGAATTTTTTGGGCATGGTTTTAGTTAAGGAATACGATCGATTGTTACTTAACCTAAATGGAGGAATCTATTTTTAACCGAGTATTGCTATTTGTAGCCCGCAAGCTACCATGATGAAGGGTGATTCTTCTTCCGCTAATAAGTGCAGCCTTTCCTTCCTTAATGACTGTACTAAATTCATCCAACTAGCTTTCTTGTTTCTCTAAAAGCCTGCTTTAACGCCTGCTCCAATTCATCAACCTGCAATTATTAGCCTACCCGTATTAAAAATCGATTGAACTACCGATATGGAAAGTAATTTACAATGAAATGTGTTCGAATATGAATATTGATAATCGAACCGTAGCCGCATAGTGAAAAAGGTAGAGAAGTAAAATATTACGCACACGCTGAAGCCAGAAAGATTACGAAGATAATATTTTTTCAAAGTTTTTAAATTCTAATAAAATTCCTTAGAGAAAGGTAACAGAAATTTCTCACTTTATAATTCGAATAAGTTTCTAAAGTTCTAAAAATTTCATAAATTTTATTAATAAAATTAAAATAAGCAATTCAGAGAATAGAATATTTGCTTTAAAAAACTGTTATCCAAATCTTTAGATTTCCGAATGTTTTACCTAATTTCTGTACACGGAGAATTAAAAGCTCTTCTTAACTTTCTAATATTTAAATTAGAACTTTCTCCCAAATATTCTACTTGCTTTTACGACACGAAAAAAAGTGGTTATCGTTCCAAATATCAAGAAACCATAAAAAGTGTCATTTATCGCTTCATCTAGAATTTATCGGACTTTCTATCTCTTCCATATTTGATTGCACCTAAAAATTCTCTAAATCAAGAGCATCTGTGGATTCTTTATCTCGTCATTCTGTCACAAAAATTGCCTCGTTTTCGACGCTAAACGTTTGTATACGTCGACCGGTCGAATGAAAGTTTCATAATTCGGCATCGACCCCTGCAGCTTCGCCCAAGTGTTCAAAGATTCATGGCTCCTCTCCCCTTGGTTCGTCGACAGCCTGTCATCGCCCTCCACGCCGGCGAACGTTTCAGGGAGACGATCACGCAATCGTGATCGACGACGATCGTCCGTCTGTCTCCTACTTTTTTCCTTCCCCTTTCCTTTCTATTTCCATAGTGTCTTAACGTGTTATTTTGCATACAAACGCCACGTTGCTTTCGCTCGGAGAAACAGCACGAGCAATTTTTCCTCGTATTATTTCGTTCAACAAGAAGCAGCTTAGAAAGTTGTTCGCGCGTTCGATTAACAACGCTCCAATCTCACTGTCAATGTTCCACTGTTTTATTAATATATTAACAGCATAGATATTAACAGCAACAAATGCTATGAATTTTTCGAACAACTCTTAGACATACTTTAAATTTCATTAATCTTTAGTGCGATATTCCGTTTAATCGCTAAATAATTAAATTAATTCGCTTTGATAAAAGTAAGATATAATTTTATCGTAAGCCACGGATGAAATTGAAATTCTTTCTGTTCCTCGAAACGCAAGTTTATAGCTTGTTTCGACGAGTGTAGATCAATTCAATTCAACTTCATAAATAAAGCCTGTTATATAGAAACGTACCGACGATATCTCAGCAAAAACGAGTATATTTCTAAAAAATGTAATATGGATCGAAAAACACTAACACGCTCTTACTTAATAATCGGTCTAATCTCCTACGTTATCGATTATAGTTTAGCAGCAACGTTTCAGCGTGTACTCTACTAATTTTGCAGCGTACAATACAGGTAACGATCTGCATATTTTTCAAATGCGATTTATCCAAGTTCTTAACTTTAAAATACCTTTCAATTCGTGCTTCGTAGCAAACCGAACATTTTTTTGCGATTTGCGTCGGGTGACTGGAACGGTCAGTCCGACACAGTGATACCGTGGGAGGTCGTTTGAAACCGCTTAGCGTACGCCACATTCATTGCGGAAAGCTCTGTTCCTTCAAATCCGCTCTTTCAATAATTTAAACTTGAAACGAAACTGAGATACAAGCCGTTGCATATTCGAGAGGAGTGTACATGTTTAGATTATCATAATTTCCCTCTTATTAGCTATCGACTTTCGTAAATATCGTGGCTACGTTCCCGCACGAAAGATCGTAGAAGCCAACAGACAATAAAATACAAACCGCGTAATAACGTAGTTGAGATGATTTAACAATCATAATACAATGGCTGCGAGTCGCTTGAGATCCGATTATGAGATCTGTGTGCACTTGTTCGGGAGTTCCCTGAATTCCGAACCAATATAATACGAAAGCTGATTTTGTCGTAGCTAGAAACCCGATTAACTTCGTGGAAAAAATTTTCTCCGATGAACGTACGATTAAAATCTCGTCCTTTAGGTCCGATGCAGGCTTGCGAGCCTTCCATTTATTATTATTTCACGTTAAACACGCGGTTATCGTAATTTTTAATTCCAGAAAATAGTTTTATCAGCAATCAGGTGACGCATCGTACGACAGATCAGCAATTGCAATTACGTTCGTGCACAACTTTCGCGTTTTTTTACTACTCATCGTGACCACTATTTTTCCTCTATAGAAGTTGAAAACTGTTCGAGCCGGCGCCATTCCGACCACGCAAACTTTCTGTCCTGCGTCCCTCGTGTTCTTCCTCTACCTATAGATTATGATTACTGTTCAGTCACGGTATCGTCGAACGACAAGAATTATAGCTTACATCGTTGTAAAAATATTTTCCTGATTATTTTATGAAAACTGTAATGCCTAAGTTTCAAGCTTCTAGAGGCTTTCTTAAGTATGGTATCTTCAAATCAGTATATCATATTCGACACTGATCAATTCGTGGTAACATTATATGGATATAAAAGAGTTAATTACAATTTAAGCACAATAAATCCGTGTTTTATTAAAATTTAACACACCGACTAAAAACGCCAATTTTATCATCGCGTATCGACTTTCAAAAATCAATTTAACGGCGTCATAACGTTGCATTACAGGCTGCGATGATTACAAAATGATATACATTTCGGGTTGTCCATAATTTTCTAATTAAAAAATGTCTCGTCAAAAAAAAAAAAAAAAAAAAAAAGAAAGAAAAGAGAATAACCCAATACCTATAATAACGGTGTCATTTATCGTACGAAGGTCGCTTCAACGTTGAAACGATTCTTAATGTTCGTAGACTCTTCGGAGATGCAGCCAGTTCATTTAGGCCAGACATTACAGCTGAATTATGCAAAAATATCGATTCGAGGCCACGTAGGAAACTCGTCTCCAGCTCTGCGGAGTGGTTTATCTGGTACTGTTTGTCGGATGCAAACCGCACTACGATACGGCAACCGACTGTATTATAATTGCGCCGTTGAAACGCGAGTGTTGACGTTAGACTTGATATCGGTGCACGTGATACCGCGTTTACGAGATGGACAGTGTTATTTATCGATGGCCGCTGGTGTTTTCGCCGGCGTTGCCTCGTCAGTTAGCCATAAGGGACTTTCCAAGATTGCACGGGGTGTTATGAATGCGGCTAAACGGATATACGGGGTTTTTAGACCAGCGGGGAATTGTTGTTTCTCACCGATGGTAACGGTGCGTACGCGGCTTGGTTTATGAATGTTTCTATTCCAGAAATGTTTGCTCGAAGGGTTAGATGTGTGGGAAACGTGGTCCATTACCGCTGTTGCGGAGAATTCGTTCTTGTCAGAGTCATGCGGGTCTTGAAATTCTCTTGTTTTATTCGCGAATTTGTTCAGAAGTTTCCACCGGCTAACTTTTATTCGTTGAACACCGCGTGTCTCTTCATAACGTAGTGAATATGTTATGCGAAGAATCATTGGTGTTGAAAATGTTTTATTTCTGCCACGAGCAGATCCAGTAGTCTTTTCCGACTATTTGTGTCAAGAGACTGGCATAGAGCGGAAAAACTACATCACGTTCTTGCGTTAGTGTTTTCGCTACTATTTTCCTTTATTTTTATTCATACAGTGTTCGTTGACGGAATTATCGATTTGTAGAAATGAATAGCTTTACATCTCGCTGGCTACTAGCGACTGGTAGAAACGCTTCTTTCAGTAGTATTGACAATTTATAGCCAGACACGCGATGTTCTCGATTATTCAACCGAAAAGTTCGTCCAACTGTTTCGATCATTATGAAAGTGGCTACGCCATAATTTCGGTCTTTTCCGTTTATTTCATTTGTGCAGGAACGATATGAAATTGAATTGTTTCTAAAGGATCTATTTATACCGTTGCCAGGTGTATGAATTCGGTTGGAAATTACGCTAGTACCAAATGGACAGTGTGAAATAAGTTTTAACTCGCAACTCGTTTTCTCCAACCAAATAAATATCTAATAATTTTACGTGCTAATATAAATACAAAAAGAAATGATTAAACAGTCTGTACAATCAGCGTTTCTCAGTCAAATCAGCTATATGTTTACCTCCACTTTTAACCTTAATTTTTCTTTAATCAAATAGAATGAAAAATTCCTGTGTTTTATTTATTTTATCCTCGAGCCCGTGTGCCGCTACAAATATATTTTTTTTAAGGAGAACTATACAACTACTCCATACCTCTGTTAGGTAAAAACATCCATCCCGCGACTGTGGCTACGTTCAGCGACCAGTTGTGTCACCTCGAGGCCAAGCCCACCGTCACAAATCTCGGGCAAACATAATCGGATTGAATCATAAACAACTATTTCTCAGTTTTATTATTTAAGTACAGCTATAATAAATAGTCTAGACTAAAGTATCGAGGATCTTCCCAAAAATTCTAAAAGAAAGGCCCCGATGTCCTTTCATCTCCGACGTATATATTTATATGTAGCATGTATATGTGCACAACATGCGCTGATTCGATCTTCTCCGAAATGAATTATAAAATAACGAAATTCTCTATCTCACGCTTTTCACTCGTTCACCAAGAAGATTCGACGTCTCCAAGACGAATCATGTCTTTCAGCTACTATCCCACACAATCTTCTTAGTCCAAGGTAATTGCCGACAATGAATCTCTAGTAATGCGACCACTCGCGAAACTGTACAACATAATAGTGTCGCGACATTGGAATTGACGCCACGTCTATGAAGCCAGGATTAATCCTGATGAATTGTTCGGACGAGATTGCGTGTCCGCAGGCTCGTCGACGATATCGAAATCAGCTGGGTGCGTAAGAGCGCGTTCGGTTGCGCTAATTAAATGGATGCCTGACCATTGTGTGCTGCTGACCAACGTCGGCCTGTGTTTCGAGAACAAGTTGATCTGAAACACGTTCTTGTTACAGAGTACTATCGGATTGCGGATCATTCTGACTGGCTGATTGCATCCTGATACTCTTTGATCTGTGTCTTCATCGAGTGTCTCTCTCTTTCGAGTTCCGAGAAATTCGATGAGTAGAACGTATACTTTTACGCATATTCGCTCCTAATAGTAATCTCTTTCGTACACCGAATTGTACTGCAACGAACTCATCGAATATTTTACAATCAGAAACCGGAATTTCTAATTTATTGGCTGTTTGATCGGTACGATGAAATAGCGAAGAATTTAGGATAGAAGCTTTCCAACGAAAAATTATGATTTAGAAAATAATTATTTGTTTACTTTCACGACTGGTATTAGACACAGAAACTGTGTCTTTTAAATTTATTATTACTTATTTTCTATACGAATTAAGTAACGTACGATGACACGAAAGATATGATATTTATGATATATATGTCTGACGGATTGTGTAGACTTCTTTTGAACTACATTGTAAGCTGCTTCCGATTCTTTGATCAGCAGAAAACGTATCTTGAAATTGATGTTGAAGGAAAATTCGAAACACTTCTTTAGCTATTCTCGTTCTTCTAATCTTTTAAATTTTAATTGCCCGGTATTAATAACTGCGAAATGACTTAAGGAAAATAATAAGGAAAATATTTCACGAATTCGTTCGTTCCAGTTGAAAATTTCTACCATGTATAATTCTATTTAGCCGCGAATAATTGAAGAACAGGGATTCCATAATATGTTTCCGATATCAATTAATTGTCACGCAATTAACAATCAGATCATTAATAAGTGATATAGTCTCTTCAGTAAATATGGTTTCATCCGCTTTGTACACAGTCCGACTTGAATAGCGGAACTTCAATTGGGTTCCATCTCATTATGTTGCGGGGAAACTGTGTAATCATGATACAGTCCGGTAATCTTGCGGTTGGTTCATTATTGGAGATTACAGATGCTTGCTCTTCATTTGCTGTGCCGAAACGTAAATCGTCTCTTCGAGTGCGTTTCATTCGTTTCATCGTCTTCTTCCATTTTTTGTTCTACGCGGAAAAGAAAAGGAGAAAAGAAGTATAACGATCTTCGACTTTAATCGAATAAAACTGTAGAAACAAATATCCTGATAAATATAAAACAAATACCATTACAGATATACGAAACGAATATAACTTCATTTGTGTTCTAGATAATTACGTTATCAAGATGTAATTAACAGCCCCGTAAATTTTACAAATATATTCGATTTACTTCGCTATTCTCTTATATCTTCTTCTATATTTTTTTTCTAGTTTATCTGGAAAAAAAAAGGAAATTCTCAATGGTATAGTTAGAATATTTTCTCTTTTTTTTTTTTTTTTATAAATCTTGTGATTTTAATCAGATGTAACTGTAGAAACAAACGTAATTCCGTTTTTAATGTTACGCTTTTAATAATCGACACGGAATTTCTTCTCGATCAATCACGTCGCGAAAGTATAATTAATAACGGGGTGAGTTAATCTAGATATCGGATATCGTGAGCGTCATTAATATTAAGTTAATGGTGTAAAGTGCGATAAAGGTGCTTTATGCGATTATCCGGTCCATCTTGACAGGGCTGTAAAAAAATTTAATGCCGGCTACTGGGTTAAGATAGCGATATGGAAAAGAGTAATTAATATCGGGTTAATGACTCGTGGTAATAAGGAAACGTTAAGTCGCGATTATTATGCCGTGTGTGATTCTTTTACCGTAAACGTATCGCGATTAACATCCAATTGGCTGGAATTTACTTTCGTTGGAAGTACTAGCGTAGATTCGGTTAGCATTTCAGCTCGTTTATTCACGGCGAGCCTCGATACTACATCCACTCTCCATCTACTAATAAAATGAAAATTCCCGGATGATAATTATTATTTGGTAGTAAATGTTAGCCGTACTCACTGCTACAGGAAGTACTTACGTTCTAATTAGAGGATTGCAGTTATTCGAAGCGTGCAGCATGCTGTACTCGCAATTACACTCCTGTTGCGCTCGTACGAAGTATTATTTAATATCTTCCCTTTATCCTATCTCATTCTCCCTTTCTGTTTTCTTTTTTCTTCATTTAACTAGATTTCTTCGCCTCGTCCTGTTGTGCTTGATTCTATTCTCGAAGCTATTCTTAAAGAAATGCGCAGCAATTTTCGCCTGGTTTAATCAGCCGGCCTGTTCTTAGAATTGTTAAGTATTAATTGGCCAAGTTATTTCTTGCTTCGTAGTTACCTTGCCAAAGAGTTAACAATTTCCTGGTGCGGGTTAAAACAAGCTTTCGTCTCGAGTTCCGAATAACGACGGAATAACGAAATATCTTTTCGTTGCCGGTTTGATACTCTGAGTTTCGAGCTTCGTACAAAATTCGAGAAGCTCGAATCGATTCTAATTCGAAAATGGCAAGATTGTCTTTTCAGTGTTCTATATTTCTGTTCTATATTTGTCATTCTTTGAAACGATGCTACGCGTTACATTCTATTTCACATTTCACTTCGACTTCCATCCCTTTCTCTTCCTTTAATTCTGTCTCTCCGAGTATCCGTGCTTAATTTCTTCGACCGTCTTTTTCCGCATGAACGTTACGCGCGAGAACGCCGTCATTCGCAGAAACCTTCGCTCTAGTTAGACGAAGTCGTCGTCACGTCGCTGGTTACATCGTGCGGCGATTAACTCGAACCGAGATTCGTTGGAAAGTGGTTGATCCGAAGGAAGTTTCACGGAGGATGGTGGTACACAGAGGTTAAGCGTGATAAGACTGATAATTAAGCGCCGTTGCGTGCCGTTAAATCTGATAAGCAAATTTCTTTCGAATTTTATTTCCTAGGAATATCGAATGTTTACGCGTGCGGCATTTTTCAAATGACCGCCAGTCTATGTATTATGCATCGGCGTTCCATTAAAGAAATTTTCCCGGTAGATTGGGCAAGAACAATTAGTTCGAAGGCCGTATCGAAGAGAAACTCTCGAGCGTTTCGTTTGTGCATTTTGTTCCCATTTTCTCGATCGAACTTGGTAAAATGCAACGTGACGGTGAAATAAAATCAGCTTCGACTAAATTGATTTTCAATTCAACGGGCAAGACGGGCATCAGCCAGCGGTGGAATTGATTCTCATATTATTTCGATCGGCCGCTTCCGTCTGTCTTTGCTTCGCGTCGAAATGCAGGCAGAAGGAACACGGGAATACGTTTTCCAGGTTTGCTTATTTGTATTTAAAAGAGTCGAGCGTTGCTTTGCTTTTTATTTCGATGCGACGCGACCCGACGGTCGCGGATGGAGGCTGCTACGATGCGGTAATGGAACCGGAAGCGGCCGAAGTATGATGCTATTTTTGAAGCACCGAGTTATTCGAAATTTATGAATTTATAGGAAACAAACAAACATGGGAGGAGAAGTAGTTACGCGAGATATAAATAGAAAGGAATTATTAGAAATGATATTGGAAAGGACACGAAGCGATACGAATAAGAAGAAATTAGTAAAAATGTATGGATTTGTTAAAAATGTATTAGTCAATTGTTAGAAACTTGTGCATTTAATATATGTATATCATGAATGTAAAATACGATTGAAAGTAAAAGCTGTATTTTATAATATTCCTTAGAAGACGAATATTATCCATATAGAACCGGTACTTCGTCAATTAAAAAATATACGAATCGAGTACGTCTTTGATTTTAATAAAGTCATACAGATGAGTTGGTACATGTGATTTTCATTTTATCAATGGTAGCACATGTGCAGTCCATAGGTATCCAATCTGTTCGTTCGTTTTTTCCTAATTAATTAGAGGACGATACGTATTCATCAATTGGTCGAGGAAATATCTAGAACTGCTCATATTGGAACATCATATTAAGATCTCTCAATTAATTAACTATCTCATTTGCTATCGACTCTTCTTCCCTTCGTTCCACATAATCTATTTGAATCTTTTAACGATGGAACAATACTATGGATTGAAACTATCCGTAAAGGACGCGGCAGAATTAACTACGTTATTACAAATCAACGACGATTAGTCAACTCTAACAAACGTAACATTAAAAAGACTGCTAAAAAAAAAAAAAAAAAAAAAAAAGAGAGAGAAGCTACGAATCAGCGTTAAGAAACAACATATCCAAGCCTTCTGTATCTGAAACCAAACACTCCATCTTCGAGTTTTGGGAATCGGTAAACCCTCGACCGGCGAACAAAGGAGGGCACTCGAGGGCCGACGAGAGCAGGTGCAGGGACGAAGCGATTCCCAATAACGGGGCGGCATTTTTCCGTGGAATTCGCGACACGGCCGGCTTTATAATCGCTCTCCATCGTCTCCCTCGCGGATTTACGGCTGTTTTCAGACGCACGAAACGCACGGAATATCGCGTCGTCGATAACAAACGTTGGTCGCGTTTAAATGGACGTAGATACGATGTAACGTCATGGGAACGCGCGAAGGTACTACAGGTCGAACGACGAGTACAGTTTTGTCTATTATCCATCCCTTACTGTTTTTAGCGCTGTCTGGCAGTGTAGGAGCGCAATTATCTAATTAGAAATGGCGGCCAAATGTAATCACTCGCGTGGCGCGCAGGTCTCAGCTACATCCGACCAATGAACTAAACGATATTGCCACGACGAACCGCTTTTGTTCACGCGAACTCGACTCCTCGGCCGGAAGCGGTGCACGACCGTGTGCTAATGGCCGACAGACGACGCTCGATGGCTCGGGATATTAGTTAAGCTCGCCAGTTTGAGTACGTTGTTTTTGGTAACACGTTTCGGATACGGTGGGATTCGTGCGATTTCACTGGAAGATTATGCCGGAATTTCGTCGTTAATTGGAGAACGGAGGATCGTGTATAATGGAATGATATACCTGATTTTGTAGTTCCGGTGCTTGGTAATTTCTGGTCCAGCTTTTGTAAATTTCGATGGACTTTCTTCGTAGTAGATGAACCTTTTAGGGCGTGGAAGAACGAGAGACTGCGTAAATGTTTAGTGGCGCGTGAGTAAGCAATTGATCGTCTAATTTACGCTCAATTAAGAGTTTAAGTTTCGTCGTTAATTCGACTTTTTTTTTCGCAATGGACGAGTAAGAGACAGAAGAACGAGAGATTGAAATAAATTCGATGGAAGAGCGTAGGTGTTTGGTTAATGGCTTAGGAAATTTGTAAACTGTATAATACGCGTTTCGCGGAAAGATTTCAATGAAATCTTCCGTGAGAAGGGATTTCCTCGACGATCTGGAAACGAGGTCAGAAAGCCTGCGCTCGGTTCTATTGTATGGTAGACACTGTATATTTGCACTGCGATTCTTTTATTCTGGATCTCCTGTTTCTCTAGCAAGTTGAGTGAACCTTCGGAAGAAGGTCTCTGTGATTCCTACGGCGTGATTCTCGTCCCGACTTGTTCGTTTTGATTTCTGTTCTCGCCAGTTGGTCGACTAGTGACTTTATTTTTAAACATTTCCGCTTAGAAGAATGTCTCATCGTTACCTCGTTATTCGAGGTCCGTAAAAGAAACTAACAACTGTGTTTTCTTTCCTTTGATCGTGTTATGATTAGCGAAGGAACGTTTTAGGAATTCTTTCGAGTAGACACAATCGAATCGTAGATCGTTGAAATTCTTCGAATTTTATTTTACGTTCGATGTATTTAACAGAGTGGCATATCTGTTCGAATTTTCCAAGCATCGAAATACGAAATAACTCGACCGACTTGACGATCTGAAATTGTGCGTGAAATGCTCGACGTATGAAAGAAAATTGTTGGAACGAAAGTAATCTTGTTCCTCCGTAGAATTATGGCCATCGTATTCTTTGCCATTCCTCGCCGAATAGATCATTCAGAATTATGGTCTTCTATAGCACAAACAGGTTCATATACCACGGAACATCAATTATAATACTTTCTTCTCCAGATTTTTCCGCAGAATGTGTAAAATGTGGAAATAATATTTCCTTGTTACATTTACAATTTTCTATAATCGAGATATTAAATATCGATATTATATATAAAGCGTAAAAGATATAGGGACAGGAAACAATATTTTTCATGATATTTCTAAATCTTCTACGGCATAACTTTTTGCATTTAATCTCGATCTTTCGCAACAAAATATTCCCAATAAAATCTCAATAAAATTTAAATAACAATTTAAAATAAAAATAAAAGGACAAGATTTTTTATCACGTTCGCGACAAGAGAGAAATAAACGCTTGCACGAAATTAAAATCGACAGCGAAATATTTCAACGGAGTAATAATCCGCCGGACGAAAACCAAAATTCGGAATGAAATCGCAAGTGTAATATTAAAAACGAATCTCGTATCGAACGCGTTAGAATAAATCGCGTAACAATTCGTTCGTTTCTCCAGCTATCGAATAAAACTATAATCCTCGAGAGAACCGCGTAGGATTTTCCTAGTAAACGTTTCCGAGAAAGTTTCAATCGAACGTAATGCAGAAGTAATCGTGGGATGGAGTTTTTATCGGATCGCGTGCGTCGTTCGTTATCGCATTGTTGCTCGTTCGATGGTTGCTGGGCGTCGCGACGCCCGTGTTATGCAGATGCGTTCCGCGGGAAGGCGTTGCTCGGTCGCAGGCTTCGACAAATCATAAATCGAAACTCGAACTGGAAAAAGGCGGACAGGGGAATAACTTTCAACGAACGAGAGGAAAAAGGCTGGCCACACGGTGAAATAGCGTTTCGCGGTTCCGCAGGAGTAAAATCGGGGCCGTTTTTAAGCGTAGTCCTCGAATTTCCACTCTCCGTTGCGCGAGATCGAGTTTTCGCCGCTTTCGATTCTGATATTGAGTTTTGCACGCACGCCGATTACGATTCGTTACTACGTTTCTCTACTTTTCGTACGGAAAAAATTTTATTTTCTTCTATTTTGTTGTCCCTTCCTAATTCGATTACATTTTTCGGTGCGCTGGAATATCGCGGTGTAACGTAAAACCGAATGCATCTGAACGCGAAAAATATTTTTGTAGGTTGAAAAATAATTGAAACGAAACGAGTGAAATTGCATCGATATTTTGTAGAGGAAATTTCCTACTTTTCCATCTTCCTCTCTCTTTTAATCATTTTTATCATTTACGTTGAAGGCGATATCATCTTACTATTACTATGTGTAACTTATTTACAATACAATCGACACGATTCGTCGCTTATTTTTGCCCATCTATTTCGTCTCTTATAACTACTTTCTTTATGTATCCCACGGCATCGTAAGTGAAATACGAATTAACTTTTTCTATCATAAGGATGAATCGCGTATGACACGAAGAATACCTTCGCTCCAATTTTTGCTTCTTTTGTACCATATTTTCGAGGAAGGTCCGGTCCGAATGGATAGGAACGAGTATAACGAAGAGGTGAATGGACTTGGGTATGAATGAAATTCTCGAGCGTTGAGTGTGAGCGATGAATCGTTGAAGTAGCGATTGAGTAATTACGCTGAATGGTTTCTGGGAATACAGTTGGAGTTTTGGACGCGAAGAGGTGCTTGATTCGAAATGACGGTCTTCAAAGCGTGAACTTGACACGTGTACATATTCCAGAAATTCAGAGGAACAATTTGAACCACCGGGAAACTTTCTACTTTTCCATTTTTCAGCAGGCAGAGTTTTATAGTTATGCGGGAGAACTTTTCCTTTTATCATATTTTCCAACTGGTATTATGATTTGAAGGCTATACCGAGAAGACACGATAAGTCCATTTTTATTGATTTTTTGATCAAGAACATAAATATACGCGTACAAGTTCTCTAAAAATATATTACGTATTAAAGATATTAAAAGTCTATAGAGAAATAATTTGTTCAAAATATTTGATCAAAAATCAAAAACATAAATATCTCAACAAGCGTTGATTGTTTGAACGTTATAACGTATGCTCTTGCGTGAAAATTACACATTTAATCTGGAAACCTAATAAAAAGAGAACTTCGCTACGATGCGATCGATTCGTCAGATATGAAATTTTAAACAGGAAAAATTATATTTCGATAGCGCAATTCCCCTCGTCATCAACTATCTAAACTTCCCAAAAAGATGTTTCAATAAGGTCTAAATATCATATTTCATCCTTCTCTGCAACTACAAAGTTTCCAAACACACTTCCATGAATCATTCTCTCGAGTAATCCTCACTTTCGGGAACAGTATTCTCCGTAAGATGACTCGGCTATACCCATCGACCGCGGGACATTGAACTTCCTTCGATCCATCCGCTACACCTTCTCTCTTTTGAAACATTAGAAGGTCCAAGTTCCTCCGGAAGACCATTCTAGCAAGGGTAAAGCATGCCCGAGTTTACGTAACGACAGGAATTTTTCAACGGATTCATTCGCGCGTAAGAAACGACAGACTTAGGCTCACGCTTCGATCTACACGTTGCCGGCACAAACTTTGCTTTCTCTCCAGGGGAAGCTTGGACGGGGCGGATTCACTGACCTGGTTTCGAATCGATACTATCTTGCAAGAGAAATTAATACTGTCGGGAATTGGGAAGCACGTTCGCGTTTTTGCGTACATACACATAGTTCAACAGCGTGTGACAAGAAAGTGATGATCCGTGCAATCGAAGAACGAAAATTTGTTGGCTTTCGATAGAACCGAACGAAGAATTAATCGACGATTGGAGAAAATTTTCAAAGCAATTGTTGCTAATAAGAGAACGACAGAGGGCCATATAAGAAACTTATCATCTTACAATTTCTTTAAAAATCTTTCCAAACAATTTTCGCTTAGTTGTTCTACAGTTTTCTGACGTTAACACTTTGACTGCCACGTTGGTCATTAGTGACCATGAGCGCTTGAACTTGTTACAATTGTAGAAATTGAATGAAAATTGACAGTTAGGGCATTTCGAATATGACCGATAAATAGAAGATACTTTGAAATAAAAAATACCCCATTGAACGATTAAACAATTTTATTAGAACATTAATAAAAAGAAAAAAAAATGAGAACAAATCTTGCATCTAACGGTGCACTGTGTTTGCATCCACATCTTTGAGGGGTAATCTACAAATATTATTATAAACGCAGCTTAGAAAATAATCGTAAATGCTGCTTTATAATCGTATAATTGAAGCTAGAAGTGTAAACATACCTTGCTGTTATATATAGAATGAGCAAATACCGTTTATTAATATCTTCTACACGTTTCAACGATATATTCTGGACGTTTTGCTTGCGATGAAATAACGAATGCGAATGGTTTGTTGAAATAAACGAAGCCTTGTTATAATATGTCGCTGTCAATTGTTATCAAGGCGCCACGGTGGTGACTGGTGACCAGAGCGTTTCAACTTCTTGCAATTGTAAAAATTGTATGAAAATTGACAGATAGGACATTTCGAATATGACCGATAAATAGAAGATACTTTGAAATAAAAAATACCCCATTGAACGATTAAACAATTTTATTAGAACATTAATAAAAAGAAAAAAAAAATGAGAACAAATCTTGCATCTAACGGTGTACTGTGTTTGCATCCACATGTTTGAGGGGTAATTTACGAATATTATTATAAACGCAGCTTAGAAAATAATCGTAAATGCTGCTTTATAATCGTATAATTGAAGCTAGAAGTGTAAACATACCTTACTGTTATATATAGAATGAGCAAATACCGTTTATTAATATCTTCTACACGTTTCAACGATATATTCTGCACGTTTTGCTTACGACGAAATTGTTAGGAAGATGATACATTTACACTGTACACGTGAATGTGTGTGTAAGCGTCGGAGGGCGTCCAGGCCTTAGTTGGGACAAAAGACGATCGGCAGTCGTTTAGAAGCATCTGAAAGAGTCGGTTGACAACAAGCGTGCGTGCGAGTAGGTTTACGAGGTCTTCAGAGTATAAGGTATATGTATAACTGTTGTGTGCTGAATAAAGTAAATTATTTGTGTTTCCGAATCCCTTCTATATCTTTACAGAAATAACGAATGCGAATGGTTTGTTGAAATAAACGAAGTCTTGTTATAATATGTCGCTATCAACTGTTACCAAGGTACCATGCCAAGGTCCATTGGGGAAGAACGTTGTCTTACATCATCAATTCATTATTATTTTGCCATTATATGCTTCGAATAATAAAAATACTCCGTCCTGAGCGAAACGCGTGATATCGGCGTGGCGGTCAAAGTGTTAAAAGATATTTCAAGTTTTAGCAAAATTGTCATTGGTACGCACGATTTCTCGTTTTAATTCTACGCCATAGATTTCTTTGAAACGTCAAAATTAGTCGGTTTGTCGAAGCAAAAGCACAACTGCTGATCCTCGAATCATAGTTTGATCAAAAAACTCGAAAAAACTAGTTCTGTTCACGGTTGAACGCGAACAGCTGATGGATCTATCAATCTTCGATATTTTAACTAAACGGCGAATTCGTTGAAACGTACCGTCTGCCACGCGAATCTTGGCCATTAATTATAATTAACGCAGGGCGTCGATAAGATCGGAAGTTCCTCCTTGCGACCGAAGTGGCACCGAACTTTCCGGGGAGGAAAAATTGCAAATTGCCAGCAGTGATCTCGGCGCCGCGGCGCGACCTCGTTGGGGATAAAGGATCATTCGGAAGTTCCGAGGAGATAAAGTTAAGTGAATTCCACGGTGTAGAGTAACGGCCCTGGAACTTTGTTTCTCTTTGGCCTCGTCTCGAGGACCAAAGGTTCCAAGAGCTGATTCTTTGCGTTCCTTGAATAATCGTGTCGTTACTTAGGAGTCCCTTACTAAAGCAGGGGAAAGGGTTTAGGTTTACGTTTGGCCAAGGGCTTAGTTACCACCCAGGTTTACGAACTTCCTTCTATTGGCGATGCTTAACTTAGGATTAGAGTTTTCGTCTCCGCCTTCCGAAGATTCTAACAGCTTCCGAGAGGCTTTTTACTGTTTTTACTTGATTTGAAAGTAAATGTCCAAGACACTGGGAATTAAAGATGGATCCTGAGACTTGGTGTTAATGGCTTTGTAAAAACATTCAATCTCTCGTTTCCAAATACAATCGTGAAATTGTCAAACAACTATTCTTTCGAATATATCGTTTTAATTTCATTTCGACAATTCGTAACGTATATGGAAAAATGATGAAACTTCAATCTCGAAATGGCAAGTAGAACATTCCCACATAGATTACTGTACTACGGACAAACTCCAAGAAGATCTTCGTTCTTTGAATTGTAGCACGGTTCCTTGTCATCCTCAACATTCAATCTCGGCTTAAATGCGCAAGCTACGCCCAAGTTTCGGCCTACAAAGAGATCTCTGCAACATCTGTCGGATCTCAAAGTCGAATCACTCGGTTTGAGTTAGGTGGAACTCTGCAGAGTTGCGAGAGAATTCGACCGGTCTGCGTTGTCTAGCAGTTTGAACAGGGAAAAATCCTTGCTCCCCGATGTAGCGCGGGCTTCGTGGGTCGAATGTTGCGCCGGGGGCGCTACTCGAAAGCGCTTTTTACCGCGGGCGTCGCGCTCCGATGGGAAAGGCGGTGCAACCAGACGATTCGAAATGTTTCGCGCTCTACGATTCTGATCGATCGGTCGGAAAAACGGCCTCCTGTGAATCGCCGAGCGTGAAAGGAGTTTCGTAATTAGCCACCTCGTTAATTACGCGCCACGAGTTTCCCGTGATTTATCGGGAGACGCACGATCTGTTCCGGTTCGTTTCGAAAGCGTCGATATAGCGGATTTAAATGCGGAAATATGCGAGAGAATGATTAGGATAGAGTGGATCGAGGGTCAGAATAGATAAATCAATGATAATGACAAATAGAGTGCGAATACCTATTACCTATACCTATTTACCTATTTACCTATTTAGACAGAAATTTGTTTCAACTGTTAAATATCACGACGAATATTACGTTTTGAACATTTCGTATATTTTTCTATATTGCGTATATTCCGTGCATTTGTGCACCAAATTACCCAAAAATGTGCAAATGTCCGTAGCCTGGTGATAAATTCGACCTGCCTAAGATACCTCGATCTTACCACGAAAGACGCAATTTTTCTGAATTTGAAATACGTTAAATAAATGCAGCAAAATGCAAGAAACTGTGGCATCTCTGAAATCAAACAGGACATCTTAAAGTAGATGTGTTGAAAATCGCGAAGAAATTATTTAGTCTGGAATTAATGTCTTAAATGTCTTGAAAGTGTTTCCCACAGTCTCGATAAGTTTTATGATTTTGAAAAATAGTTTCGAGAGCTTTGTCTTTGGTCGGTAAAAGTTAGCGTACGCGACGGTCCGTGAAAATTTCGAAGGAACGAGTTTTCAACGCTCGGTGATGAATCGAACGAACGGATGCCTCGTCGAGGAACAGACACGGCCGATGGCGATAAATTATACTCGAAATCGCACGGTCGATCGGTGCATCGATTTTCGAACTCGTTTACTATTTGCTGCCCTAGTGCATCCATAAACGCGTTTCCGATAACGTGGAAATTAATAGAAATCGATTCGCTCGTGTAACGTCGGACTGGTCTCGTTAATTTCTGCCCGCCTTTCGCCGATCTAACAGAATATTAGAATTAGAAAGGCAGAATTTGTCGATAACGTTGCAGTTGGTTAATTTATTGTTGCTGAAAATTATTCTTACTCGTGGAAAGGATGGAATTTGTAATTCAATTTAAGACGTGGCCTCGCATATTGATCACTATACGCTGTTACACACGATACAAAGGGGTTGTTTGAATTAATATCTAGTCGCTCGAAACGACCAGAAGCGTTTCATTCAAAAGGGGTGTTTAATAATGTATGTGAAAAATGCGACCGACGTCTTTGATAAATTCTTTTCTTTTTTTTCATCTCAAAATTAGGTTGTCGGGAAAGTGTCTTTACAACAATGCACCTTCATACAGACGTGAAACCAAGTCTGTGAAATGTCGCGGTGTTTATCTCGACGGAACAAGATGGATCGTACGTAATTCGACGAAATAATATAAAACAAAAAACGATGTGCGTCTATTATTTCCTTATAACACGAAGGAAACTTTACCGACAACCTAATATTTATTATTTGAAGCAAATGTTAATGGTAAGAAGACCTTCGTGACCTTACGTATCGTCGTGAAATAGTTTTAGTCGTCGATAATACGACCTGGAGGACCCTCGATGGTCTTAAGTACTAGTATTACAACCTCGGTGGTTGCTGCGTGACTCGAAGCTCAACGTAAGTTGAAGTTGACATAATGCCGATGGTTCCACCAAGATCCTTAAAAGCCTAACTTCAATGCCACCTAAATAACGTAATGTTGAGACAAGTTTCCAACGATCGAAGCTACTATTTTAAGCAGCTGTTCGTCTAAAATTCGTCCTTACTCGCGAATCTACTTGGCCAGCTTTCGTGCGTTTCGTCTCGGTAATGCTGTTTTATACGAAGCGCCGTAAGCTCACGGTCTTAATACCGTTGGGAGTCAACGGGAGGCTGCTAGGTGGAAAAATTCACGGCGGATACAGCGAAGAGACGGAAAATCGAGGACGTTTCCGGGTGAGTGACCTCGTTCTCATTTGACATTCAATGGATGGCGCGCGCCATAAAGGGTCGGAATGTCGTGTACTCGAGCGGCGTAAATTACAGCCGGTCGGGAAATTCGTTGTAATTTCTCGGCGTGACGATTAGACGCGAGCTCTACGAAAAATCGACGAATTCTCGTCGAAGGGATCGCACGGGATCTTCGTTCGACCGCTGGGAAACGTACATCCTTGCTGAAAGTTTCTAATAAAAAAGAAGAACAACCGGTGTAAACGCGACGGACGAATAATTCCAATCGAAATTCCACGAATGTGGACGAATTTTTTTACTGGAAACACGAGAAAGTAGTCGACGAGAAAATATGAGAATCGATACAGGGTCTATACGACGAATATCTATTTTATTTCCATCTTTTTCCTTTTCTTTCCTCTTTTTATAGTTCCTTAACCATCGATGTAATTAAAAACCTTACGAACAATCTGACAATTATCGCTGCTGCTGAAGATATTGTTTCCTTGTGGTGTAATTAGTCATGGGCGTTTCACGCTTGTGTAATTTTCCAGCCACTCGACGTTTTTCGATAGTAGATGTTCTTTAAGAAATTTTAATTAATTTTATATCTCGAGTATCGATGTATCTCGATTTTTTTAAATTTTTAGACAGTTTTTAGACAGTTTTAAAAGTCTTGGAGGTTTTGATAAGTTCTAGATACTTACAACGAAATTGTATATCCAGTGACGAACGCACAAATAACGAAATGCTTATGGAATCGCGAACAATTTTATTTACACACTTTTCGCATACGTATGATACAGAATCTGAAAATATATTTCTTGTACTTTAAAGCACAAACATATAAATGTAGGATAACTTTCTAATTGTGTATTATATACTTATTCGAAGCGATTCGCAATGTTCCAGACCACGTTAATACGTATAGTTTGTGGATTTTGTTAACTGTCTTTATTTTATCCTCTGGAAAGTACGAAATTCTAATTAGAACCGAGGGTCTTAGAGATTTCTTCCATTCTCAGGATTACAGGTCGGTTCTCCCGAAATGGAGTTCGCTTAAAAAATCCCCTCTAGGTATAACTAGGTATACATTCTTGAAGTGTCGCCTACGTTGGAGCGTAAGAAGGTTCTATAGAGGAGCGTAGGAATATACATTTTAGGGTAAGACGGGTTTTAGAAGTTAGAATTGCTGAAACTTTCAGACGGACACGTTCGGTGTTCAGGTTGTAGAATTCGATCTACCTTTGAGCTAACTTTTAGATTATTGCTTCGAGTAAAATTGTTATTTTTCGTTGAATAATTTTTCACTTGCAGCTATTCTTAAAAAACTTTTAGTCCAATCGATTTTCCTTTAATTCATTTACGCGAACAGTGTTTTCAGGCGATATTTTTCAATTCTTTTTTCTCTATTTTTCTATGAAATAATTTTGAAAGTGAACGATCTCCAAATGGTGGAAATTGGTAGCTCTCAGCTAAAAATTACATTCCACGTGCTGAATTTCTATCAATACTTTTCAATCACGAGCTATTCGCAATTTTCTACGAGAAGAAAAACTATTTTGGTAACTAAAAATCATCGGAAAACAAGTTGCAAATGTCCACTACCAATTCCGAATCTTCCGCCTCTTTTATCTTTTATTTTCTTAATTAATATCTATTTAGGGAACTCAAACGATCACAGCTTACGTCTTGATTCTCTTTCATTCGCCTTAATCTCTTAGAAAATTACAGTGGCTGTGAAACATTTTTAAACGAACTGTAATTCTGTTTCAGTTTAAATTATATGCTAATACAATTGTTCTGGCAGAAATTTTAATACGCCACGATATTCCATGGAATACAATGGAACACTTATATTACGCTCGTACCTTTGTCTTCAAAAGTTGTTCGTTTTAAGAAAGCAACAGAGAGACGTTTCAAGTTGAGAAAGTCTTTCCAATCGAGCAATAAATTGCACTGTTGTAATAAATTAAAACTAATCGGTTCGTCTTTCACGATATCCTACAACGAATAAACACGTTCTAGATAATTATACGCATCTGTAAGATAACGTTAATCTTCGTTACGTTAATTTGCGTAAATAAATATATCCCCCTTGCACTTGAATCAAGACAACCATCACAATGGTAATGCATCTCGCCTCGAGGCAAGCCTCGATATATCATACTTTTCCTTCATTATCGCTACCATTTCATTATCCTTTTTCTGCAGTCTGTTTCAACTAGTCAACACAACATACAGATTGAGACAATCAAATTTCCATCTGACGAAAGACCATTAGGTTGGAACGACTGAATTGACCTTGCGAGATCTGGTGAATTCGAAAAACCGGCACTTAAGCCGATTACGAGCTTATGTTCGCAATCGATCTTTGTCGTAAGTAGCCAACAATGGCGGAGTCATTTCCGTTTTTGCGGTAATTATGCACACGCCGCGGCCGAGTTCGCATTTAATTTCAGCCGTGTGTCATTATCGTACAGGTTTGTGCTCTCGTTGCCACTTGTTCGTTCAACCGATTGAATTTTTCATAAGACCCCATAATAAGAAGCATTGCAACTGTGCCTAGCATACGTAATGTATTCTGAAACGTTACTTGTTTCAGGCAGAAAGGGAAAAAAGAGAACGCTTGTAGTAACGACGCTATGATATTTTCTGTTGCATAATATTCTCGACGTAAGTAATGCACCTTCGATCGCATTTTGATATCTCCACACACCCTTTTCTAATATCATCGCTAGGAATCGTCGTTGAAAAGCGACGAAAATAGTTGTTAGTTTTAATGTAAATTAGCATCTAAGAAATTATGATTTTCTTTCGTTATTTTGTGAATTTTATAGAAATTGGAAGGTTTGCCTCATTTCAGGAAAGCAAAAGAATATTCTAGTGCATTTAGTTTCTGTTTAACGCATCTGAATTTTTTTAACAAAATGTTCATCGTGTTAGTTGCCACAAAACCGTGACGAACAAAGAGACGTTTTAGGTTTATAGAATCGTTTATTTTTTTCAACACTGTCCGCGATTCGCGCGTCTATGTGCATATGCGACACCGATCTATCTTTCACACGATGACCAGCCAAACAAACGGCAAAAAAAAAAAAAAAAAAAAAAATATCGGTTTGATTGGAGGGAGGGAGGGATGAGATTCGTACGCGCAATTTCGGAGTTGTCGTACAACTAACGGAAACGAATTTGATCGCTGTAACAATCTCCGATATAGATCTCACTGGAAGTTAAAACGATCCAGCATTCTGGTTAAACATCTTACAAATGTTTTCGTACTTTCCGAACTTTAACGTAGAACAAATGACGCAACGAAATCACGAATTTTCTTCTCGCGAATTTTCATTATCGTTCAAAGTTTTTGCAAATTAAATTAAAATTAATTTCAATTCTTAAATTCAACTTAAATTAAAAAAAAATCTAACTAAACGAACAAATAAGAACTCCTCTTAAGAGCTCTAATTTTTGGAATAGAAATAGCTCGTCGCTCTCCTCTAAATTAAAACAACCTGTAGAATTCGCAGCTGTCTCACGCTCTTCAAAATATTATGCCGCAGAAACAATTCTTTCCCATCTGGAACACAAATCGGTGGCAAAATGCTCTCGAAGCAGTTACGTCGGTTCGCGTTACACTGTGTTTGCGCCGGTTAGCCATTTGAATCTCATTCCCCATGCAAATTGTGGCGGTGCTGGCACCGTGATTGATACGTACACCGTTTGGTCCCGATCTAAACTATTTTCCCGCGTGCGATAAACCGACCCGAATTTCGAGTCGCGGTATTTAATACGCGTTGTGCATGCAACAGACGAAAATCCAGACATTGAGAAAAAACAAATATCGAGTGTCGTTTAGGGTCGGCCCGCGAACGTTAGTTTGCACACCGATTCATTTGTCACGTGTCCCGTGTATTTGTCTTCGTGCCGGTTATTAATTGCCCCCTCGTCGAGTCGAGCACGTACAAATATTGGCTTGCACGAAATACGCTGGCAAGTCATTATACAACGGCCAAAACATCGCCTGGACATACTTTTCCAACGAAACTAACTGCTTGCCCAGCTTTAGTCGTGTTTTTTTTTTTTTTTTACTGTCACTGGGTTATTAGTAAACTAGGCCAATAGACATTCGGTTAAGTCGAAGGATAAGTTCGATAAATCGATAGTAAAACTTGACGAAGAACGTTTTTAGATAGCGACGACGAGACACGGGACATTAAGATTTTCGTTTAAATGGAATCAATAGATGGGTACTGTTCAAGAGTTGTTCGTCAATTACCAAGAGTTCGTTAATTAACGATATCGTGGTGTTTTTTGTTTTCAGGTGAGTCTCGAGTAATCCGCTTTCCTCTTACGCCACTGATGATCCGTTCTTTGACGTTTAATGTAAGTAACAGTTCATAAAATACGCTTCGTTAGTATGTATATACAGATTTGGTATATATGAACTACGAAACAAAGTACAAATTACTTCATATCTAAATAAATAAATAAATATATATATATACATATATCGCTGTCAGATGGGTACCAAATTTGATGGATCTTTACCAACTTTCAAGAATTAAACCTCGAAATCTAAATTCAAAGCTACCTATGAAAACTTTTCCTCTTATCTGTCATTCTTTGTCAAAGGACCCTCTGAATGATCGAGCAAGTTGTTCAACTTCGAAACTCTTTTCAAATGATATTTATTCGATCGATCTCACCCCAAGCGTCCTTTTTATTTCTTTACAATTATATTTACGTTCCTTGAAAATACTAGACTATGAAAAGGAGAAGGTCCATATATTATTTATAACACTCCATGTACACCGAAGATTCATAAATTACTATGAATAATTTATTGGTACGCAACGTCGGTAATAATTTACTACCTTGGACGCGCGAACAAAGATCGACGCATCACTCGAAGCGTTAATCCAAACGGGATGAGACCTTCGCACGGTTCGCTATACTTCTCAGGCGAACATCTGACGGCAATCGAGCGACGGATAAACAGAGGGATTGGCTCGTGTAGGTTCGCGAGAAACGTGGTACACCTGGTGGCTCGGAAGCAACTACAAGTGCACGAGGAATACACCGTGAGATTATTTTCTCTGACTCGCTTGTTTCCGAGCGAATTTATGCCCGTAAGCAGTTGCCAAGATATCCATCCGGCGCGTTCTGCTGGCTGGACAAACACTTAGCCACGACTTACGAACGGCCATCGTCCAAGACAACCGTCGCGTCCTACGAATAACTTTTGCGAACAATGGAGCACGCACGAGCGATTCCACGTGAATTCGGCCCGTGAGACGAAGTTTTCATTGTTCGCGTAATATCGTCGCGTGCTGGCTTCCACCTCGAAAGATCTCTTTACGATCCCTTGAGAAGATCGGGAGGTGATTTTAAACGGAATTTTCTTTGCGATGAAAAGTATCAAATTCTTTTCTTCACGAAGGGAGAACGAACGTTTGATTTTATTCGTGCTCCATGTATGCGTGGAGTGATGGTAGTTGAAATGTACAGTTTAAAAGGAAACGAGTAGATCGCAAGAGTAAGATGCTTTTAACATAGAATAACAAAAACAAAGTTGTCCTCGCTTCTGCGTGTTAGAATAGACTCGTTCACGGTTTTTGACTTTGGTCCAGCGTTGTTCACGAACATTTGAGCCGAGGATTACTCTACGAGGATAGCGCGGCGTCGTGGTTCAATTCCCGTTGAAGTCGATGCTTCCTGAGACCGGTTAGTAATGACTGTGGAAGTTGTCGCGGAAACGGAACAACGTTTAGGAAATGGGCTCCAGGGAAATTGAGTTGAAAGTTGAATTTCAAGGATCCTCGGTGTAATGGAATCAGTTAAACCTTTTAGAACATAATCTTTACTTTTCCATGGATTAATAATCGTCCACTTAGATTGTAATTCTTTTTAATTCTAGAACTTCTAGCAGATATCAACTTTTTTACTTCGTTTCTTCTTTAGCTTCGTAAAATATGATTTTTAAATAATCGTTCAAATTCTCTAGAACGCATCGGTTGTAAATCTACAAAATTGCTATAAAAGATTATCGATTGGTCGTTTTGATATCATTGGTCATTTTAATAGTTGTAGCGTTAAAGTGCTTCGAACTTCGTTTAAAAACCGTTTGTAACGCTATCTGTTCAAGATGAGCGAATGGCGAATATGCATGGAAGAAGAAACGTCGAATAGCGATCGTCGCTTATGGGCATTCGAGCGAACCAAACGACACAACGTTCTATCTATTGCAATTTTCGTTTCGATATTCCCTCTATTTCATGTTGCATATTTTAAATCTCCTATGGTAGAAATTTTATTTTATTTCTGACTTTTCTTCTTTGTGACTTTTAGTCTCTTCGGCTTTAGCTATTCTCAGAAGAGTGCAATTTCAATTGCAAGGAATTACAAAAGTACAAAATTAACTATTAGCGTTTACAAAAAATTTACCTTCAAGATCCAAATTCAAAGACTGGTAAATATATTTCCACGCCAATCATCTTGGTCTTTTTATCTCTACAAACAACTTTGTAGAACGATTACAAAGTTAAAACAATTATCAAGGTAAATTATCACGTCTAAAATAATTTGGCGCCTAGTCACGAAGATTACGATTTCCGCATTACGATTTCCCCGACTAACGGAACCTACCCAGATACCAAACCTAGCGTACCATATATTCCCTAACCCAACCATGATAAGTTTATGCTCATATAGGACCCGAGCATATCGCCTAAGATGAGCGCCGTCGAACAAACAATCCTCCGTTGTTTGAAGTGCTATTAAAGGGCTCCAGATGGTATGCATCTGAGCGAAGAGGCTGAAACGGCGATCGAAGCGAGAAAGAGAGACAATTGATATTGAAGGAAGCCCCGGGATTGGATGCACTCCAAACGCGTAGAATGGAACAACAAGCAAAAGCCGATGGCTATGTCTACTTATGCAAAATGGAGAAATAGGAAGGTTCGTTGTTATCGCTTGAATCACTGGTTCCGTTGGACCGAATTCTCTAGCTGGCGCAGGATATCCTCACTTTCAACCAACCGAATGCTCTTCCGCCTCTTTGGAGATGTTGTGTTATCTCGCCTCTCGTGTGCCCCGAGAGGTATAGCGTTCGATGCACGAGATATTTCGATAGGAACGTTGTTTTCTATCGTTTCTATAGACTTTGTTGAACGAAAGCCTGGTCATGTTGAAAGATTCGGTCAAAGGTTTCGGATTAAGAGATTTTTACGTTATTTTACGGACAGCGTTGTTGGACGATGAGTTTCGTACTCATTTGTAAGATTACTCTTGCTCGAGGTTTATCAATTATTTCATGTATATTTTATTTCGCGAATGAAAGATTATCGGAGATAGTTCTAGTGTGAGCGAATAGGTCTGTATTTTAAGATCTCTTTCGATCAATACTGTAGCTACTTCAAAATATAGAACGCGTCGGATCGTTATTGAGATATTTATAATTTTATCTGCTAGATTAGGTTAGATGCGTAATAGTACTACTTGTATGTGAATATCAGTGTGTAGAAGCATGTGTGTGCGCGCGGCGTCTCAAAAACAAATGAATGTAAACTGTTCAGTCGGTTAACAGTCGGGTATGGTAGGAAGTGCTGAGACGCGTGCAAGTGTGTATCGATGAATATCTTTGGAATCATTTATCAAATAAATATATAACTATTCTAATATAAATTCCAAGTGTAAATTTAGTGTTCGTATACCATTATCTCGGCTATTAAGATCCGAAATTCTCGACAATCGTAAATCTCATCGATGATTTACGTGGTCGTCGTATACAGCGAAGTTTGTTATTATCGTCTTAATATTTTCATTATTGTTAGCAGCTTGTCGACCTTTTCCTCGTCATCGAAGCGAACAACTCACCAAACGCAAGAACTCATCGAGACAGAAGACAAATTACAACGTTACCACGATTCTCAATTCCCTCAGCGAGATAGAACAACCAAAAAATATATAAAATGTTCCATTTTCTCCTATCGGAGGGGAAAAAAGTATTCCTCGGAGAACCTCCCTTCCTGAACGGTGGCGCGTTAACCGCCAAGGGTGGATTTACCGGACGATTAAAACACCGCCCGGTTTCTTTCGTACTCTGCTAGAAGGAAAGTTCTTGTAACGATGTCTTAACGAGCTAATGGGATTTATTAATTCTCCCGCCGTTTGAATAATTAAAAAACTACGATGTTAACATCCGCAAGACACGGGTTGTTCGTATTTTGCGAGCTGCCCTTTGCGTCGCCCAGGGAACCACACGTATTAAAACACACGAAGCCTTCCGTCTCCAGGGGATGATTTCTCTTCGTTAGACAACCCTACTATTCTTTCGGTAAAGAGAATTAATTCTCGCGTGTAACTTCTCAGAGAGAAAGTTCGTAGTTCGGACCTGTTCCGCTTTCAAATAGAATTAAAATAAAATTTTTACGTCGGAATTTACACAGTTTTCCTCCTACCTGTTCCTCTGTGCTTTTGTTTCCGTTCGGATGCAGGCCGTTTCGTTTCATTCTCACAGTTATCTTTTGTTCCCGATTCCTTGCTTTTCCTAATTTTTATTTGTCCTGAAATAATAGCACGACGAGTTTGTTTGTTCTAAGGGGAACCTTAGCTACTTATTCTACCGGTTTTTGCTGCCTCTCCACTTTTTATCTTCGCCGCTGCTGCTCGCTTCGTTGAATTTCTGGCATTTCGTTTCGAGCGATTTAAATAATTAGGAACATACGGCGTAGAAGCGGTGCAAATTCTCTCCTCGACATCTTTTCCAATTATTCCGTTTTAAAATATCTTTGAAGTATCTTTAAAATTTCTCACGTTCTACAACAGCGGAACAATCAGATAGGAAAATTTAGTTTAACGTACACTTAAGCAAATTTGTATTCATGTTACATTACATCTGTATTCATTTTATGTTGCCTTGCATAAGAAAATCGACGTTGATCCAGAATTCGTTTCTATCGAGAATCGTGGATCTTAATCGACGAAATAAATGTATAGGAACACTTAGATTACACTTAGAATTGATATCAAAATAGTTTCAGATTTAATTGATGCGTGATTTACAAGATATTCATCGATGAACACTTGCACGCGTCTCAGCACTCTGTTTGTCCCATCATCTTCTTTACCACACTAGCAACGGAGCAGTTGCATTCTTCTGTTTTACGAGACGCTGTGCACGCACACACACGCTCATACTCATATATGTGTGTCATTACTACGCGGCTAATGTAGCGTAGCACACAAAATTACACATACCTCAATAGTTTCGATTCATCATAGTTTGCCGCTTTATAGTAAAACAATCGTGAAGACACATTTATCGTATTTTATTTAATTAACTTGAAATTTGAAACTGATATGTGATAAGCATTACCTAACCGTACACTCAATCACGAAATTCTGAATGGTTTCATACGTTCGTAAAATCAGCTTAAAGTCGAATAATCTAATTTCCAATTGCACAACATCGACTTCATCTGTATCTAATTTCTGATTCACAAACGAGATTTCCACCGATGACCACCCTAAATAACATCCATTACGACCACCGTACTCCTTCCACGGCATTCTACGTTCGTCCCTCTGTGTCCGGCAACCGCTTAGCATACGAAATTTCGATCAGAATCGTTCGCCCGTGTCGGTCGATATTTTTCCGCGCGAGAGGTTCGCCGTTTACCCTCGGCAGGGAATAAAACAACCCCTATGCGGGGTCCAACAATTGTGCCGGACGAGCAAACACTCGTACGTTGGCCAGAATCCATTAATAAGACGAAGCGGGACGCAAAGTGCGTGCGAAATGTCTGGGCGAGAGCCAGAAAAATGGCGCAGGTGAATGACTATTTGCAGACTCGTTGCAGGTCGACCCTATATCAGCTCTATGCGAGGGTTCAACTTCAACTTTGAAATTACTGCGTTTTGTTCGTGGAAATCGCCTCGAAGAATAAATCGAAAACACGCCGGTTGGATTGTCAATTTCCCGCACGTGCGACTTTAGCTTTCGATTTCTTTTTTCCATATATATCGGCTTGCGCACTTGGACAGGGAAGAAATTAACCGGCAGCTCGGTGTCGCTGATGCTTCGACAGGGATTATCCGTTTTCACGGATTTTTGATTTAGCACACCTTTGGTTATTTATTTCTTCGCGATCCGTCAATTGTAACGTTGGCGAAAAATTTGTCCAAAAATCGCGCACACACAGCGACGTATCTACGTTGTACGTTATCTGTATCGTTTCGATTGTGCGTGTTAATAAATTTATGGAAAATATACAGAATGCAGATAATACGCAAAAGGATATAGTATTCGGAGTAATTTAGTCGGTATAGAATCAAAAGGGGGTGAAATAAATTTTATTTGTTTAATCGTATTCATAAAAATTTGAATTCGCGTAAACAGGAGTAGTTTTATTAATTAGACTACCTTACGTTATTCATAAACTGCTTGTTGTATGATACGAAGATGAATTTAATTTGGAATGTATCACGCTATTATCTTTATTGTTTAGTGTGTATAACATTTAAAATTTTTTTATATTTGTTTCACATTTTATTGGATATTTATTTATATTTATATATTGGATATTTTTTGTATATTTATTTCTTTGAAGCTTATATGTATATGATCGTTCTTTCAGTGTAATAACGTTGTATCTATGACGGGTTACACAGCTTGGAAAGTAGCTTTTAGAAAATCCTAATCCTGATGAATTTTGTTTGAAAGCTATGCATTTCCCTGTGGTGAATTTGGAAATGATTAATTAGAGTACCTAAATTCTGCTTTGTTCGTCGCATTACGGTATTCTGGTAATTGTTAGATAATTTATGGAATTAACAGGATTAGGTAGGATTAACGGCATGCTTTCCGTTGCGGATTAATGTAAAACCAAGAGCAACGGGCATTGTTAACGTTAATAAGATGGCATGAGAGGATTCTAGGCCTTTCATTCTCCCGAGTCTATCCTAAAATATATACAGAGGCAGCTTGACTTATAAATATCAGAAATTCTTTTATTCGGTGGAACCAAAAATGGAACTTTACCATAAAAGTGTTAGAAAATAGTAAAATATATTTAGAAATATTCAAGCGCTTAAAATAGTCAAGATCAAAATTATTTTAGAATTTCGTCGAACTAGGAGATTATCCTATGTATATTATATAAATTTTTCTTCCCATTACTAGAAGATGAAAAAATAAGGATCGAAAAACAGTTTCGATACTGAAATTATTATTTCACAGTTAGATATATGTGTGTGCATATTAAAAACAATTCTACTACACGTAAAACACGACACGATGCATCACAGTGCGACACAAGAAGCAGATTTTGCGACCACCGTTTAACGTGTTGCCGAAAATTAAAAAATTTTCATGGACATGTACCTTTCCGTCGCATCCTAATTTTAAACTGCCGATTCTTCCATCCGTATCTCTACTACTCGAAGCTTCGTCATTCGCAATGGACAGCCTGCCAAAAAGCAAACAAGATTCCATCCCCGCAATGCATCACCGATTCAAGAAGATTAACGATTCAAGGTTACCCTAATTTAAAATTCCAAGCAAACGTCCATGAAATATCGAACGCTACAGAGGATTCGTGGAAGCCGTGGGAAAACACGAATTAATAAATTAAGCAGGAATTATTGCTAGGATAGTTCGAGTGGAAACGAAAGAGACGAATTGTTTCGCTATCGGTGGTCGGAAGCCACTTGTTGATCTGTATCGTGGCTAGAAGAGCGATTCATTGTCCTCGGTGGCGACAGTGGCCGCAAAGCGGCAGATTTCGTGAATGCAAAGGAATACCCTTTAATCCTTCGATTGTGGTTCCATGGCGCGTTTAACTTGCGCTGGGAATCCGCGACAGAAGGACCCGGAACGAGTTTGCTGACCGATGGAACAGGTGGGTGGAGTTGCAGTTCTATTCAACGTACCCGCCGACGCTTTCGTCACCGTTGCCTACCCCTCGCACACCAGTTCGTCGTTTATAAAAGAGACGAGAGACCGACCACACCACCTGTCCTCTGATTTACTCGTAGGAACAGGTGTCACCGATGACCGGTGTTCCCAGGTCGCGAGGCAGTTCGGGATTTAATGGAACATTCACGCTACCCTTTCGTGGCTCTGAGTAATTTTAAGGGGAAAATTTGGTTTTCCCAGCCATCTGTGGTAATTTTATTTCAGCGACGAGGAACATTTGTGTGTGTTATTTAGAGGATTACCGTGGAAGTTTCATTCAGGATTATGTAATATCTACTGAACTAACGACAGAAGTAATTGAAGACTTACTTGACGGAACGATCTATGACAATTTTATTTTCAACAATGCGGAATATTTGTTTGGAGAGTAGTTGATAACTTTCACTTTGAATTCTCTCTTAGTCTCGCTATTTTTTTTTTTTTTTTTTTTTTTTTTAGCATTAATTAACGAAATAATACGAGCCGAAGTATTCTTCGTTAAACAAATTTTGCTAGAATTATATTTTTCTTTCTTTCGATAGCTGCGAATTCAAACGATTTTAACCTCTTGATTCTTTCTTATTCTCTTTTACTCGTCGACATATATTACGATTTATTTGAAAATATTGCGAAATTGTATGGAGATTCTATCGTAAAGCTTCAATGGAAGACAGTTTCATTTGGAAAACTTGTTTTGTAAAATAATTGTTTAATATCGATATAGAAATATCGTTATGCATCGGATATTAAAGAGACGTTAAACTGGGAAACTTTAATTTTAAGATGCGTCGTGTTAGTCGCTTTTTCTCGAAAATGCATAAAACGATTTACCGCTAAGAACCGAGTCAAAATTCTCGTGATGTTTCATACATTTCCAGAGTTACAGAAAGGAGATTATATGGAATCGAGTTTCTTGATTCTTGCAACATAAACGGAAATGGAAGGTAGTTTTAACATTGACAGAGTACAGTGTAGAAACAAGCAATTTATCGTTAATCGTACCTACAATATACTCAACACGTAATTCTGGCATCGTTTCCTAGCTTGCAGTTCCACGAAATCCGTAGTCGGGAACTAACATAATACTTCGTCGTTTCCATTGTACCTACGCTCACTTCAGTGGTTCGTCTCACTTTACAAGCGACTATTTAAAGCGGATTTCCGTCGTTCTACTGATCATTCGGAGCTACAACAACAGTTACTAAATCCTCCACAACCACTCCATTTCACATACTAAAATCCTTACTCGCGTGTAATGTTAGACGATTATGAGTTAAACGCATTCCTGGCATGCTGAAAAATTAAAAGGCAAGACTGAAGTTATCCTATTTATAGTAGCACGATACGGCGTTCTAATTTTCATTGTGCGAATTAATAAACGAAAGAGACGAAATTAAGAGATACGAACGTTTGGATTTTCATAGAAAAGATCAACCGAATCGCGGGATAAAGTTGCAGGCTAAGCGAACGAGGGGTTGAAATCGTCTGAATCGAAGCGTCAGAATTAAAGAAGGGCAAAATGGCGAGACTGCGACCCTTCGACTATCAGACGAATTGGAATGGTGGGCCGGGTCTGCGCGTAATTTTCGCAAAAATTAGCCAGACGTCGCGTCGGGATGTTCGCCATCTTTGATCCGGCAGTGGGGGCCATTTTGTCGCAGGGGTTCAGCCGCGAATGGTTTCACGCTCCGATTAGCCTAACGAAATTTCACCACCCCACTTACCAGCCACCGGCTTAATTCTATAAATATTGGGTTATGTCATCAGCGTACCAACCCTGGTCCCTCTCGAGCACGTGCATAATTTGCAAATCGACCTTAAGGACTGATGACCTCCCCCGTGCTGACCGCTCTCGTTGACCACTGGTCGTTCTGCAAGCTCCGCTATTATTGGATTATCTTGCGTATCAATAACGTTAAACTTGTTTGCTCTCCGGTATCTCGTTAGCTACTTCCCAAAAAAAAAAAAAAAAAATTCACTGCGAGAGTCGAGCATAATTAATTAGGTTACTCTGGTAAAAGGGATTAATTTATGGGATATACGAGTTTTGCATCGAGCGATAAAAGTACTGGATGTAGAAGCAACGGTATTATCGACAACTTTTTAGTTTTTCATTAGAAGAATTTATTTTCGTTTTTGTCAGATGTATTCTAATCGTAATTATACTTTGTATAACTAACGATGTATTGGAAAATAATCTTTATATGGAGATGGGAGATTGATTGGATATGGATAAACAGTAATTGAACGATTGGAATTAATCTTATTTTCCTTTTGTTACGCGTGAACCTTTTGACATGATATTCATTTAGAGAACAAATTTTAGTTTCAAGATTTCTTGAGTCTCCGATAGTATGTCACAAGTATACATACTCCCAAATTTTTATACAAAATCAATACGAATAATTACATTATGTTAGATGGTATTTCACATGTAAAATTCATATACGTAGTACTATATTTGATCACTTGCCCCAGTCTCGCTCGTGTAGCATTGTAAAAATATCAAGGAATTATTCGAGAAATTTGGAAGACGACTGATAATAAGGACAATGAAACTGGATAATTCGATAAGTTCAAACAAATTAGTGATTATAAGAAATCTTATTTTTAACGTAGAATAACAGCATGTCCGTTATTTTACTATTCCACCAACGCATTTTGGAAACCATCGAATAATCTTCGTTAAAGACATTCCATCTAAAGACCCACCCCTGTAAAAGAAATGAAAAGTACACGACAATTCTACCAAGCGTTACTTCGCCAGACAATACGTGTCATCGTCGCTTAAACAAAAGCGGAGACCATCAGGCCGCTCGAGTTAGATAAAACACGTAATCCCGTAAAAACAGGCGGGGACAGGTGGAAGCCATCTCGGTTCTACGAATCATCCCCGGAGACGGTATCTTCCATCTCGAGATTGTCAGGATTGTTTCTCTTTAACGTCAATCCGTCGTAACTTCGTTCTTCTTATTCCATCATCTCTGATCAGCTCTGATGCCGGTTTCGTTGAATGTTGGGGTGCATATCTACGAAGAAAAGGGGGCGGACTCGACAGCGGCGAGGGGAAGGCAGGGGGTTCGGTTTCCGGCGGCTCATCCCTTCGCAGTTCTCCACGCGTCTTTTTCCCCGTCGTTTCGCGGAGAATCAAATCTCGTTCGAAACTAATTTCGTGCCTTTGTGGATCCACGTCATTACCGCCACGGCAGACGCCAGGCAACTCGGCTCTGAAGAGGGGCGCACCAGGAGTACCGTGGCCAGGGGTAGCTAGATTTCCGATACTATTGAAATCCGTCGAAGCGAAAAGTAAATTATATGAACTCTCCTCGTCTCTCTCCCTTTCGTTCGTTTTCGAAACGTGGACCAGCGGGCTCTTTGATGTTCTCGTCGATGGAAAAGTGGCAGCCACGCGTTCTCATGCGGAACGCGATCCTCCGTGCCTCCTTCGATTATCGTTGCGCGAAAAAGCCTTGGAATCGAGTCTCTGGATTTTTCTATCACAGATCAAAACTTTTGAATCTATATACGGCTAATTTGATAGCGACTATGGGCAGATATCGGGATAGCCGTGTATGCGTCTGTTTGTTCCAACCCGAAAGCAATCTTTCCATCATCCGTGATCCGGCTTTGATACGAATATCGCTATACTACCCGCGTGATCCTTCTACGATGATCGTTTCAGAATATTTTTGAGCGCATTTTTAGATATCTCTACGCTGTATTCTTGGTTGCTAAACTTAATTATATCGTTAATTCTTCAAGGAATTCGCTTTGGAATTCTTTCTGACGGTAAAACAATTTCCTATCAAATTTGTTCGTTTTCTACCTTCAAATTTGTACTGGCAGATTCTCTTCATTACCAAATCTTAGTTTCCCTGTGTAAGTTTCTAAATTGTCGGCTCTTTTTGGAACTGACAGTAACATCAACTCTTTGACTATTTAATCGTGGTCTTCGTATGTAAATTTTTAAGTTCCTTGTTTCGAAATTTATGCCAACGGCGATACCGTTTTCTCGATTATTAAACCTTGGTTTCCTTCTACGTATTTTTTTATTCTTTTCGCTTTTGCATCTGTAACGACCAGATCGCAGATGTTTGAACTTTCTTTTCAAAAATTTTTTAATGCTTTTTCTCCAAGTTTGTATCGCGGGAAGTATAGTTTTCTTATAAACGTCTTGGAAAGTTTAACGATTATCTTTGCAAAGCAAGAAGAGGAACAAACACGAGGAAGACAGTTTACATTTCTTCACTGGACATGAGTCGTGGGAGTCAGGAGTTAGCAGTTAAGAGGTAATGGTTGCCCTTACAAGCGGCTGTATTCCACATTCCTATTTTTCTCGTTACAGCTCATGGCTACCCGTGAATTTGTTCAACGTGACTTTCTCTGGCTATTCGACTCTCTCTCTGCCGGAGAAAGATTTCACGGAATAATCGTTGAAATAAAAGGTACGAGTTAATGTCCGTTTACCAAGAGTCGCGTCGTTTCACTTTGTTTATCTTTTTCAAACGACCACGCGTTCTTTTTTTTTTTTTTTGAACAAGTATCCAAGAATTTACTGCGCTATTTTAAAGAATACATTGCTACGCGTACTTATTTTCACAAACTTTCGAAGCTTCTCAGTTAAGCGTTCCTTATACAAGTTTCCTAGTATAACACTAGCAACAATTATCGCTATTATACACATAACAATCTGGATATCAATCATAAACGTTAACTATAAACTACGAAAAATAAATTTTTGAATGGTATTATTATTGTTCGATCTTCGATATTGCATTCAGTATTTACAAAGCCTAGGAAACCTAATCTCCAGGGCCTACGTTCGTTTCCCTTCAGGAAAAAGATCCTATCGATCCTTCAGCGATCATCGCTACACTTTCACAAAATCACTTTCCTATATCCTCTTTCACGAAATCGATACTTTTTTACTGAAACTGATCACGTCTGACGAACAGGGTGAAATTTCCAGCAATTTCTATCATATAACGATCGATTCTCGAACAACTCGACTCACGATCGTCGTTCGATATAAATATATTTACCATGTATTTTCACTTCGTCGACGATCACGTTCTTACTACAAGCGTCTATCATTCGTTGATACGATGTTGCTCACGATAACGATATCGTATTTACTGTCCGTCCCAACGAATATGTGCTCGTACACAGATTTCCGGTTCAATTCTCAGTGGACGCGAGAAAATTCATCAAGAGACTACGCCGAGAAAGTCTACTAAGCGGATTTCAATCGTGCCGTCTATTGAAGTTTGATGTTTCGTTAATCGCATCACCGTCCTGTCCGTTGTAAATAAACCGTCTTTCAAAGTTTCGCTATAAGACGATGCCGCCACGCCTCAACTTCTTTAAAACGATTACGCTCTCGTTCCTTGACTCTTCGATCTATTTCGATCTATTCCGATCGTTCGCGATTCGTTCCTCGAAATGATAGTTTCTTGACGTCGATGTAGGATCGTGGAAAAATTGTTTAATTTTGTTAGTTAGGATGGCTACAGCGAGTATTCGTAGACCACTGTATTTATTATAGCATTTATATGCTGGTCAATTAAGTTCAAGTATATTAAGTTTTATATCGCTTGGTATTACTTTCGTATGACTACGAAACATTATTCTTATGAGAATGTAGAAGTTGATAAGGTTTGAATAAAAATTCACAGTCCAGCAATTATATAGAAAGAAGCACATTGAAAAATTAAAAATTTAGAATTAGGGATCGACCGCTATACAATTACGAACACGCAAATTGGAAGTGGTTCGTCGTAACGCAATCATCTTCCTGTGATTAACATCGCGAATTCCGATTTCTCCGAAACTTGGAGTTTCGAAGCCCGCGGGACGTCGTTCTCGATCGAATCGATTTAGTTTGAGATCTCGAAATTCTCGTCGCAAATTGGATTCTACTTACGAAATCGGTCCCAGTCGTGAATCACATTAATATTTAACCGATAACATCTCCTAATAAACCTTTTCTCGCGAATTCCACACTTTTTTCCGGTCTCCTAAAATTATACGATATTCCTCTTATTAAAAATTTCACATAATTTTGATAATCTTCTAATGAAAATTTCCACGAACAGACGACGTTGTATTCGCGGTGTCTCAAATACCAAGTTGGAATTCGTTAGATTCTTTGGTTGAATTAAACTCTCGAGATTATTGTATCTTAGATTTATCGACCGCAAGCTGTATGAAATATTATACCACGGTTCGTCAACGCTGGTGCTTACGTTCATCAAAAGCTGAATGCATTGCACGGCTAGCCATCTAAAAGACTGATTGGAAGTCAATTTGGGACACGAGCAAATACACGTAGAGAATAACAAGCGTGGTTCCCTATCGGTATCTTCGAATCCCAGTCAATTTGAATGGAATCTTCGATTATAGGAATATTGGTATAGGTATATTGGATTGTCTTTGGAAGGAATACTTCGTCGATGTTAGTGATTCGTTAATTATTTAATACACTTTTGTCAATACGAGAGAAGAATCTTTTATATTTCATAATTTATTTCAAAATTGATACACGTTTTCATTTTTAAAGAGACAAGTATAAGCATCGATATATAAGATTTATATCTCGAGATTAACAGACAGATATTAACATACATAGAATAGTAAAGATACGTTAGTATGTCTGTTCGCGAATGAAATTTGTCTCGCTGATCGAAATCTCTTAATTTGAATTCTTCGTGCCGCTGCCAACGTGCATTACCTCTGCCATCAAACTCATAAATAAGTTGGAAATTTTGGCTAGCTATAACCGCGTTATTTCCTTGTTAGGACATACTCCTGCAATATACGACGTCGTAAATGCGCTTTACGCGCAGACATGTTCGCTGTATCTTCTCGACTAACTGGTTAATTATCCGTGTTATAGTAGACCGACGATCATTTGTTACCGCTTCTTAATACCATCGATTCACAATGAAACGAACGTTTCACCGACCTGCTTTATTATAAACGTTCTTTATTGCCAATTAAAATTAGAAATTGATTCGTGTTTCTCGTAGCAATAAGATACGATAGCAGCAAAGGTGTCAAATGACCAACACTTTTGCAGGAATTTTACCATTTCGGTGAATCGCAACAGCTTCCATCGATTGAAATCGATATATTTCGACTTATTGTTCGAACGAGAGGGATTTCTAAAGTTAGGGAAACATATTGGATGTGGATAACCGCATTCTAGGATAGACAGAGGAAATTGTTCAAAATTAGAAGTCCTATGTTTAGAATCGCAAATCGATAGCATTTGTTGACAGCCAGATGTTTCAGCAAGCGTTTCGATCAAGAATGTCAAGCGATTGAAAGTTTCATCTCTAACTAATAAAAACTAAACTTTCAATCGATAGATCTCGGAAATTTTTATTATCGTATTGTATGTATCTTTGTATTGTTAGATTAGCAGATTTAAAAATCTTTAATTGTACTACGTATTAAATTAATAGAAACATCGATCAAGTTATTAGAGACACATGTTTGTTTCTGTTTATACGCTTGCTATTGTACAGTTCAACCATCTGCGATTTCTGAAAATTCCAAAATGAGATTATAAAAATCTATAAAACGACGAATTTTTAGAGTCGCAGGTTAAAATTCCAACGTCAAATATCTTAAATTTGTAATCGAATGCCCGACGCCGAAAATTACACGTTCCAGTTCAAAAGTCACACGTTCCAATCGATACTCGCACATCCTGTCCCCGATTTGCATGTAACACGGAACGTTTCTGTTTAATGCGCAGATTAAAATAGCCAAACTCGTAAACCGAACTGATCCGGCGTTTCGAGTAAACAGTCGTCGCATTAAACGCCGCCATCATTATTTAAGAAATGAAATTTCGTTGTATGCTTCTCGTACGTTCGCGAAGAAGAGCCATGTGAAAAATAAAATGAACAGATTGGATCACTAGAATATCTCTGAATATTTTTTGTATTCGACGACACGAATAGAATCGACAAAATATCGTCGCGATAGAAAGCATAACTATAAAATACGTAACGCTACTAGTCCTTCCAAGTCGATGTAAAATAAGGATAATATAGCAAAACCTGACTCGTAAAAATCGTTCTCCTTTTTTTCCTCCGATCGAATTTTTGTCCAAATTTTGATCAAATTTGTCTCCCGGGTGTTGCGGTTTTTTCTTTCAAACATCATCCAATTCACACACACACACGTGTATTCAAACTCCAGTAATTTATAAGACTCGCTATTTCAAATAACTCGAAAGATCCTACCTTTGTACTTTGAATGAGAATTCTTATCATATTTTCATCCGTATTGTCTCACGTTCGGATATCGCAACAACTAGTTTGAATATTTAATATATTTCTACGTGTTAGGTATATTTTATACATTTTTGCACCTTCGAATTCCCCGTAAATGCATAAACAATCGCAGTTTGGGTATCATGTACCGTCAGTAGGCGGTTGGAAAAAGAAACATTAAAGTGGATACCTACGATATCGAGGTTTTTCTGAAGTTGGAGCGTCGGTTACGAGAGATCGTGGAAAAAGCGGGCGTCGATTTACGATCGAGAGGCAGAGTTTAGATTCGCTGATACCGACATATAGACCTGTTGGTGAGTAAAAAAGCTGGCTTGATAAACCGCGCTGTGCTGGTCACTGTCAGAGAACAAAAAAATCTGGATACTGTGTTTTGTCACTCCGTGCGTTTCTAACGATCACCAAACCATGATAAGAAATTCATCGGCGATTTGTTCGCCAACTAAATTGCACGGTCGGTTTTTTCCATCTGAATCTCTGTTTCTTCGTCCGATTTATCAGAACGTAATCAAGCATACGATCCTTCTTACAATTTCAAAAGTAAGAATTTATAGGATAACGATATTCATAAATATAGGATAATACTATTTATAGGATAATAATTAATATCGAATATAGAATTATAATAGAATATAAAGAGATTTTGTTCCATTAATCTTCCAATTTCTTTTTCCTTCAATAAGAAGATATAAATGTATTATTGTATATACATTTTAATTTTTCAGCATCGATGTAATATAAATGCATCAAATTTTGAATTCACTGGCGTGAAATTCGATGCATGTATTCATTCTACTGAATATCTGTTATATCGAATATTATATGTGAATACGTGAATGTATATTATTATGATGACATTCGATTTAATATTCGAAAGAAAGTGATTTATTTGATAATACCTCATATGTGGTAAGTAATTCCGAAGAATTATTTCTCATTCTTTTTAAAAAGACACAACGTGCTAACATTTTTAATCTGTTTTACCAAAGACAAATACATTCATCGTTTAATCGATTAATAATATCGTAAAGAACAATGGCGTATGTGTATACGCGATATCACCTATATGAAAGGGTTCAATATTATTAAGTAACGATATAAAAAGAACAAAAAATCCTATTTGCAAAGATAATTACAATTTTCTAAACGATCGTATAATATTTGTAACAATATTTCATCTATCGAATAGCTGTTACAACCTTTTAACAATTTGAAATTCTTTCATCGATTCTACGTTCGCTGAAAACGCCCGTATCTCCGTATCAACGCTCTAAACCTAGCACCATCCGAAAATTTTAGCTTCCGCACCTACGAGCACCGACTACACAGAATCAAAATGCAATAGAACGATCTCCATTCCCGAAACCGTAAAGGGAAAAAGTACCGCCAGATCGTGATTCGAATTCGAACGTGTCTCGTTCCACGAAGCTCCCGACAATCGAAACATACGCGTACAATTCGACAAAGTTCTTTCTGCGTGAAAGTTGGCGTTCGAAGCTCGTATCCTGAAAACTGATCCACGCGTCATGAGAAACGTAATTGCGACGGAAAATTGTAAGCGACCACCGAGGCCGGTTCGCCTGCCGCCGTGTCGTAAACGCAATAACAGTCGACGAGATGCACGGTCCGGAATAATTTTGCCTAAGTAGATTACACTCCGCGCAACGCTTTCCTTAGGCGCCGTTAAGCCAAAACACGTACAACGGTCTGCTTCTGTAAATCACGCGTGTCGTTCAATTATTTCTTCCCTGTTTGTTGGCGTCGCTGTATCGTCGTGTTTTATCAACAAACAAGCTGAGCAGCGCGAGATAGCAGCGTAGTAATCGAAAGAAGGTAGCTTCCTTTCGGCCGGATTTTGGGCAACGAAGAATTTTGGAAACCGATGCTTCGTACGTCTCGATCTACGTTTTACGTTCGAAGCTCTACGATATCTACGATATAACGTTTCTATAGATACACAGCATATAAATCTTTTCGATAGAGTTTCACGTCTTTTGATAGTCATTTTTTTTTTTTTTTTTACTACAAACTTGTAAATATATTACGATCAAGACGATATATTCGACTAGATGATCGTAACTCTCAGGAAACGAATCGCACGATATTCTTGAACCACGTGAACAGACCAACGTGCGAAACACTAAATTATCCGCGACACGGACGATCGCAATTAATCGGGCGACGATTAATCAAGCTTCTCACCTATTACACGGAACAAACAGGTAATCCACGCAAAAGCAATCGCGACACAGCCAATTAGCCTTGGCTTATTAGCCAGCGTTGCCGTCGGAAATGAAGTTAAAACGCGAGCCAGGCATTGTCGCTCGAAGGGAAAACTCTTCATCGTGTCCATTAGATGGCTACCGCGACAATACGATACAAGGGGCTGTTGAATATGGAGTAGCCTGCCTTTATGAAATTCGAATCCCCGACGGACACCGACCGGAACTACCGAATACGTAATACCTCGCGGCAACCAGTGTAATTAGTTGTTACTTTATGAAGCTCGTCTCTCTCTCTCTCTCCCTCTCTCTCTTTCTATTTTCACTGTCGTCGATAACTTTAATCATACTGTACATACGAATAGTTCCGCGCTCTATTCTGTTCTATTCTATCCGTTCTCGTCTATAACGTTCTACGCCCGTACAACAGTACCATGGCGAACAGCGATAGCATCAAAAGTGCCGCCAAAGTTATCGTTCGCGGACGGTACTCGCTTGTTCGTGAAACGGCACGCGTAACCCGGACATAGATGCATAGGTCTGCGCGTATCGCGTTTCCTCCTGCTGGTCGAGGGTGCATCTTGCACGAATGCAAATGGACGCCCGTTTGCTCGAGGATCTAGCGTCGATTGCGAGCAGGCTATTGTAAGCCGGTGAAAGTTTGATACTGGCTAGAGTGCGGGAGTTGAGCGAAGGGCGAGGAAGAGCGTGATGTGTTAATAGGCTGCTGACTGCGAGTCGTATGTCTTTGGTGTAGGGACTTTTCGAGATATCGCGCATGACGGAATGGAAGGTTTTACCGTTGTTAGCTTGGCAGTTTGTTCTGTTGGATGAGAAAAATTCTGTTGATAAGCGAATTCGACACGGTTGCAGGATTTGTAGAGGATAGTTGGTCGTGTGGTTTAAATGACGAGATAACTAGATGTTAAAACCGTCAAATGTATTTAAAAATAATTAATAAATACAGAGAATGTTAAGTCGCTAAAGACTGTGTATTGATCGCTAATAAAATCTGGTCACTTTAAGATCGCGTTCGTTTATTTATACTGGTCGGGGGAGTACCGGAAAATTTAAATTTGACTTTGTTCGAGTTTATTTATTATTACATTATGAATGTCCTAACGATGTTTATACTCCGAGGTAAAACAACATGATTAAAATTGTTCTTTAGCTCATGTGTCGCTACAGATTAACATATATGACAATGGGTGACAAAGTATAGTTGTATAGTTGTTACTGCACATTTTCGATACCGTGATATTTACAAAAAAATAGATGGTATTATTCAGCGTATAACGATACCAGTGATTCAATTGATTTTGTTAATTTAGAATCGCTGAAACATTTTCGAAAAGCTTTCCGTTAACAAAGATCCAGTTCAGCAATTAATTAAGGCTAGATGATATTTTGACGAATATAATACAAACACGCGAGAGGATCGATCTTTTAGATTTCGCGCTAAACAATTACGGTATTGAAAATTGACGGCGTCGAACGCGTATGCACCACTATGAGGGTTACCAGAGAACTGGTCCATTATGATATAGAGGTGTCGGTTGAGGCTTTGTATACAGCAGCATCGTGCTCAGTCGAAATAATAGGATTCAGTTTCAGTGAGCGGAAATTTCGGATAGTTGGCGGTGATACGAAATTTGCATACGCGGCCAGAAATCCGCAGGATTTATGTTAATAATATGATTCGTTAGATCGGGTCGTGCGGCTAAGTAAATTGACGTGTACAGGTCGTGTCCATGTCAGTGGCGAAGCGACAATCTCGACAAATTTCCAGATTTCATTATGAATTTACAATCTCTTCAAAGATAATGAAAAAATTTTGTTCTTGTCTTCTACGTCTTTTCGCTTGTTTTTCTTCTTAATTATTTAATTTGCAACTGTCATTATTTTCACTGCTTTTTCTCTATAATATATTCGTATGTATGCAAATTAATTTATAATCATCGAAGTAGCTGAGGAAAAAGATTAAGTAAATAAATAAAAATCTTTTCCCGATCATCGGTATTCAGCATGATTCTTTTATTTTCTCATTTTCGCTATCTGCATCCTAATAAACAATCTTTTCAAACGTTTCGAGGCAATCAGATGCTAAAAACTCTTGTACCATTTCACTCCTGCGCGGTCGTCAAAGCCGCCCTTAAAAGAAGCGCACGAAAATAATATTCCAAGAAAGAAATAAAGAATATTCCTATCTTTCTTCTATCGTCTACGACGCAATTTTCCTATTTTACACAGATCGATCTCTTACTTCCAAGAAAACTACGCGTAACTAGACCGCGCATTTTCGTACAAATTTAAATCTTAAGCAAAAGTTCGTTTAATATTTGTTTCGCTTGTTAAAAATTATGGCAAATTGTACTCCGCTTCGGTTATTTTGTCCATTTTTCCACGTTATGTTCGTCTCTGTATTTTTCAATCCAGCATAAATACATAAATATTCGCAGTGTACCTGAGAGAAGCGAACGGAAAAGAGCAAAAATATCGAATTTACAAATTTCGCCACTTTCTATTCTTCGATAACTCTTTGCTGTGATTTTCTACGGATCAACCCCTCGCTATAAAAAAGAAAAAAACTACACGAAACGACCCTTCAAACTGTACCCTTAAAGAGAGAAAGGAAAGGAAGAAAATGAAAATAGCGACAAAATTTCAACTCTTTCTGCTACTCGGCACAGTCGAACATCCTGACAGAGATCGAGAATAATTGTAGTTTATGCCGTTGTGTCGCGCCGGGTATCAGCATCGTTGCGGTGCTCCGAACCCAACTCCCAACGGTGGCGCGGCGACGAGGCCACTTCACCTCTCGCTTCGTTACAGCGACCTCGACTTTTCCGGCCGGCGTGTTTCTATCGCGTTGTCTACACTTTGTACACGCTCTTTTTCGCCCTGACTACAATGCGCCGCGTCTGGCTGGCTCGTTATCCAGCCAGCCCTGGAAATATATATCTTTATCTCCGGCCTTTCTTTGCCCAACCATACAAAGGACCGTGCTCGGAGAAATGCCTCGCGTTCAAGCGAGCCCGCCCCGTGTTTGTAACGCGGTTACCCGACCGTGCTAGGGACTCGGGCTACGTGAGCTCGGGGCAGTCGTCGACATTGGTCGTACCGCGTGCCGGAATTCTGATCGCTTTGTGCGAGGATTAGACGATTTCGTTAACAGAGATTTCTTCTTCCATCTTCTTTTTTTTTTTTTTTTTTTTGTACGTTTTTACGTCGTTGTTTCTGGACACTGAGAGTTATGACAGGCTGAGGATGAATTTACACGAGATGCGCGTTTCCCTGCTGCCAGGGGAGATTAGTTTTGGCAACGCGGACAGATCTTTTGAACATTTCCTGTCTTTGGTCGAGCAACTCAGTTTTGAACGTCGGTTTCTCGATTCGTCGAGCACAGAGATATATCTTTGGGAAATTGGTAAAATTGTTTGCATTCGGAAGCGTGTATTTTTTTGCCGATGAATTTCAAAAAAGTGGAAGAACACATACGTACGTAGTAACGTCTACTTTGTAGATCTTCCGATCTTTTTAAATTTAATAATTCAATTCTGGATATCGATTGTTACATCGTTGCATTAAATATGTAGACTTTCGACGAAGGAAAATTTCAAGAAATTAATTCCGCGCACGCGGTGAAAATGAAAAAGATTCTAATTGTTTCGTGCACGTTAAGATTCATTAACGTTGTTTTTCAAGCACAATGATTCTATTGTATCGGATCTTGCAACTAGGTTTTCAACTATCGAGGTAACAAGGAACATCGCTCGTAGTAATCCTTTACTTCTTTTTTTCAAAGCTGGCCTCGAAGAAAATGCTGCTTTTCCTTCGATCGTATCGGTAAGAAGTTTTTATACCCCGGGGGAAATTAAACGGAAGGGTATTAATTTACCTCGCCTCATTAACTGCGGTTCGGACGAGAATATTATTATCGCAGGGTTAAGATTACTTCCAACGATGGTACGACCACCTTCAATTAATTCTGCCTCATTTTACGATCGCGTAATGATACATTTCTTTCGTCCAATTAACCATTCCGTTTCGTATCAGCCACTGTAAAACGGCCCCTCGTTTAAGCAACTATCGTAATTTCATGTCTTTTAACGTTTAATCCCTTTGTCGCTTATGCTCCTTTCTTTACTACCATTCTGTGAATTTTAATTTTAGTGAAAGACATTCGTGATAAAAATAGAGATACCAGACGTAGAAATCGACCGACCCCGACGGTTACCAAATAAAAATTCCGCTCAAATTTTCAAACAGCTTGTTTTCTTGGAGTTATTCGAAGAACAATTATCTGTCATATAAATAAAGCACGAACGATCAAAGATCAAAATTGATAAATAAATGTTAGTAAATTTAAAGGGCGATAAATAATTGATAGGAAATTTATCTAAAAAAATGAATTAATTTCTACATCTATGGTATAATATTAGCGTAATTCGGTACGATTCTATATTATCTCGGACCACAGATCCTACTTGAAACTCGCTGTAAGTCATCGTTTGCGGATGACACTTGAATACAGGTTCAAGAAATTCCAGTATTCTGCGACGCCAGCCGAACGAGGTAACAGAACCATAGCAACAACCGCATCGTCACTCTTTGCCCTTAATTTCATATTCCAAATTCGTAACCACACTTGGTCGCCTCGACAAGGTAGATCTTCCCTAACCACCTTGTTTCAACTCGAACGAAGTCACTTGGTCGAGTTTCCCTCTGGATAAACTTAACCTTAATCCCAACTTGCTCTAAAGGACGCGACATTCTTGTTCAACAATTTCCAAAGATTCGCTTGCAAAATGCGCCTCATTTACGACTGCGCTCTTTCCATCCTCGTGTTAAACCCTTGCACGATAGTAGCGTTTAAGAAGGTTTGTTTAAAAGTTCGGTTTACGAACTATCCTTTTTACAGGACAACAATTTTCCAGTCTAACTAACTAGAAAAAAACGTGCAAACCGACGCACGGTTTAGTTACGCTTTTAGATTTCAAGCTATCACGACGATTAAACGACACATTTCTGATTCTTCGATTTCTCAATCGTCTTTTTCTTCGTACGTTGCGCTTTGTTTCGACATTTCGTAATCGTTCTCCGGTTCACTTCTTCAGGCCAGATTTGGAGAAAAAAGCACAAGGATCGTCAGTTTAATTACATTCTTCAAATGTAAGAAAAATGTGATATTACTACGATCTCAACGAGCGTTTTTAACGAGAAAACTATATATCGTAAAAGGACACTGCGCGGATGACGAAGGAAAGAAAATCGCGAAATACGTTCGCTACGCTTCTCTATATTCTTGGACGTAAAATAATTGAAAAATTTTCCCGTACGCGATGTCAGTCGGAATGCTCCAGAAGTCTAGTGGGAATCGAGCTTTAGACGGACGTCGAACTGATAGCAGACGTCCTGCAATATGCCGCGTAAACCGTGCTTTAAGCCGGCAGAGATCGTCTCATGAATATTCACCTGGTCCCGGAAGTTAGTCGGCCAGGCGTTACCGCGAGACGTGCCGCTGCGACGAGACCGCGATGGATCGTTCCACGGGTCCTGGATCACGCTTAAACGGACCATTCGGGATTTATTCTGACCAACGAGTTGGATTTTAGGGAAGGAAGATTGTTTAGTTCGTTGATGATGTAGAAGATGGAGGATTGTTGACTCGGTTAGAGAAGTTGCGTAGCCGAATGTTGGGATAATCCGGAGTTTGGAGGTTGCTTGCGTTGAGATTAAGAATTCCACGGTGCATTCAATCGTTTAGAGTTTAGAGACGACTCGATAGGAATTCCGGTGAATTTTACTTCGCAAGCTATCGTATCATTTTTTCGTATCAAGTACGAGGAACAGTTTCGCTTCTCGAAGGATTCGTAGTTGCGTGATAATCATTTCCGGCAAAGGGAATTTCGGGCTGCGAATTAGGAGTAGGTACAACGAAAGGCACGAAGGGGAATGGAAACTTTGTTGCGGACCGTGCTAATGACAGGCGGGAAGTGATGAAGTTGAAAACGATGCGATGAAAGCGATGCGCTGCAAAAGCAAGGCTCTGCTCGTTAGGTAACCAAATGCCTCTCTCTAAAATTGTCGTCTTTCAGCAATTTTAATCGCAATTATCAATCTCTCTGTAGACCGATTTTGTTGCCACAAATTTAAAAAATCTACTATTTAAATATCTTCGGATGATAAAACGAAAATTTGTCCCAAAAGACTCGTCGAAACGTTTTCTTCCACTTGTTCTCGAAAGTTTACCTCGTTTGCCGAAAATTCCTTCTTAACGCTAAATATCTACATCCAGCTATTAAATTCATGGCATTTAGAAGGCAAAAGGGCGCGTGCCAAGCGTATCACGTAGCGTTGGGCGTGTAAGGGTGCACGATACACGCATTCGACAAGAGCCGCGACATCGTGTCGGCTGGTTGACACGTTCAGATTGATGACGAAAGGGGGAGCCGGCGTAAAATGATATTCCCGTGCTAGGGCCGGTCGAATGTTAATTACCTGCATAATTAATGTTCGTAGAGTCGGTGAAACAGGCGCGGGCTTTACTTAACCGAATGGTCTGGCGACACGTTGCCGATAACAGTACTCTCTGTCCCTCCTTCTTGTCTCCTGTTTTTCCTTTTCTCAACGTTCATAAACAGAGGGTGAATTTCGTAAGCACGATCGATGCCAACCACGTATTACGACCCTTATCACGCATTTTCTACCGATTACTTCTGTCGTCTCTTGGTTTCCTGTTACTTTCTTAGAACTTTCGTCGATACGATATTGTATTTATTGCTCGAGAACGAGATAAGGAGACGAATGGCAGGAGCATAGGTCTGAAACGTGGTTTAGGCGAGTTAGTTACTTCCTAATTTACCACTCCACCCTCGGTGAGTTCAATTTTATACGTTCAAGTGCTTATTAGGGGGAAGAGATCGTTTGGACGCGAAGGGAAGTTTTGGAGGGTCGCTAGGCTGAAAAGTGAACGTTCGCATAATTGTGACTGTGACCAGACCGTGCATGGACTAGCAGCGTAAAACCCGTGGACGATAATTTCCTATTATTAAGAAATAATAATTGGTGATGAAGATACAATTTTTGGAAAATCTATGTCTTAGGTTTGTAGCAAATTAATGTATTTGTAGGCGGTTGATAGTCTCGGTTGAACGAATTTTAATATAAAGAAGGTTTGTCGATCGACGCGTAAATAACAACGCGATATAAACGAATAAATTTCTCAATTTATTCGCAGATTACCTACGTAAATTTTCCTTTAACCTCGCTCAAAAATTCCCTAAAATCGCTACAAGATTGGAAATATCCCCAATTTTGTTTCCGATCTATGCCATCGCTACCGCTTTTTACTGCACGGACCAGCATTCGATCCAAAATAAAAAAGAAGAAAAGAAATATCGACAAAAAAAAAAAAAAAAAAGGAATATATGTGTAGTTAAAAGAATCCTGTGCGTTTTAACGTGCGTTTCGTGGGTTTGCGAAAAAGCGTGTGATCAGTGGAAAATGGAGCAGGCCCGCGCGGGAATAACGATCGTTATATCGTGTGGGACAAATAAACGGGCCGAGTCTCGCTTTGATCGTTCATCCCAGGAGCGTGTGGTCGCGTTCGATTGCCGTGCGAGACCATGGCACACCAAACGAATCGCCATAAAGTAGTAAATTGCGCTAAATGGTGGCCCAGAATGCGTTAACGGATGATCTAACGCACGTGGTTCGCCGCCGTGGACGCGTCTCGCTATCGATTATCCATTAGATATCCGGTTGTCGATAATTATCTCGGGGATTGAATTTTTCTCGTTTCCTCGTTTTTGATGTGATTAATTACTCTCTTTTGATGTAGCTTTATTTTAGTCTTTGGTTTCGAATTTTTCGCAGGCAAATTTCTTTCTTCGATTTTTTCTCATTAAATTTGTATTCTTGTTGCTAAGGATTTCAAGTATTTGATTTAACGATCGTATTACGTAGCAGAGATACCGACAAATATACGAACCTTCGCAGACTTCTTGAATGCTTAAATTTGTTAAAAAATTAGACCAGGACCAATGGTTGCCTTTCTTTATATTTTCATTTTTATAGAACAATATTTCGAATATTCCACTCGAAACTGAATTTGACAATATAGATATAAATAATAAATGCTCTAGAACTTTGTAGATTTCTTCAAGGACTAGAACAGACACGAACTCTCAAGTTACTTTGCTCCGAATTTGTATTCCTGCGAATTTTATTTATTTTATTATAAAAGTTTCAAGTATTCGACTCGACCACGAATTCTATAATACAATAGACACTCGATTAATATTCGAAAATCTTGTTACACTTTCTGAAAATCTAGAGCAGCGAAAGAATTAAATTTGAACAAATGACCCAGCTTTCCCATGGTATAGAGGATGTGAAAATTGCTCGAAAAGATATTAAAGTCATTGTATCTTCGTATACTTATACATTGAGTGAAACAAACGTCGCATATACGTGCCAGTAAATCTCAAGAGGTTAAACCTCGTGATATAAACTGTAATAACAGCAATATTAATAGACGCAAGAAAGAATACTTCCGACGTGAGCATGGTACGTGTCAGAGTTTGTAGCCAGGCGAATACCTCGTTCCCGTTTCACGAACCAGCTAGACGAGCGAGAAATTTATGGGCCACGGTTTCGCGGTCAGTCGTCGTACGCGTAAATCGCGAAAACACTTGCTTACGATATTCAGCGAAGCTTCCTAAATTCGAACGTACATCAGCAGCTAGTTTTGTTGTATGAGAGCAAACGGGCTGAATACGTACGGTGCGTCATATGAGACAATTTCAGCGCACAAATTTCCTTTATACAACCCTACTACGCAAACCTTGTTCGATATGTCTCTCTGACGCGAATGCTTGTAAAATTTACTAGTCTTTGTATTATCATTAATCGATTAATCGATTAGTTTATATAACGAAACAATGCGTTGCTTGCTGAAAATTCAAGCATCGTCAGATGGAAAAATTGGGAATTCTCGAGATGAATAAAAATTAGAAATCGTAAAAATGGGATTTCGTCGTGCCAATTCGACGATAAACGAGAAATTAAGTAGCGGAAACGAAGAACGAACGAGTTATTAATTTAGTAAGGTATATACACGCAAAGAAAGCAACCTTTTTGTATTTTTGAAAAGGTAGCTTTTATGCGTATTTTAGTAGTCGTTTTATTCGAACTGGGTCAAACCTATCCCTTTTCGCCATTCGTTCCTCATTCCGTTTACTATAGCTTTTTATTACATTCTTTTCTTATTACTTCTCGCGCGTGAAATTTATTTGTCCCCGACGAATCTCTTCGCAATACGAATTTCTCGGGAATTCTGGCTAATATCGCCAACTAACTATAGATGCGTTTTTAGTTTAAAATAAATATTAAATAAATCATTCTCCGTTATCAAATACTTTTACGATATCTCGATATAACGCGGTAATTCTTAAGAAAATATTATTTTCATGTATAACTTTTCACATTTCGAAGTAGCGAAAATCGTTCGTTACTTAAAGATATCAAAATCAGAAGAATATTAGCGTTCGAATCGAACATACCTACCCCAAATCGCAAAAACAAGTAAATTTATTTTCCTACAAATTGATACCACCAAATAAATACAAATTTATTAATTTTGCCGCCCAGTTTCCACGATAAAAGTAAAAACTATGATTTGACCGAGCAAGGATGTGCTATCTCTATCTTCAGATGGTGTCCACAAATTTTTATCAAATCCATGAAATATCGACGCGAACGTCGAAACATCCGTGAGCCAGGATTCCCCCAGTGACGGGAACGCAGACAATAAGTATGTACGACAGGTGTCCTTTAGGTGTGAAACGTGATCAATGCTAGCTAGAGGCACGCGTCACAGCCGGAATCGATATCTCGAAGGTAACGCGTCCTTAGCCGATCGAACGACAGCTTGTACCGGAAGATTGAACGAGCACTTCGGCTTTTATTGTCCGTGGAACTTGCACCGACTACTCGAGGATCTCGACGAGCAGTTCCAAGAACTGGCGTCCTGTATCCCGATAATATAATAGAAGTTGAGAAGTAGATAGGTTAGAAAAGGAGAGAAGAAAAAGTAGTGGAGCAGAAAGATGGAATAACAGCGATCAAGATCGAGTAACTGGTCGAAGAGCGAACTTCTCCTCTGGCTACAGATATTGACCTTTCTTGCTTCGAGGCTAGAGAATTCCACGTGAAACTGACGAAGAAATTGTTCTTCCATGTTTCTTCGTTTATCATCCGATCAGAGTCATCGTACAGTATGATTAAATTCCAATGCTCTATCACGTAGGAAGAAGAAAATCGTTGCAATGTTTATCCGAAGAGAATTAAAAATTCTGTAACTCCGAGGGTGGCATCAACGATGTCGTCGATATTTCAAGGTTCTCAACGAAGATGCCGGCTGTTTGTCAGCAAACATTGACAATATCGTATCGACGATACATATTTATGGCCACTATATCTTTCGCATATAACGTATCGAATGTATCGGTCATCGTGTCTCAAACCTCTGTCCTTTAAAGATACGCAAGACCCACGAACACAGCGAAGGATTTCGCATGGCGATCGATTCTGTGAAACGAAGCGTTCTCGAAATTAACGCCAGGTCGTCGCGCAGTCCAGGACCGTTGTTTGACATTAGTGTAATGCACGTTGTAACGGCCGTTGTAATACGTGACCGAGTGTGAATTATACGCCGACAAAGGACCACGCCGGGAATCCGAAATGGCAGTCGCGTCCCGCGTGATTTACAGAACCGCCCGTGCTCGCCTAAACTCTCTCTCTCTCTCTCACGCGCGCGCACGCTTCTCTTTGTCTCTATTCCACTCCAGTGTTTAAGCACTTGGAGATTGAATTGCAGAAATGACGCCCCTGAGGAAGTCGAACGAACAAAGGAACGAGGCCCGCGAACTCGCGAAACTGATACCCGGTCCTGGATGATTTGTTGAACGAGGTGAACTGATGGGGCGGTTCTGTGGCGCGAAATGCGAGCTGATGATGCGTGCAGCAGCCGCAGCGATTAGATGGTGGGAAATTATGCGAAACCCTCTGTCAAGACTTGAAAACTTGGAGACAGGTGCAGCGAGAATTCCGAGAAGTGGGTAGGAATTATTGTTTGGAATTGAATGTCGTTTCAACTCTTCGAACTTTCCTTAGTGCCGCTATAATGACATCAATAACGTGAAAATTGACTGTTGTATTGTTTCCATTGATAACAGATGCTAAAAGCGATTGTAAATATATAAATTTACAGACGTCTACGAGTCTTTCCGACAAAAAATCTTTGGATTTTATGACCTTTTCGCGAAAATTTATTCGACAAATGGTCAATTTTAAATTTCCAGAAAATACAGTACGAGATAAGAATTTGTCCAAAGAACAGATTTCCTATAAACGCGACGATAAAAAAGTCCCTCCTCGATAAAAATCAGAGACGGTCCCCGTGACTAGACATCTTCTGTATTTCTGAAAAGCAAGAATAAAATAAATACGAAACTCGAGGTCAAAGTAAACGAACTATTTAGGGACGTTGTCAAGGAACCTCTGGTTTCCTTTGAGGGTTCTATGCTCGTCCCGACAGTCTGAAGTTCGATCCCGTTGGAAAAAGATCGTTGCATGTTTTAATGAGCCAGTAATTGAAGTTTGATGTTTGCCGCGAATCGCTGGAATATTCATGCAACTCTGGACATTCTGGTGGGCCGCATGGAAATTTCCAGGCTAGTCGATTACCAAAGTGATTCCCGATGGCCGCCGTCGATTCCCATCGGACGGACGCTGTCCAACTTAGCAAAGCTAATTAGCATAACAATTAGTCAATTAATTAAACCGGTGTACCTATAGCCATTGTCAGTGCAATTGATTAGTACTTACCACCCAACTGGAACCCCCGACAACGATCTCTACGCGTTACTCGATCACGCCCACGTGTTTCCCCTTTGTTACTTTCACTTCCGACTTATTTGCGTCCAACGTACATTTGCTCTAAATTGACTTCATTTATTTATTTTTCGTTTATTTATTTATTCGTTATCGTAAACTCGTATCAGTGTTTTGCAGGTCTAAAGCGAGTACGACTCATACTAATTCGACCGGACATATCTCACGAGTTGGCCCATAAAGTAACGTTCATTTAAATTAAACGATGTACCGTTTGCTCCATTTCAAAGTTATCCGCGTGCAGTTGAAGTAAAATGTAGTTACGAAAGGATGTTATCAGCTTGAAAATTTTCATCGGCGTGAAGCAAAAATTTGAAACTGTGGAACGTTGTTGCAAGATCATTGACGAATAATATAAAAATTAAGAATTGTTGGGATTAAAAAATATTTAACGGTGACTTCGTTGCTTCCAATCGAAAGATTCCCAACTTGAGCCTCTTAAACGAGGAAAGAATTTGATATGTCGTCGAATTTCGTAAAATCTGAATTTTTGGGATTGTTGGGTTCAAGGAACATTTGATGATCATGTTTCTTCTATAGAGAAGTTAAAGAGGAAGAGACGACTTTGTTTCTTTTATAGGACAGATTTGCAATTTGAATTCCTCAAAGAGAAAACAAGAGAAGAAGAGAAAAGAAATGTAATTTTACCTGAACGGAGGCAACAATCAAACGATGTTAAATTAGATCAAGATCAAAATTGCATGCAATGTTCCAAAACAACAACCACGCGACGATTCAAGACACGAACCTCTAAGTCTATTCCACTGGCAACCCTAATTTTCCGCGAGTTAATCTCAGAGTCTGGATGGTCCTCCAAAGCACATACAAGCATGAAAACGAATCTGTACTTACCACTCGTTAATTACGCAAACTTGCCTCTCCTTGGTCTACGTAAGAGGTTTAAATTCATTCTGCTAGTTGGGCTACATATTACACAAGTCTCCGATCATATTCAACGTAGTAATTTCTTTGTTCAGAAGAAAACTTCGTTCAGAAATGTTTCAAAATTTACATTACGAGAAAACTCAATTTTCGGTAGAACAAAGGCTGGAACAAAAGAAACGTTATTCCACATTTTCGACTTATTTTTGCACGTAGAATCGCTCCTTAGTCGGTTAACCACGTTATGCGAGTCAGCTTATATACTTAAGATACCTAAGATAATAAGAAGACCGTCTACAGGATTTTTGTTCGTATTTTCCTCCGACTGGTTCATTATTGTTTCGAATTTATTTTATCGACGTTCTGGCGAAAAAGGGAGAAAAGATTCTAACTATCAAGTACAAAGAGACAGAGACATTTCACCGTGCATGCACTGCGGAAACATGTTCGCAATTCTTGTTGCTTAGCCAAGATAAACCCGGAACAATAAGCGTTCCTATTCTCGTCGTCGATTTTACTTGAAACAGACATTTAATTTAACGCCAGTATCTCGCAGCTATTTTAGTCCGGCGTGTAAACGTCTCGCACAAGTTTCGATGATTAATAATAGAAAAGATTCGTTTGTTCAAAAGATTTGTAAACTATCTTTCTTAGAAGAGGAATTGATAGATTCAAAATACGAGAAAAGAAAGAAAATTTGTTACGATATAATTCATTGAATTTATATGTAAGCACATTCCTATTTACACATTCGCTGCTATCTTTGTCCATTCAATTCGATTTGAAATTTAAAGTTATTCATAGTTCGAAACGATTTTCTTTCGCTTCACTGACGAATCCATTTCTTTCCAATGAAATTCTCGAACATTAAAAAATTCAATTGTAAATGCCGCTGATTATCGTTTAGTTCGCTGATTACAAGATGTAGCGTGTCAATGGAGAATCGAGATGATAATCTGAACGCGTAGCATGAAACGGACTGTCATGTTACGATTCCACGTAGAGGCGGTGTTGCGTGCAGACATTTTTAATGGCCGCGTGGAATTGCAAATGCACTGCCGCCGGCATTGTCGCTTTTTCTTTCTCTTCTTTGCGTTTCTCTTATTTATCGTGGAACAAGCAGCACCCCTCCCATTGGATAAAGTATATAGAGACGAGCTGCGACGTGCTTTCGTCGACTTCCCCACAGCTAAATCAACGTTTTCAAATACCTCTTAGTAATCATCATACACGAGAGCATGAGAACGGAAGATACGCGAGGCTCAGAAAGGAATGTCCCGCGAGAAATTGTCGAAACAAATGCAGTAACGAAGCTCCTGTTCGTAATATGTGGATTTTAACGACACATGTTCCGAGCCATGGGACATTGTTAATTATTCGAGCAAACGGTGGAATTTATGATTGACAATTTTAGAAGCAAATAGCTTAATTTTGGAAATAAGCGATAGGAAAGATAGGTAGAATGGAAAGAGAAGAAAGGAAATGAGATCTTTCTCTCTGTTCGCAAAATACGATATTTGATTTTAACGTGTTACTCGAACTAAAGATCCCGATACCTGCTTTTCTTACTCGAAAAAGTATTTAAGTTGGGAGAAAGCTAGAAAGATCTGATACAGATCAGATATAGTGTACTGTACAGCACTTTGAACGAGGCACAGCACTTTCGTACCTTGGAAACATGTGAATTCGATTCCTGAAACAGTATATCAAGTATTTCGAAACCTTTTGTGCAACAGGACTTGTATCGTCTTTCGCGAAAGTACATTTTAGATTCTTTGTCCAGATCCCAACTTCCAAATATTATTTGTTCTCGAAAGTATACGGTTACTTCAAGTATTTCTCTTTCTGAAACGTTCCGGAATAAATTTTCTTCCCAATTTTGCACGTATCTTAAAATTCTCTCGAACGTCTTGAAATTCTCTCAGAAATTTTTTAGTGTTCGTTAACCAATAAAACCTGTCGACGAACAGAAATGTCGATGACACGGAAGATAACGTTTTGACAGCATCTTCGAAGACCGAAGAGGATCGCCATCGATTCCTGAAACAGCTCCTCAGATCGCGCATTTACTTTCACGGATCTAGCAATGTCGACGGACTTCCTTATCGCTACATCTCCCGTTTATCGAGTATATAAAAGGGAAATTTCAAAGGAGGTTACGCTACTGTCGGATGACAGTCACTCGAGTCAGAAATAAAAGTTTTTACGAGAAATCATAAGCCTTTGTACGAAGGTAGCAGTATCCGATGTACATGTTGTCGGTAATTAAACGATAAAGAATAAAGTCTGAACTTGGAATCAATAGGTCGAGAAAATATAGTTTCATTGTTCGATTATGACCGGTATTCAATTTCAGAATGAGATCTTTCTACCTCTCTTTATTCGATGTACGTTCTAAATTATTAATTTATCTAGTTGATCACTGTCCTTTAAAAATTGTTTAATAAATTATGATATATATGATGTATCCTTAACGAAACTAGCTCATTTTTTATTTAACAGCTTAATAAAGGAAGAATATCTTCTTTAACGATCACTATCTCTATGTCGTGGAATTAAAATTGAGTATTTTTTGAAGAGGAAGAGATAGAGGCAAATCTCATCGTAGCTTTTAAAAAGAATCTCTACGAAAAGTAAGTTATTTTACGAATTATCAAACGATACAAAATCAGTAAAGTATCAAGCATCGTATCAAATCACCGAGAAACGCTTCTTACAAATTACAATCTCTGTCAAAATTCCACCGATTCGTAATGTGTTAAAATAATTGTCATCGATCAAATACTAGAGAACTTCTCATACCCTTTGCAAGCGATAGGAAAAAATAAAAGTAAATCGAACGAATAGGAGGTTTCAGTGTTTTGTTAAATTTACTATGACTGAATTGCATGGAACATTCAGAGAGGAATTGGTTTCGACGGATTACCTAGGGGGTTCGATCGGTTTCTCGACACCAGGGGAATTGTCGAACGCATTGTGCCCCCCCCTCTCTCTCTCTCTCTCGTAGCATTGCGTATGACACGCGTGCTTGAACCTCGAATTTCCTCACGCAATAACTGAAACAGAATACAAACGCGACATATCAGCGATGGCCATCTACGTCAGGAAATTAACTCGACTAGTAACCTAGATACAGAGGCACGATATCAATGCCGCGTTGAAAGTAACACATCGCGAAAATCAGACTGAAGCTGTGGAAATGCTTTCGTTTGAAACATCCATTTAGCGTAACTGGTATAACGTCGTACAACGAATAACAAAGTTAAAACGTTTTACTGATATATGCAATCTTGAAATCTTTCAACTCTTAAAAATATTAGTTTATCGCGTTGCAAGAGAAGATTTTGCATTTCCAATGGGATCTCAAGCATAGTAATGTCGTATTTAGTGGTGTTATTATAGTTCTTTGATTCCATTATCCTCATTTAGCATTTTACTACTTGCTGTTATTACGAGAATATCTTGAAACATCGCCAATATCTGGTTCACAGGAAAGGACTCGTCTTCTAAGAAAGCGATCGACGAGCTAAATTAATTGGTCAAATTGCAACGCTATGCATCGCGTCAAATCGTCTTCAAACATTCCCCTAATGTCTCAATCTTTTTCTACAAATTTCTTAGAACGCATAATACTTATTAAGCGTCATCTTTAAGTTGTCAATTCATTTTTCAAAATTCCTTTGATCGTATAATAATTGTTACACGTTCTACTCACATTTGCACAAAAATATATTTACACATGAGAAGAGCCAAGCAAAGCGCAGCAACGTATAACAGTCGACGCTTTAACTTCAAACAGGAGGCAACCGTCGTTCGTCCATCGACTGCCCAACATGAGCACACCCTCGTGTACTCAACTTCGCTTGCAACCTCGACCTCTCGGTTCTTTTCCGATAAAAGTGCCGCCCCAGGTAACTCAGTTTCACCATTCGATGTCTAAGTGTCGTCCAGCGGCCGTAATCAGAACACTTACCGGGCGCGGAGACGACCTTTCCGGTTCGATCGGGAAGTTTTCCATCCGTCTGGATTCCATTTGAGAGCGGCTCCCGTCGAGTTCCGTCGAGTAGGAAGCTTCTTCGCATAATTTCCATCGGTCGTCGACCGAGACGTGGAAGGAGAGAAGACGTCGGCTAGGCGAAACCGGAAAAAACCTCGCGTATAATTCGAGTCACGGAGGAGGAGCGCGAAGAAAAGTTCGAAGCATGGCTAGTCGAAGGCGCAAAAAGACCGTACAACCGGCGCTAATATGAATTTATACGGACTTGCGTTTGCCCTGCGATCCGTTATCTCGCCAACAGCTTTACAACCGGATGTTTCGAGCGATGGTCCAAGTCACGTGCTGCTGCGGATCGAAGATAACCCGCGTCCTATTGCCGGAAGAACGGAAATTGTGCGTTCCGTGGATGTGGATCACGAAATAGATTCTTCCCTTTCTAATAGTTTTTTAATAATTCAATAAGGCCGATAATCTTGTTGTTTTATTCCGTATCAAACGAGATAATCTATCGCGGAGGATGTTAGATAATCGGTTTTTATTTGACGTTGTTTAGAATTTAGTTTGGGATACGGGATATCTTTGAGGCGGGAACGTTTCATCCACGAGAAACATCCTTAATTTGATCCTTTCTTCCAAAATCGACAGATGTACCCTTTCACCACGATAGCGATAAATCAAGAACAAAAAAATCCCATACCATTCTACTCATTGTCAGTGATAGATGAAAGAGAACAATGGTCCGTTTGTTTCATAGAGTATCACGTGAAATAGCCTTCGGTGAAAGTTTTTTGTTATAATCGGTTTTTATATGGAGTAATTTATGATTTAATTACGATAGTAGAAATTTCATAAACGAAAAAGTTTGATATATGAAAAAACGTCCTTCGTCCATTATCTTTGTTTTATATCGATGATTCTTTTATGCTTTATAGGGCGTTACAACAAATAATGTTTTGCCAAGCACACCGATTATATTCGATTTCTGTGATTTACGATTTAATTTTCATACGAGAAATTTTATTATGACGAGGTCCTTTTATCGTCTTTGGTCATTCGAGAGATACTAAATATTTTGTTGCGATACGATGGAAGCACTGAATGTGTTTTAGCGTGGGCGACGCGACGGTAATAAGAGGAATTATTGGTAATTGATATTGATCGGTCTATTCTTAGAGTATACGTGTCATTATATGATCCTATAATGAACTTTATGGCATTACGAACTGCACGATATAACACGATGAAGCTGAAGACTTGACTTATATTCTTTTACTTCTTACGTAGAAATACGTGTAAGAAAGTCTTTTCTCTACGTATCTTACCACTACGATAGTAATAAATCAAGGAAAGAAAAAAGTTGCGCCATTCTATTCATTGTCAGAGATAGATGAAAGAGAAAGAGTTCTTGTCCAACCAGTTACATGTGAGCGACAAACGAAAGCTTCGTCCATGTTGTTTTTGCAGAGCAACAGCTACAGCGATAGGTGTATAACTGCTTACAAGCTAAGACACCGTAAGACAGAAAGCACTCACTGAAGTAAGATCCTGACAAATATAGTATACCCTCGAGTAAACAGCTTCACTGACTCGGCTAACTTCCTTACGGGCTGGTTCAGAGTAAGGCGTAGTCATATATCTGGTGTGAAAATAACAGAGATACGTTACAACATTCAATTATCATGCCGTGTTGCGAGGAACTTGAATTTATCAATTTTCGAAGACAACGAGGACTCGAAGTTTGCTAATATTCTTAATTTCCAGAGCCTCTTTACGTATTAATTTTACAATTTTACTTAAATTTAACGTAATTTAACTTAATTATTCGAGTATATATATGGACTCTTTTACTTTGTAACCTTTGTTAAGTTTCGCCAATTTCTCAAAGATACTACGAACACGTAATCCATTCTCCAGATCTGTAAATAATGTCGATCTAAAAAAAAAAAAAAAAAAAAGAAAAGAAAGGAGAAGGAAAAGAAAGAAATAGGCGCACGAAAGGGAGAATTCGAATTCGCCGAATTGCAACGTCGCTCGCTTCAAAGACGCATTATGGAATTTCGTCAGTTCGCTCGCAGTATTTCCCCCCTTTTCTCGTCGCAGCTTCTTTCTGTGAAAAAGTATGAAGGAATAAGAGAGAAGAGAAAACGCCATTTTCCGAGAGTTCGCTCTCGCGATTCAGAAAATCTCGTTGTTCGCGAAGAAAAGGATGCATCTACGCATCGCTCACGCCCGCTCCGTTGGACCGTCAGTTTGAGAAAATTGCACGGAGAATTTTCATTTTCTTTAAGCTCGCTCTTCTCACGGTTACTTCCTCGGAATGGCCGGAGCCAGTTAAAATGTAGACTTTAAATCAGCATCGTTCTCTATTGTTTCTCTCCATTCCAGTAAGTACATCGTCCTGCAAAAGTTTGGGTATTAAAATAAATTAAGAAAAAAATAATTGTAATTTGTGTTTTTTGAAATGTTTGTCTAAATGAATAGGTTTGTTGTATCTCGTCAGGTTTAAAGAAACGTGATTTGTTAAATTTATCTCTGACAGCTTCTTTTATTATATTCTTTAACCCTGTTGTAGTCTTCGATTTTTTATTTCAATCTCATTCTTGTTTCAACACGAATAGTAAATGAAGATAATGAGAAAAGCAGTCCAACTCTCTGGCCAATATTTTCTTCTTTTTCTTCACAGCCCCATTTCAAACAACCTGTCGCGTGAACAGAATCGCGATCAAATAATTTTATTAATTTTCTCAAAATCACATTTTTCCTTTTCTCTTGGAATTTTTTTCAACGTTCACGTTACCCTTCCAGCGTTTTATCGCCGATATAAATCGAAGGTGTAACGTTTCAACGCGTCTGATTCATCCTCTTTCAGACCTTGAAATAATTAGATGTAATTCCGATAACGTCTCTCATGGCATGATAAATTGCCAGACTGCGTTATTCGTCTCTTAAAATCCAATCTATAAAATTTTCTCATAGAAGCTTGAAAACGAAGAGCAACCTATCGACCGAGAATCAATACAGAACGATTCAAGAAGGACAATCATCGGCGGATGAACGATTCGATTATTCCACGTGGGAAAAGTTGGATCACGAAGCTGCCAGAGTTAAACATAAGCGGCTTCCGACATGAAAATCCTCCAATACCTGCATCAGTCTTGTCTTTCGCTGTCTGTGTAGGTTAAAGGTAATCCTTGCTTAAGCAGAAAACGAACGAGACGACTTAAGGGTTGAATTACTTGAGTGCGCAAATTAGGAGCGGCCCTTAGGCCCTTGTTTAATTTGGCAACCCCTTATGTCAGCTACGGTCTCCTAAGGTACACACGTTCCGGAAGGTTTGCCTTGGCCTCCCTGCCGCTTGTTTTCCGCAACCCCTTCTTTCCCTGTGCTACTTCTTCTTCATGTTTTATTAATTATGTATTCTGTTCTTTACCTTCTTCGTAGGTGGGTCATTAGTGGTTAATTGCCCTATTGTTATTTTAGTTTTCTAGTTTGGTTATTTTGTATAAATTTGTTATAAATAAATATGGAATAATAAGCAACCAGCCAAATTAAAAAGAATCTGTACACTCTGTATTCGTAAATGTCCTTTCTCGGTCGTAGTAAGCGTCTTATAATTTCTATTAATTTTTCTTTACTCCTGTTTCTATCTTTTCGTATTTTTTACCACCGTTTTTTCCATTTTAATATCCTTATTAACCGTTTCATTCCTTGTTTTCAATCGTAGAAAGATTCTCTACGTTTCATTCGTAAAAATTCTTATCCACCCTATTAGCGTTTTATAATTTCTATTAATTTTCCTTTACCTTTTATCCTGTCGTATTCTCTACCTTTTCCTTTTAACTATCTTCATATTTTTATTAACCGTTCCGTTCTTCCATTAGCCATGCTCCCATCTTTTTAAAAAATTCCTGACATTTTATCCATAAATTCTCTTCCTTAACTTTTCTATTATACTTTTTATTATCATTCCCAATTACCTTATTATTCTATTCGCTCGTAGGTCTATTTTGCCTCTGCTTTCCGCTTTCATCTCCACCGATTCTCCTTTTTGTCCATTTCCTGCCTCTGTTTCGTCTCTCTTCTCTCCCTTCATTTTCTCAGTTTCCACCCTCTACCCTCTTGGATCCCTTTCCCTCTTTGTTTACGCAAATTCAAGTTCCCAGCAATTCTCCGCCACGGACAGAACATCCTGGTGTATTCAGGAGACAAGTACAAGGCAATAGTCGGACAGATTCCATCCTCTTCTCTGCCGTGAAGGTCTCGGATTCCTTAATCACGGTGCATAGAAGCGCTCAGCTTTATGCAATTATTGTAATTGTACTTGCTTATGAATAATTCCCCTTTGACGAGACTGTTAGCCAGCTGAACGTCGTCCCATAATTTATCGGGTTCAATTGAATCCCTTCTTCGAAATTCAGCGTCTTGTTGGCTTGTCGCGTTGTGGCATTTTAATGAGGTATACAATTCGTAATCCTTTAATATGATTCGCTAATGAACAACTGGTATACTTTACGCGAGCATGTTCCGATATTGTGGTAAATGGGACGAAGTTTTGTTAAGGAATTCAGAAGGAAAACAGAAATTTGAAATTATTTCGAAGATACGAAAGGAAAACATGTACAACCTGTGTTAGGCGGCTATCAGCCCTCTTTTATTTCACGCGATTGAGTGACGTTATTCGGTCATCCTGCAAGTTTCCGCAGCTTCGAAGCGTTCAATTTTAAAGAATATAGACGTTTCACGTTGTCGACATTTTACCTTAAATACTTTGTATTTAATATTTTATACTTTTGATCGTTGTACCTAAAATACACGACATTTTTTTCTCATCTTTTCTTATTAAAGGCTAATAGTAATCTTGTACCCATAGCGTATGTTAAAGCTCAGCCAACTGACCTTACCCTAGATCTATTTCATCTAATTCTCAATTTTGCTGTGGTATAAAATAGAAAAATCGTTAATGAAGATATTACGAAAATTCGAAATTGTTAAAAAACTTTGTTACTATTCGTTCGAAGTCGAAATAAATTATTTTAGAAATTTCTTATCCGAATTCATTTCGTACTTTGGCAAGGACGTTTTAAATTTACGTCATATTTGTTTTTAACTTAAATGCTCTTCGATGCAATACGCTCCGTTTAAAATGCGAATCAAGAATTTTACGTTCGCCATTACGACAGAGAATCGTCAGGAATCTCTATTGTTGCCAACATCGTTCGTCCTCTCAAATTTTGTCACGTATCGGGAGAAACGTAAAAAGAACATCGAGATATCGCCAGGATTTTCGGTCGTTTAGTTCTTTAATCGCGATTTACATGAACGCTCATGGCACGGAATTATAATTAATAGCGTCTAATTCGAGGACGGTGGAGAAATTAACCGATTCGCCGTACGATTCTTCCTTCCTTCTGCTCTTGTTCTTCAAATATCGAGCGTAACTTCTATATAACTAGGAATATTATTTTTATATAACATATAACAGAAATTGAAATTTTATTGAAATTAAAATACTATTTTAAAGTAAAATACTATTTTTAAAAGTCATTAAATATTCTTTTGAAGATTTATATTAAAATTACATTAAGTTGCGGAAAAGAATTTTCAAGCGGAAATGTCGAAATGTATGTGTAACACTTGCATGAAATATAAAAATCACCCGTCTTATAATTTATGTTCCTCTTTCTCTGTTTATCAAAATTTTCAATGAATCGTTTTACGAACGTTTCTATAATCGACTATTGTTAAATTAATTAGATCAACGTTTATCGGAAATTAAAAGAGTTGAACTTTTATAAAAAATATCGTGCATCTCACTTTTATTCTAATTCAATTACGATTCCATAAAAGATACATAGTTGAAATGACTAAATATGTGAACATTATATTTGTAATTTAACATTAAGACCTCTTTCTTCTCTCACTCGGAGAATCGTAAATTCTCCATGGAAAATACTAAGAATTGATAAAAATTGACAGAGTTCCTTTTACCTTCACTGCCACGCTGATTTCAAAAATTTAAATTCGTTGAATATTAAAAGATTTCTAGTCGCGCTAGTACGAGTAGTTCGGCAAACAAAATTCCAATTGGTCGGGCAAAGGCGATTGAAATGCTGCGACGGGAGTGTAGCGCTGACACCGATTTGTGTGTGTGTGTGTGTGTGTAAAAGGTATTAAAAACGCTTTTTGACGTTCTGTAACGATTACACTCGCGGCGTCGATACTTTAAACTGCGAAACGGCCGTCCAATTTAGCGCATAAGCGTTTTTTGGCCGTTTAAATAAATTTCATACAGTCGAAGTGAGCTAGAGCTCGCCGATCACCCGTGCAAAAAATTGTACGTAAATCACGATGTACCACGCTCTAATATCCGACAGTTCCAAATATTTTCACCTGTGCGCATTAGCCGACAGGTTATTTCATACCAATGTTTTATAGTCGACCTGATCACAGCTGTCATCCGACGGTTATATTTCTCGCGACGAGGAATTTTTTATTTTGCTGACTTTCCGAGATATAACGGACTAAGAGCACTTAATCGAACGATATAGTAATCTCTATGGCAATAACGAGGTCCTAAATTAAAGCGTATACGAATAACGATTAAACGGAATATAAATGTCATTCGATATTTTTTTGATACAGGCGTTTATACGATTTATCGTCTTTTTCATTTCTATAAAATAACATATTTTAATCAGGCGATCCATCGTTAATAACAAGTTCCACTTTGAATACCATCGTGTAGATTATTTTGGTAAAAGTCGATGTAATCTGGTAAGAGTAAAGGTGAATTTTAAGCTCAGACGAGGTGATGTGCCTCGACTTAAATTTCGATCGAAGGAAAAAATAAACGAAAAGAGAAAAAATAGTATATCGACACAAAATAAAATTTCAGTAGTAAAATGTAGTTCAAAATAAAGGTTCGAGTAAAGAATTTTCTAAAAATAGGACAACGGGACACCGGTAGAAAAAAAATAATTAGTAGAAAATAAGTAGAATTTCTGCGACAAAATTATAAGTACATAAGTAAAGGAATTGCATCGATAAAAGAGCTAGATTACAGCAAGTGCAGTAGAAAATTAGGAAGATTCCAGAAAAAGATGTTAACGATAAAAGAAATAGCTCAAGGACATCTGGAAACAATTCACCATAAAAGTACCATAAAAAGGCTAATAATAGAAAGACAAGAGAGAGAGAAAAAGTAAAGTCTTCATGCGTAAAAGTAGGACAAACGGGCTCCACGAGATGTCCATCTAACGTGTTTCTGTCTATTCGAGGAGACTTCCCGGCAGAGTGGCGTCTGCAAGACGCTTGCTGGAAATTCCGTCGTTTACCTTTGGATTTCCGAGCAAATACGGTTCTCACGTACGAACGTAAACGTTTATTAGACCTCTGGTCGGGGGACACGCGTGTACTTTAATCCGCGGAATTGATCCCTCTAAATGGAAGCGTTCCCGGCACGTCGTTCGACGAGCTCGCGAGCGTTTTCAACCGGAAACAAAGCCGACGGTCCCCCATCAGGTCTCCGTAGGATTAGCTACTCGTGAAATTGCTAAGCACGTAGCCTACAGGAATTGTCTGAAGAGGCGAACTGTTGATAGGACCATGTCGCTCGTGAGTCTCTGGGACTCTACTGATTTTCCTGCAAGCTCCCCACGTGTCTGCTACTCCTGGCAAATTGAAAAGGGAAGCATGGAACGGCACACTTGAAGCTCAATGACCCAGTTATAGAACGAGTCGCAACATCTTATCTAATTTACGTGGACAGTATAGCTTGCATACAGTTTACGATTTTTCCATTTTCGTACAATATCGTGTGTCTCCTCTTTGGTTAACGTGTTATTTGATCAGTGACAGATGATCAGATATACGTGTTATTAGGTTATTTCGTAAAAACTGTCGTCTCTTGTCTTTTCAGTTCGGATCTTTAACACGAGAATAAAATCGAGCGATAACCGCGACACGCCTTTTAACGTAATCGCGTCTAATCTGCTCTAGAAATCTACTCAACCTAATAATGATCCCTAATAAAGCACTATAGTATAGCTTGCATACAATTTACGATTTTTCCATTTTCGTACAATATCGTGTGTCTCCTCTTTGGTTAACAGAGTAACGTGTTATTTGATCAGTGGCAGATGATCAGATATACGTGTTATTAGGTTATTTCGTAAAAACTGTCGTCTCTTGTCTTTTCAGTTCGGATCTTTAACACGAGAATAAAATCGAGCGATAACTGCGACACGCCTTTTAACGTAATCGCGTCTAATCTGCTCTAGAAATCTACTCAACCTAATAATGATCCCTAATAAAGCACTATAGTATAGCTTGCATACAATTTACGATTTTTCCATTTTCGTACAATATCGTGTGTCTCATCTTTGGTTAATAGAATAACGTGTTATTTGATCGGTGGCAGATGATCAGATATACGTGTTATTAGGTTATTTCGTAAAAACCGTCGTCTCTTGTCTTTTCAGTTCGGATCTTTAACACGAGAATAAAATCGAGCGATAACTGCGACACGCCTTTTAACGTAATCGCGTCTAATCCGCTCTAGAAATCTACTCAACCTAATAATGATCGCTAATAAAGCACTTCTATCTTCGAGAAACCGAAGCGACCAACTTTGCGAACATAAAGTAAATCAAGCATCCATTCGATCTACACAATCCAATCTGCTCTCTTCCGGCTCCGCTAATTGTTCCACGCGATAATTATTCAAAATCCTTCCGTAAACGATCTGTAACACCTCACGATGGGCCCATTGTTCGACGGTAAGTTACGGAAACGTCGTTATCCCGATCGATCAATCTTTCATCCGACCAATTATGGTGTCACATTGTGTGTAGAAATTCCAGATAACGTCGTTTCAGTCGACTTTCGATTTTTCATCGAATCGATCGATAGCCGGATCGTTGAAAAAGTCGATCAATTATTTGCACGACCGTGGCTTTCAACGATAGCTGAAGCACAACAACTCGACGCACCAACTTATAAGCCGATTTCTAGTCGAACGTTGGTGGATTCTCCGGGGCAATGCCGCTTCGAAAAAGTTAATGGAAAGAACCGATGCGAAAGAGGGTTGGAGGAAGAACTTTGTTCCTGTTAGAGGAAACGAAAACGGCCAGTTTTAATGGTCCCCTTTAATTAACCACGCTTGAATACCTTCGAGATTCTTCCCCGTCCCCGTGCCGCCTTTTCCGGTCATTTCTCCGATGTAATCGAATGGCTAACGCGAAGAAGCTTCTTACGAAACTTATCTATCGGCGTGTAGCCGCTTGTTTCTTCTTCGAGTCGTTCCAGTTTTCCATTATTCCCCCACGTAAAGTTGCCTTTCTTAACGAGAACGCGATTCGCCCAGAGCTTCTAATCCTAAATGAAAACTTCAACAGAAATAGAATATCGATATAAAAGTCATCCTGGTGTATCGTTTATTATTATTTCGAGGAAATCGTTGATCTAGAAACGTCTTCGATGATTTACTCTAAAAGCGGATTATAATAACTCGCAAGATCGAATTGTCTCGAAGTGTCTTTTATGCCGGTTGTCGCTCGAGCGACCAGCGCTACACGTAGAAAGATCTACCTCGCCTCACCTGCGATATTCGATTATGGCAGCGGTAACGTAATAACGCGGAACATCTTATAAATCTTGCTCGTAAAACTTGATGCCGAGCAACTTATACAGGTAGCACGGACATTATTCGAAGTCCAATTAAAGAAACGGTGGTTTTCAGGTTTAATTAAAGTTGAGATGCACGTCACACGCACGTGCGTCTCGCGGACATGCAACGGTTCGTCGAGAAATCTAATTGAAGTGCTTGAGGGCCAGAGAAATGGGAACTCGGATCGAAACGAGCCACAGGAAAAACTTCTGGCTGTCGGTCAGATTTTGCCAGAGTTGAGCGGTCTTTTAATTAAAAACAACTTCGGTTGATGATGAAAATAGTTGACGTCGTGTTGTTAAGCTGCAGCTGCAATTAGAACAAATGTTTTACCATAGACGTTCATAACGCGATAGAAAAGAATAGTAGATTTATTTAATAGCTTTTTATCGACAGTTTGGAAGTTTAAGTAAGGTATTTTGTTGTCGAATAAGTTCAAGTAGGCCTTCTGGTTTATGATATAGAGTCCGAACTTTTTCGTCGTGCCTTTACAATTTATTGGTTTTCTAAGAAACACGATGGTATCGTTATTAGGATTTTCAAGTTTTATACCTTCTTAAATTAATTTATGTAGTATCATGGTCTTAAATGGAAAGCTAGAGGAAATTAGTGACACGAGAATACCGAAAGAAATTCTTTTTGTAGTTGTAAAGATTTGGTGCAAGTCATCGAGAGGGTATCGAGATCGATAGACAGCAATTCGTTAAGATCAGTTGAGAGTCTTTCAAGTATCGTGAGTCGAAAAAATCTACAAAGTTCGAAATTATACTTTCTCATCGTTTAATCGTTGCGTATTGATTATCGTTTGTTATTAACGTTATAACGTAATAAATTTAATAAACTATCTGTTAGAATTTAATCTCGAAGTTAAGATTAATAATCTGTGGAAGACACAATGTATATGTTAAAATAATATTCGGTGATATTTATTAAACAAAACTACAGAACCAAATGTATATAAGCGAGTGATGTGGTATAATTAACAAAGTATGCAGATTGTTGACAGTTGGTCAATTACTCTCAGACTAGACGTAGGTAGTGACCCATGATCCCTTAAATATTTTGAACCTTACTCTCTATACAGTAATGAGTATGACCTGTGTAAGTGTCCTGTTCAAATGCCTGTGTAGGTGTCTGTGTAAGAGTATTTGTGCCTATGCGTGTAATATCGTTGTATTCCAACGCTATCGTTCACGATTAGGCTGCTAATATTTATAGGAAAAGCGTATAGAACGCACAAGATATGCAAACCTATGTAAAATATCTAACGTAGAGTGCTCTATAATTAGGTATACCTTTAGTCGAGTTCATAAAAATATGAATTTGCATCAACGTCCATAGTCTGTCCATAATATTTCCACATTTAAGTGATGTTATAAATTTAACGAAACTCGTGCATTAGAAGCTTTAGGAATTTCTGTTGGATGCAATATACCATGGAAAAATAAATTATTGACAGAAAAGATACATCATGAAAGCGTGCATCATTTATCTTACGAGCCTTCTTTACACCATAAAAATCCAAAACCATAAACTTCTTCCATCGCTCATTTCCTAAGTTTTTACTGTTGCAAGAAAGTTTAATCCAACAAAGAGGTTTCCACACATCGTAGAAACGTAGCTCATAAACTTCCTCTTCATCATTCTTCCGAAGAAAGTGGAATTGTCCCGATGAGCCAGCACCAAAATCCGCAAACTTCTCTTACAAACGTCGCCCTGATTTCATCGAACACCCAAATCACCTACGATCGTCCAACTTCCTATATTTCTTCTAGTTTCTCAGAAGCAATCTTCGGACAAACTTAATCCAAACCGAACGATGGTTACACGAAGACGATAAAATCCAACGACACGAGGAACGCGTTTCTTTCAGGAAGATTACGTTCTATACTTATTGCTTCAATTCTAATTAATCGCGATACGTTTAAATTTCTCTCTTCCCTTGTTAACCCTCTCAGTATCATTTCTCTTCTTCTCTCTCTCTCTCTCTTTCCCTGCTATTTTTCTACTGTTATTACCTTTATTATTTTCTAGGTAATCTGTCGCTATTCGTAAGTTTCCTTACTCTTTTCAACTCTTTGTAGAATCTTTGTTCTCTTTATCGTTACATATTATCATTAGTATCATCGCCATAATTTTACAACCTATTTCTATCCATCCGCATAGTTCTTCATCTATTCTCCATTTCCTCCTACCTCCTCTCAATTCTCCTTTACCCCATCGATCACCATTTATTCCCGCTCTTTTTAGTCGCAGTAAAAAAAAGAAGAAGAAGAAAAAAAAGAAAGACACTCCACCCGTCTGTCACTCATTCTCTTCCTTCCAAATCGCCCTACTTTTCCCTACCGAAGCTTTCCATGCCCTTTCGCTCCCCTTTCAATAGCCTCAAACCACAGGCTTGACATTACCAACATTAACGTATGCGGGCGTGTCGTTGACCTGAAAAATCACTGTGTTTTTCGACGGTACTCGATTCCCTCGAATTCTTTCGACTCAACCTATCACTAAAAACAAGCGCTTTCTTAGATTAAAAATCTACTAACGCCGAAACCAAAGAGGAAGCTAAGATGATTTTTTCGATTTTTTCGAAAGAAGTGAAACAATTTTTTTTTTTTTTTTTTTTTTTTTAGGGCAAAAGCAGCTTGGAGAAACTATAGAAAGAAGGGTGAGACTATCAGGAGAAACGTTCGTGCGATTTAAAGATCTATTAACAAATGAAGTCGACGATGGTGGGGTGCACCGTCTCCGAAAGACGGAGTGTGCTTAGGGTTAATTAAGATTTTCAACGAATTTTTAATACTCCGTGTCCGTTTTAATTGAATTTGCTTTAATTAAGCCTTCGACCAGGCCGCCAAGAGACGTCGCGAAAAGAGACGGTAGAACTGTGACCGTGGGATTCGAGGATTCCACGGAATAATTGGAGTGCCGGCTCTTTTTAACCCTTGAACCAGCCTGCGACTAGTCAGTTCATGGCTATTACCATGCATGTTTATAGCGAGGAAGTATGGGCCTATGTTGGGTAAATGTAGGCAAAAGTATGTTTAATTTTCCGCGTGTAATACGTACAGCTAGTTTCTTACCGAGTACGGTGGATATTATTTTTTCTCTGTGGTTCGAGTAATTGAAAAAACGAATGTTTTCACGTGCGCGTAAGTAAGTGAATTATCATGATCTTCGATGTTATTTTTGGTACTAAAAAAAATGATTAATTAATTTTGTATACGTACACATACATACAGTATGTTTAATTTAAATGAGTTTACGGATGATAGAGTTTAATAAATCCTTCGCTCTTGGCTTAATGCTTTTTCACCCGCCGAGAAAAAGCCACCGATATCACAGTTCTGAACGTTTTATCATTCAGTCTACCAAAATTGCTTTTTGAAATCAATTCTACAAACGAACTTTTGTTCCCATCAAAAATATTATTCGAAGCAAAAGCAGATATAGAATTTTGCCAAGAGTGGAATAAATCCTGTATTCACAGTTTCGTGTTTTCCATTCCCGAATAAAGCTATCACCAGGCATCTCGCAATTTCGAACATTTTAATACTATTTTATCATTGGCGATCCCATACAATTGCTCGTTGAAACGCGTGGCAACGAAACTCGTCAATTTCCAAAACTTTGCTTTCACCACTTACTCGAACGTCTCTTAAACGATAAAATGGATATTGAATTTTAATAAGACAATCTCGTGCCATTTTATTCATATTTTCCATTCTTTTTCGTTCGTATATTTTTCCGAGAAGATCAACTAATCATCGCGTCGAAGTACCGTGTATACTCACCGTATATTCTTCGTGGCACGTGACACCGGGAGGAAAATATCAACGACTCCTTAGTCTCGTAGCATGTGAATAAATAATTAGTGAAATTATCACGATGGTCGACTGAAAGGTTGGAAGAAAAAAGCCGCGGTCGAGAGAGGAAAAAAACCAGGAACAGAGCAGCAGACGGCCATTGTCTCGAAGCATAGACCGTCGCGGCTTCGTTGCTCTTATTTCCTTCTTTCTCATCATGGCGAGTCCATTCAGCCGCAATTAGGATTATTTATTTTTCTACGATGTCGGGGAAAGGACATACTGTCGAAACTTCTGGCGAGGACTTCCCTTCTTTTTCTTTTTCACTCCTTTCTTCCTCCTCGTGGCAAAGCGGATCTGCGCGTCTCGCATTTACCTTTCATTTACTCGAGATGCAAATCTCTGTTTCTTTGTTTCATGGTGGTAAATGTGTTTTAACGTCTAATGATGGTAAAAGAGATTTTGCGAAATATTGGCAAATATATTGCTGTATATATTAAGAAGCGTATACTGTTAATAACGAACACATTTACGAGCACGTAAGACGTTTGAGTTTAATTTATTTATTTTAGGTATTTCAATTGGACGATTTCTTTTTAATAGAAATACAATTATATTCTTTGGCAAAAGCGACAAATATCGGTGAGTCTATTTTCTATGGAAAATTTCCTCCAGTCGATATTTCGAACGTATGTTTTAGCTTTAACAGAGTGAAAATCAGTTTTATGAACGTTGTGCCTGGAAATGAGGCGAATTAAATCGCTCTTAAGGCTGGAAGTTCGTGGTGCATCATCGAAAAGTCGTAGAAAGAGCTTGTTTGTGTTGTATTAACAGGAACTGCGGGTCCGCAGGATGGAATCGGTGCTAAACTTATTTAACGAGAAACCAGACGCATCCGTTTGCCGCTGCTATCCAAATTTGCATAGTTAACAGTGCAATATTTAACTACGTAACAACGTTGATGCCTGGGATGCACTATCAACGTAATTACGAAATAACGTCGTATCCTTACCCGCTGTAAACTTAACATTGTCCTCTTTTATCGAATCCGTGGTGAATCCGGTCAGCAGGTATTTCAGATTTTTGGTTGCGGAGTGCGTCTATTAAGAATTTTTTTACATTTTACGGATAACATTTCCTGTGGGAATACTCACACAGTAACCTAACTCTGATAATATTTCTACAATAACTATAGTTTCTTAAACTAGCTAGACCGTGTGAAATTTGAAAAGAGAATTCCTCGAGTTTAACCCAACGCTAAATTAAATTGAAGCTTTGAATGGTAAAGATTTGATGTAAGAAAAAACATTCGATTTTAAACAAGATTTTAAAACACGAACAAACGAATTACAGAATTTAAAACGTGTAACTTTTCTTATTTATATATTTTTTTTTTAACTTTTTTCAATTTTACATTTTATTCGACAAATTTTTATATCACTTAGAAGAAACATTGTCGTCTTTGAAATACACAACGCCACAGCGTGGCTTGAATATTATTACAGTCAAACAGAAATATCAGTTTAAAATACGTCGTATTCTAGACGACAGGATATCACGGATGAGAATACGAATAATATGATTGTTTCCGCGAGCATGGCGCACAGTACCAGAGAGCTCCGTTTTGCTTACGCTAGGTACAAGAAAGGGACGGGTCTTATGGAGAAATAAAAGACACTATAAAGTCTTTTACTTTCTATCCCGTAGAAGAAAAGGGGATGAGTCTCGCGCGGTTTACCAAACCGTGATTCGAATCTAGATCTTTCCCTTTCTCGGCTGACTGTTCTAGCCAATCGAGCCATCCTGTTCGTGAGTAGGTTTCACCTTTCTAAGTTCAATAATTTCTCGAAATTGATAGAAATTTTGCGGGCGAGTAAAAGTGGTACGGTCTACGTTCGATAAATCGTATTTCAATGAAAAAGGAACAGACTATAGAGACTCGTAAATTCGTGTTACCATAGTTGAAGGATTTGAATTATTTCACAAAGAATATATATTAGGGGGATGATGTTATTGGTATATCTATACTTTGTTACCAATCGAATATCGGTCTGTGTATAAGTAGAACTTGGAAATCAAAACATTTTTTAAAGAAATATGCATAATATATTTCAAGTATAGATGCATATTTTATGGAATATCGTAATGAGAATTTTATGTTGGATATTTTATATATTTTTCTACATGACTACATTCTGTACATTTTTGCACATTCTCGTTTCCCATAAATGCATAAACATCCGCAGTCTAGGATTCACCATTGTTAAACCATTAATGTTATTACTGTAACTTATTAATATTATTATTACTATTGGTATTATTAAATTTCACGCTAGACTTATACACAGAACCCTTTACGTCACAACGTTGCTCACTGCACGTGCTAATGAACCGTAAAATAATAGATCACAAGTTAACAGACTATGATCTAATAGACTGCACTCCGATAGACCGCAAACTAATGTGATTATAGTATTATAGTATTGTAATTTACAAAGTGATAAACTGAAAACACCGATTCAATATAAATTAATAAATTGCATCTACTAATAAACGAATCCGCGAGCTACATATGTGCACGAATAAACTGTAAACTCTAGTAGCCTGTAGCAAAACTAGTAGTCCGCAAATTAATAAACTAGAAGCAGTAATGGACTATGAACAGATAAACTACACACACTAATATTCTGAAAAGCAGTGAACTATACGCGCAAACAAACTACATACCAACTAACGCGTTATGAATTTAAATGGATTCGTACGCAAACGATAAACGTCTGAAAAATAATGAATTTATATTTATGGACAATTGGTAGAATTTAGAAAATTATCGTTACATACGAAGAATGATAGACGATGATCTCTCTTATAGAAGGACAAATTATAAATTTACAAATATTACATTGTCCCAGAAGTTTCTTTCGTTTCGTGAGAAAATAATAGACGAATCTTCTGTTTTATATTATTTTACTGAATTACGTACGATCCATTTTCTTCCAATAGAATAATATAATATTCAGCAAAATAGTACAAAACAAAAAATTTTGTGCATCTATTATTTCCTTATAAAACGAAAGAAACTTCTCACGACAAGCTAATATGTCGTTAACCACTTCCACGTCAAGACTCTCTTTGCATTTGATTTTGCGATAAAATATAATGCTTTAAAATACGTAAAATAGTTGAAAATAATCATCGAATAAAACAAATTCTCCAATATTCTATTTCCGTAAGAATAAAAAAGATTTGAATAAACATCCACGATCTACTCGCAATATCACCGTAAACTACTTTGCTAAATTTCTAAATTCCCTTGTCAGATATTAATTTTCAAACTAAATCACCACAACAATCTTCGGAACGACCACTAATACCCGAGTCACTGAACGTTTAACATCGAAGCATCTAAACCGCGCACGTCACCCAAAGCAATAAAGTTGGCTCGTTGCACGACTCAGAGGACGAATCGAGGCTCGAACGAGAGTTTCGCGCGAGCTGTCTCAGTAGAGGATAGAGGACGAAGTCGTAACCAAGCATTTAGCATCGGCCTCGTAGGGGAGCTCGCTATGCACTCCGGCTAACTCGTTTGTCACCGAATTACTGTACAGCTCCGTGAGTGATAAAGTGTTCGTAAATCGTGGCCGCGACACACGTGATTTTCTTCTTCCTTTCCCTTCCCTATCCTTCTGACATGTTCTTCTTTCGAGTAACGGAGATCTACGTTTTGCGAGGATTTTAACGGATTCATATCGGATTGGAAGAAAGCTCGAAGCTTTTAGCAAATAGGTTTCTGTTATGAAGATTTGTTTCACGTTCGAATTATACCAAAGATGTTGCCAGATGCTATTGGTACGCTATATATTGTTAGTATTTAATCGAGAGTTATACGGGCAGAAGTTAGATGAAAAAGCGTGAAAGAATTGTTGTTATTAAAGTAATTAAATTAAATACATACACGTGACAACAAAAATGTTCATTTCTCTAAATAAAGCTTACCGTGCCTCGCATTTCTAAAATCTGTTTATCGTCGAAGGAATTGATTTGTTTTCCTTCTTCGTCTAATAAAATAATCGAATAGCAATCCGTTCGATTAACAATAAGAAATACGATGACAAAGATATTCCTAAATATTGAGAACATGGAGAGGATTTTTGAAGCAAAAACTTCTTTTTGATTTCGTTAAACTTTGTCACAATCGCTTTGATAACAACTGGTAATTTCAAGTCGCGATCAATTGCATACTTTCTGTCAGATGCGACGTAATTCGGTTAATTCAAGTAGCGTAGTGGAGACCGAAAGAGAAATCCAGATTTTCCAAGGTGCGAACCGCTTTACACTCAGCCGACGTCCGGCCTGTTTCAAGTTTCCTCTACTTCGGTGCTGGAAGGGCTCGGTTAAAACAGCTTTTGAACTTCTCGCGCAATCCACGAAACCGAAAGGAACTTGAGCATGTTAATTTCGCGGCTGCTGAATGTACTTTTATTTCGCAAAACGATTTTCTCGTTTCACGACTGTTGCAACTATGGAAAATCTTCCGCAACGTTTAAAATCGAACCTGCGTCCGGTTAAACCAATTTCCACGTTTCGCAGTCTCTTGTAAATCACAGAATAGCCGTTTAATCGCGAATGCACGCTCACCGATGTAAAACAAAAATAGAAAGAAATAAAAGATCGAAAAAAATAGAAACAAGCGAGCGTAACGTTTTTTTCGAGTTGAATTTTCCGATTCTCGACGCTCGTTCTTTCTCCCTTAACGCGAACACATTAATCCGCAGATTAGGCGAACGCTTAACAACCGGCCCCTTAAATCTGGCCGAAGATTAAGGTGAAAGTTATCCAGGATTATTGCGAGTTTAACCGAAGACCAAATTGTTGTTGCTTAATCTCTAATTAGCATCGCTGGCCTATGTTTTTACCAATTTCACTGGAAAATCTGCGTGAAATGTTTGCATCGTGAAATGTACACGTTGTCACACGTGTTACATACTTTATCCTTTATTGGTATGAGTGATCGGTACAGGGCTCAGGATTATACGTAGCTAGAAGAATTTTAGTTAGATTTGAATTAGGTTACTTAATTTCAGAGTATTTAATTTTTATACGTTATTATATAAGTATATTAGTATCATGGACAGTCTTTATGATACTTTTTATCGAAGTAAACCGACCGACGGTTGCATCAGAATAATTACACACGTCAAACAAGACGATACATTAGTTAAATAATAATTTTTCAAATATTTTGAAACACTAGTCTCGACGATAGCAAACAAGCATTTGTTTCCCCTTTATTTCGTTTTATTTTCATAGCTAAGTCCGTTCAAGTTCTTTCAGCAGCAGTATTTCTCTGCTTTTGGCTCTTAATTTCCTTTTATTTTCACGCTATTCTGTTCCACATGCGTCTTCTTTCTTTCTACATCGTTTTCGTCTTCCTTTTACCATTTCTTCCGCTTTTTTGCCCCTTTTCCTTCACGCCTCGCGCCTTTTCACGCTTCTGCTTTCTGCACGTACTCGACCACTCTTTTTCACGCACGCCCTCCGCCAATCCTCGCTCGTTTTCATTTTGTTCAGTCTCTTCTGGTTTATATCGTTGCAGCGTACGCACCCTCTCCTTATGTTTACCCCTATCTCGCCATTCTTCCTTTTTTCTCGCGTTTTTTTTCGGACTCCCTCCATTTTCTTTCACGTATTTTGATTTTTGCCAGGACATTTCCTAATCTGATTTATGAAAATTTTTAATGTGACCCGTTTTTGTTCTCTCGATCTCACCAAGCTCGTTACGTTGTTGTTTAACCCTTCTTCTGTCTTTTCGTAAATATAAATTTTGGGAATTTTAATTTTTGCATTTGAAGTAGAGATTGAACGAAGATTCGAAGAATGGATCACTCGATTATATTCTATATTAAATTCTACAGATTTATAGTCCTTCTCATTTTTCGATCATTGCCGCTTCTTTAATAATTTTTATTAAATATTTAAAAAATTCTCTGTGGATTGTATTTTGCTTTTCTGCGACATCAAAAAGGCTAAAGTATTTGCGGTATAAATCGTATGAATAAATTATAAATAATATATATTTTCACCGTAGAATAATATTGTTCATTAAGAAAATGAATTTTTAATATTAATCAAAAATAATATTCATCGTCGAGAAATTTAACCACCGCATGTTTCAATTTCATTATTTATGCAACCTCCTTAATTTTTAATCCCTGAAATTTCGCTTCTTTGAACCATGTTTAATCAAATTATCATACTAAAACCATTGAATCTCCAAAATCTGGGAAGAATTATCATTACTTCGTCCAGTTTATTTTGCAGAAGCTCTAATGGTCAGTTGATATCCTAATGCGTAGGTACATTCACGATTTCCAGAAAGTCTCTCAACCACGTTCATGCGAATTATCCTTGCACAAACACAGTATTTATACACGCTAATCGACGCATAGAACGTTAACAGACTCTGGTCGACTTTAGCAGTGCGTACGCTATTCCGTGGGAAAGCGTAAGGGTGGATGAAGTTCGTACGTTTTCGGTAATCCGACGATTACACGGCGGTTCGTTGAAGAGAGCTTTCGCGAGAAAAGCCTGGTAATGGGTTTCGATGCTGGCCGTGCTGTTTCTCGCGATCGAGTGGAATTTTTAGAGTTTGGATAAATGATGATCCGCATGAATTATGAAATATATTGGAGGAAGATTTTATTGGAAGGATTCCAAAATTTAAATTAAATCCACTTCCGAAATGTAAATTAGGAGATTCAGACCTGCAATTCGATATTTTAAACTCGCCTCTACAAACTTCATTCCCTACTCTCTAAATTTCTATATTTTCCTATCTCGAAAACCGCAGTTATTTGAAAACTCTGAACACAAATCCCCCGGCTCTAATCTACCTCTTCGATCCTCTTCGTTCTTCGATTCTAAATTCTTCCGCCATCCTCTCTAATCCTCACGAGTCCTAGCAATCGATCTTAAATTGTTTCACTCTTGAATCACTTTCCTTGCCAGACTGCAACACCGTTGTCACCCTTTCAAGTTCCTTCGTGAGGCACAGGTGAGCTACTGCCTTTTGTTTCCAACATGGATAGAATTACGAGGGTGGTGGCCTGTTACCGGTCGTCCCGTGTTCGCGATACCTTCACACACGCACACGCACAGACCAACGTACACATGCAGAAGGGTGCATTTAATTTTGCGAATTTCGTTCTTGGTCTGGATACGTCGCGGTGGATACAAGAAGAGGCAGGAAGGAAGAGGGTCAGGTTAATGTACGGGCTACGAGGTCGGTCTTTTCAACCCAAGGGAATCTAAACGGCTCTCGCTGAATAAGACGCCGCCGAAGACGGAAGCGAGTCGGATCCCCGGTTAGTAGAGAAACTCGTAAATAATCGACCTGTTAAACTTGGGATTCGACTGATCTTTTGTCAATGGAGATCGATACTTTAACGCGTACATAGCCGCTGTGATGCTTTTTTGATAATTGAATAGAGTATCCTTTGTAAAGGGAAGTTTGACGACGTTTGATAACGTCAGTTTGAGAGAAAATTTCTAGTAACTGTGCAAATGTTTGGAATTGGGTTATTCCTTTGTGCATGGAGGCCGATACTTTTACAGGAACATAGCGATTGTGAAATTTTGTTCACGATAGAATAAAGTATCCTTTGCAAAGGGAAGTTTGACGCTGTTTGATAATATCAATTTGAGAGGAAATTTCTAGTAATTCTACAAATTTTTGAAATTGGGTTAACATTTTGTCGATTTAGACCGATATTTTTACAGGAACATAGCGATTGTGAAATTTTGTTGACGATAGAATAAAGTATCCTTTGCAAAGGGAAGTTTGACGCTGTTTGATAATATCAATTTGAGAGGAAATTTCTAGTAATTCTACAAATTTTTGAAATTGGGTTAACATTTTGTCGATGTAGGCCGATACTTTTACAGGAACATAGCGATTGTGAAATTTTGTTGACGATAGAATAAAGTATCCTTTGCAAGGGGAAGTTTGACGCTGTTTGATAATATCAATTTGAGAGGAAATTTCTAGTAATTCTACAAATTTTTGAAATTGGGTTAACATTTTGTCGATGTAGGCCTATACTTTTACAGGAACATAGCGATTGTGAAATTTTGTTGACGATAGAATAAGGTATCCTTTGTAAAGGGAAGTTTGACGCTGTTTGATAATATCAATTTGAGAGGAAATTTCTAATAATTCTGCAAATTTTTTAAATTGGGTTAACATTTTGTCGATTTAGGCCGATACTTTTACAGGAACATAGCGATTGTGAAATTTTGGTGACAATAGAATAAGGTATCCTTTGTAAAGGGAAGTTTGGCGCTGTTTGATAATATCAATTTGAGAGGAAATTTCTAGTAATTTTGCAAATTTTTGAAATTGGGTTAACATTTTGTCGATGTAGGCCGATACTTTTACAGGAACATAGCGATTGTGAAATTTTGTTGACAATAGAATAAGGTATCCTTTGTAAAGGGAAGTTTGACGCTGTTTGATAATATCAGTTTGAAAAAATTTCTGGTAATTGTATTATTTTTTTATTCTTTTATGTTGTATTGAATTTTTTAGTAACTGGCTAGAGTTTCCCTTCTGACAGGTAAATTAATTGGTTTATTTGAAAGTTTTTCAAATTTTTTAAAAATATCGATACCTACCTTTATGTAAATAAACTGGATAAAGTTTTTCCACAATCGCATAAAGTGTCCTTTGTAGAAGACAATTTCCTAGTGGAGGTTGTTTCAGAGGAAATTTTCGACGAATTTTATAACTTCTCTAGAAAGTATTTCGGACATGGAAATTATTTATGTTTAATATTTTGTGATAAATTATTTTTACATCGAAAATTTCGAAGGGATCTTAAAATTGTTTTTATGATATCTGTGTGAAACTTTTGATGTCTTTTATCTTCAGCCATTGAATTGTGAATTATATGGAAAGTGTTTCGGTAACGAAAGAGCTCTGGATTAGTTCTTTGAAGGAGATTTGAAAAATTTTGTCGAGCTTTGTATCATGCAAATGGAAGACAGAAAGCTCGAAGATTGAATATTCTAGAAGATGAAGTACGAGTCAGTAGTTTTAAAATGGAAGTAGATATTGTAAAATCAAATATCAATGCTTTTATGGTTTCAAAGGGTGCATTCCTATTTTAACCAAAAAGTTATTTCCTTGTATTGCCTTTTATTTCATAAAAAATGTTGTCAAAGATATCAAATGAAATCGAAGTATCGAATTCTATAATTTTTAATAATTTATCATTTGAAAAATTCATACAATCCCGAGGAAGATATAATTTATAACCCACGAGTAACATCTTAAAGCAATTCTGATAGTACCCCGTGAATTTAAATTTTTCTTGAAATATATCCGAGCCATTAAAGGACGGTATGCTTGTGAAATTTCAAGTAGTATAAGTCAGTCTGTAGTCAGACTCCGTCAAGAAGACTTAAACCTTTTATAAATTTACTATTATGCTAATATTCATGACTTCAACATCAGCGTATGCAATAGTGCAGTTTTCTAAAAAGCTTCTGTCCAAGGAAACTTATATCTTGCAACATAATTCACTAAAAATTCTGGTATAGTTGATTCATAAGCGTGCACAACGATTTCGATTAGATTACTTAATTTTAGAGCGAGCTTCATTTTAATTTCTATCTTATATTTCATACAATGAAAGCTGTTAGTCGTTAAAAAAATACAGTACAAGTTATAACAACATATCGTAGAATCTCGAATGAAACTTGCCGAACAAAAGACAATCGACGAACTCTCGTATCGATAGTTATCACCGTCCATACAAGTTCGCTAGACATTTCCAACCATAGCCTGAAGCAGCGTGGCCAGGGTTTGCCAACTGTTCCACTTGGCTCGAATCTTTCCCATCTTTCCGATAAACGAACTCTCGGCTGCCAACGCGTACCATTATCGATAAGGAGCATCCCCATTTTTTCTCCATGGGTGTTCCATGGTCACGAGAAGGGAGGAAAGGTGAGAAAATAAGGAACGGAGAGAAAGAAGGATCAGAAAAACGCCAGGTTGGATACCAGGTTCGCGATGCGACGAGGAGATCGATTCGACGAGTTCTCTTGGAACAGTGTCGCGGAAAAACGAATTCGAACGGAGGGCATACTTCTAACGCGTCCTTATCTGCGAGCTTATGCAAATGCCTAGCAGTTTGCTACGGGGATTTGCATAGACTAGACCGACGATCTATATGGGATCATGTCTAGGCATAATCTCAAGACGCTCCGCCAGTTATGCACTGCCTTTTCGAGTAGTCACGTTAGCGGTTCGCCTAGTTTCTTTTTTGCGTCCTCTCTCGTGGATGCAGATTCTCCTCTTGCGAAAGGCAGCATTATAAAGCTCGATTTCCACCCAAAGCAGATTTCTGGCGAGCGTTTAGAAATTAAGAATCCATTCCATGTTCCAAGCTTACATCGCTATTACGCTTTCATGGGACTACGCTGTCGGCCATAAGTTTCGCGCTTTTACGAATTCCGTTAAACTCGAGAATTTGCAGGAATAGTCGGTTCGCGATTTTATTCCTCTAGAATGATTTCTAACGAAGAAAGAAAATTATTATCATCTATAACGTTAATTTGCAATCAATAAGAAAAGTAGCGAGAGATTTGTTAGAGACGCAATTGGAAAAGTTGATTGCAACATTTTGACCCGTAGCGCATACTTCGTCGTCCGAATGTTTAGGTAGATAGCAGCTGTAAATTTCTATTTAGATTCCGTTTATTTAGCTTCTATTTTTATAAAAATATTGTATAAATATTCGAAGTCTGTTAACGAATAAATGAACAGTTTGTCTTTTATTTCATCTCTTTCGCAAGTTTTCCAGCAGAGTAACGAGGACAGCCACTGCCCTGTGAAATTGCCACGATCGCTATCCCTGGTCTGCATAGGGCTTAAACCGATGAAACATGGTCCACGTCATTTCAGAACGCTTGTTCATTATCAGAGCGGCTGAAGATCGGACTTTTGGACACTCTGCAGTGACGTTTCGTTAAGATAATGCTCCGGTTAACAGAAGTTGCCGGGCCAGAGTCAAGTTTGCCGAGAGTTCGTGAATGTGAATCTCTTTAATGGATATGTGTCATCAGGCCGCTGGAAAATGGTGGTTGGTTGGTGGAGCACAGTGTAAGCACGGTGGTTTCTCTGAAGTAGTTTCTTGCTTTTTATTTTGTAGTTTTAATCAGACATAGGAAGACTGTTACCTTTGAGTGACATATCGAGGTAGATTTGGAATTTGCACGACGTATTTTTGGAAATTCGTCAATTTGTAATACTTCAAGGCTGTGTTGTTCACGTTGATACTATCTTAAGATCGAAGAAGTTGAAAGGAACTTGGATTTAAAGGACTTGCGATATACTTACTTTAGGAGATTGCTTCGAATTAATGAATATTATTTTATGAAAACTTAACAATTCATTGTCGAAATACGAAAAATGGTGCAAATTAGTATGGTAATTTTACTTTGATTTTTCACTGATTTTATTTTCAATCAATCGCAGAGAGGAAATATAATCGAGCGGTGTGTAGCGAATCTCAACAGAATCCCGAATCTCGAAAACGATCTGTAACTCTTCTATTTTTAAACTACTTTTAATTCTTCTAATATTTTTCTTAGTTGCAACTGAAACGTAGAATTTATTTGTTTTAAATTAAAACGTTTGCGCCAGGTAAATTATTAAAACCGAACGTATCGACGGCCATAGGATAAAATAGTACTCATTTGCAAATAACGTTGGTTACCAGCGCGAGTTTACAGTTACAGCGAGCCGAATTGTCGAGCAACGGTCTTGTTAAACCAGAGCTGTACCACAGTTCGCGAAAAAAAAAAAAGGGTGAAATAAAATGAAAGGAAAAAAAACTGGAAACTGGATCGCGGCGCGTGTGGTCGTCGATTAACACTTCGTGGTTTTATTAAAGCTCGTTTCGACACCATATTTTATAGTACTCGTCTTTAATTTAAACCAAAACAAAATGCCAAGAAGCGTAAAAATTACCCAATCAAAATTCATTATTCCGCCAAAAAGTTCGACGTAACGCGAATTATCGATCCAGCTCTAAAAATTTACATATCGATCCACGAATATTTCATTTCATAATCAATAAGTTCTGCTAGATACATCAATTTTAATAGATAACTACGAGTATATACCTAGGGACAGTGTGTTTCAACAGGTGACTACGCGGGAACCCTTAAAGTTCACGAGCTCGGACGGAAACTCCAATCTGGAAGTTCCATCCCTTAAAGACAACTGTAACTTTTATCCAAACGTCACAGAGCTGCTTTTAAATCTTTGCGCGATCCTTGAGCAATCGATGCCAATGATAAATGGCGTACGATAGGATTATTATTATCTTCCAATTACTTTAGTAACGTGTCAAAGTGGAACTTAATCCGATCCCTTTTCTGGTCCCCCTCGATATCCCATCTCGATATCTGCGTATTTGTCTTAAAAATGTCTATCGAATTATTCCTTCGATATTCGTGTTAATTGATAATCGTGTTCCTTTAGTTACGTTGCGAACCAATCGAATATCTTTGTCCTTTTACAATCTTCAATATCATCTTCTGAACAACAAACGGTACCAGCCTTTGCCTGAATAATAGTATTAGTCTTATTATAGTATTTGCCTTAATAATATTGCCCTGATATTAAAGTTCAGGCAGAAATAATCTGACGTCCGACTGACGTAAAAAACCTGCGATTCTCAAAGAAACAACGCTACCAAACTGCAGATGTGTAAGCATTCTTACATTCGTACGAACATAAATAGAGAAATTGAACTGTTTTAGAACAAAAATTTAGTCGATCTACTAAATTCTATGAAATATCATAATAATGCGTTAATATTAATAACGCAGTCCGTGGACTTTTACACCGTTGAATTCTCGAAAAACGCAGCCTGTGTGGTAATAATTATGAAATAAGCTAATCTTCCAATCCTCCAATTTTAACAACAAGCCTATGTTTCCCTAAACGAGGCACGCGCTTTTCACGGCCGATTTTCAAATTCGGTTACGGGCTACTTTAATCTGATGGTTAGTTACCTTCCAGTCGAAACTTGGTCCCTGTGCTTTCGCCACGATAGTGTTGATTAATTTGTTCCGAAACGGCTTATCTGGCCGCACTGGCGGACTGTAAATGCAATCGAGTCACGTGGTGTCGGCGAGGGCTAACTTTCGCATAGTTGCCACAGCAAGTATTTATCTTTGCGATAGTTAGCTCGCAAGAACTGAACCATGCTGTTCGAAAACACGGTTATGCCGCCAACTTTGGACCTTCCTTGTCAGATTTCACTTCAGACTTCTCGTTAGTCTCAAGTCGTTCATCGGATCAGTGATTAAGTTTCTATGCAGTTTAAGTTTTATGGATACGCAGGATTCGAATGGAAATCTCGCGCGGGAAACACGATCTTTCTCAAGATAGATCTGCATTTCGGCTTCATACTTATTGGTTCTGACGAGAATAGCTTTCTTGTTTGGTACAGAAACTTCCGCGATTTTATGAAAACACGCGATCTGTAGATTGGTTTCTAACTTCCTGTAACTAGAACGTTCGTCTAATTATCGACGAAAGATTCTAAGGCTAAAGGAATAAAGGCTGCGGAGGAAAAATATAAGAAGTTCTATTTTCTATTTTTTATAGAACAGCAATTCTTATGTTCGATATACCGTGAACTAAACACGAGCTATTAAAATAATCGTACGTTACACGATATCAATTAACCGATTCTACAATAAAATACGTATCCTTGCTACTCTATCGAAGTCTTGAAAATGTTACTTATATGATTGATTTTACGTGAAATTAGCTACTTTTAGAAAGCATGTATTTAAAGCGTAATGTTTCCATACGATCAATGAATATAATCGAAAATTTCGTGCGAAATTCCTCATTTACTATCGATCGAAGATTCCCACGTTTAAACACCAATTTCTATTATTTAATCAACGTAACTTCCACCTCTGTTTTCTATCCCAGAACCAATCATTTTGATTCCATTTCGAAAGCGGAGCACTGACCTCCCTTAAGAAAGTCGTATACACATCCTCACGCATTCGATCGATTTCAAATTGGTTAAGGTGTGGCAGGGCCGAATTAAAGTTCACGAGGTCTGCGATTATTCACCTAGCGGAGGATCCCTTCAAGGAAGAACGAGGAAGGGGTTTAAAATGAAATTTTTATTTTATTCTATAATAAATTGTATTAAAGACTTTTTAGTACCCATTTTTAGAATACATTTGCCTTTTTTTTAATTTTTCTTAAGGTAATTCTCTCGTTATACTTGCAAGATAAAACGTATTTTTCTCGAACAGCTAGGCCCGCGGCTATAGACACTCCCCCTCCGCCTCTTAATACGCGCCTAAGATCAAGAGAAACATGAACCTCGACGAAATTATTTATTCGACTATGAAATAGATGGAACATGAAACGTATCGGCCAAACGATTCTGCTCACGTTTCTAAGGCTTCCTGTTAAATTGTACGATGTTTCTATCTCTCTCTCCCCCTCTTTCTCTTTCTCTGTCTCTCGGGCGAGAGTCAGTGCTTGCGGAACTGATCCACGGAAATTCGTCGAGCAACTTAGTACCGCGTGCACTCACCGCGTTTGAAGAAAATCGAAGCGAAACCCCTTTAATGCCACCATGTTTATAGAACTTGTGTTAATTTAACTTCTGTCCTACCCTACGCGGCTGGTATTCTATTTATTCGGACGGTTTGCCAGTGCTTGCGACACTCGCTCGCGCATTGGTAATTTTGAAGAAAGTCCATCAATTATTTGTCCGAAGTCTGAAACGATCACAGAGACAGAGAGTCAGTCTAAAATTAACGTATGATGTCGCAGATGCGAAAGAAGAATGCGTGGACTTCTCGAAGCCTTTAAGAGGCTCTGATTAGATGCGACAGAATTTCTAAGAAACGATCGCATTGAACGAGAGAAACAGAGAAAAAGAGAAGGAATTAGAAACAACGATAAATGAAAATCTTTTTAGTCCGTGAAATTTATCTTATTTTAATCGTCCTCAAAAATTTAGTACGCGGATAACCGATGTTCAACGCGACAGTCAACGTATTTAACGAGAGAAAATGACGCGGTATAACTCGTGCGAATGATCTTTCTCTTGGAAGTTTTTCTATTTAGATCGCAGGCACAATTTTCATAGAAATCGATTTCAGCCATCCGGTGGAACCGATTGAAACGGTCTGGGCATAACCTATTATTGAGTCGACTCAATTATGAGTTATCTGCTCGTAAAGTTCAAGAGTGCAAGGTATGCGTGGCGCATCGCATCGAAGTCCTGGGAACGTTCCTCATGCGCATTTAATGGTGGGTAACGCACGAGTGGCTCCTCAATAACATACGTTATTGAACCATCCAGCCGACTTCCCACCAGCTCCGTCTACTGAAATGGAGCTGAATACCTTCGCGGTAAGAAAAGAAAATTGCGATAACGACATCGATCTCCGTAACTGCTCCATCGACATAAGGCTCCGACAAGATGCGATGCGCTTGTTTATGGCTTTTCTCAACACTTTTACAGCGAAGGCGGACGATTGATGTTCGGTGTGAAATAATCACGTTGCAACGTGTAAACACGAGATGTAACTACAGTAGAATCTTTTTATTTGCTATTAGTTATCATCTGAATTGAATGTAACTAGACTTAAAAGCGGATTTTTATGAATTTAAGAGAAAATTAAATAAATAAAATTAAATGTATTATTCGATAGATGAGAAAAATTTCTGCGAAAATTAAATCTCTTTCTTCGTTATCTTGAACGGTGTTGATAAAGATAGAAATTTGCAGAAACATCGAATAACTTTGTCTTCATATGGGAGAAATTATTTTACTTATTACAGTTCTTTTCTGGCTATTTCACGAATTAGAAGTAAAATTAGAGGATCTCGAAATTTTCGCTGTAAAATTTAAGCTATTATAACTTTGTGAAGAAAAATCGTACAAGTATTTGCTTGACGTTATTTTAAAGAGCAAAGTTTCTACCTTCAGCTCGCTGAATTGACTTTCCTTTAGAATTTAGATTCTACGTGGAAGCAGAAATAGTAATCAAAAAATATGGAGTAAATTCTTAAAAAAAAAAAAAAACAAAAATTCTCTTCATGATCGCAATATTAATTTAATAGAATTCGACAATGTATTTACATTAACTAAAACTGAATTTTCTATGAAAGACTTAAAATTTGCAAAAATAGGAACACAGAAACCGATTAAATATCCATAGCGTTTTTCTGTCACCATTTAATTATAGTAAAGAAATTATAATTTACTTATAGCAAACAAGAATGGTTTGTAGGTCGTTATACGTCGATACAGAGATTTATGATCTATTGGTTAATTCCCTAAACCGGGTCACCGTTCCTTCGATAAATGGAGATCGCTACGGCATCCTGCCGCACGGTATAATTGATCATTTCTCGAATACACCCACTGCAGCTAATGTACACGCGCATCCTGATGATTTGTAATTATATTGGCGATTGGCTGTCGCTTTATCGAGCGGCACTGTTAACGGGAAATTTATCGGAAACTGGCGGTAATTCGTATAATTGTTGATAGTGTAAATTGTCGGTAAAACGAATCGAATGTTTGGTCTATGGTTTTCACGTTATTCATAGATCATCACACGATCAACCAAAATCGTTTTCAAATTGATTCTCTAACAATTTTCCCAGAAATTATGGGATATAATGTTACTACGTTCGTCGATTATATTTATTTAATATTATCGGAATTTAATACAAAGGCTGTAGAGAAATGACACGACAAATCTCATTTTACATTGCTTTATTCAAAATTGCCTTTTTATTCGATCTTAGGGTTAAATTGATATTTTTCTGAGTTTTAATAATTCTACATTTGGCTGGACCTAACAAGTTCCATTCTTAACCATTTTATATCGAAATATACCTTGTCATGCTTAAGCAGAAAACGACATTAAAGTTTAAAAATCAACAAAAATCTACTTGTATTATTTTCTCCGAGCTTCGTACGAACCAATTATCTTTCCGCTTTAAACAACTGCATCGTTATAAATTTTTGTATTTTATATTAATGTGTCTGTCTGTGCAAAGTCCTTGTTTAAAACTAAATACAAAGTTACAGGATTAGTATTTTAATATGCTAAATACATGAATCCGTCAAAAAGCTATGGAAGCGAATGCACGACATTTGTTAATTTTATTCATTTGATATTTTTCAAATTTAATAGGAATTAATTATCTTTTCGCTTTAAACTACTGTTTCGTTGGAAATATTTCTGCTTTATGTTGCTGTGCGTATATTCGCAGAAAAATAAATATGAAATTTCACGATTAGAGTCTTAGTATATTGGACGAGGTAGGCACATGCTTTATATTAATTCGTTAGCACATGTTGAGAACAATTGCGTTACGCGTTAAACTAAAAGGCCGACGGCCCTTCGCAATCGTTTAATAAATTTTTTATTTCAGGCCCGCGAATGAGACACACGGATGAACACAAAGGACAGTGAAAGCGTTAACTTTTTTAATTAGTAACCGCGACATACAACGCGGCAGAAAAGCTGTCGTTTTACGAGCGTGAAAATCTGATTTAATCATCGCAATTAAAATAATTTTTCAGCGAGGTAAAAACGTAACGCACCAAGGATGATAAATTGTTGAGTCGTTAAATACTTGTAGTCGTTGCGATAACAATTTTACAAACAAATATCATTTTGATCGATCCAATTTTCACCAATATTATTTCGCTATGCAACAATATGAGATGTTGAATATCGCTTAAGGCTCGAGGTAACAGTTTCGCAAACAAGTGTCGTTTCGATGGCGTAAGGAAATATTCCTTTATATTCAACATTTTATATGTTCAATGGATAAAAAGTTCCAATACTCCAAAATACCATCACGTGCAAATTGTCTCATTTTCCTTTCGGAAAATGAAACAAGACAAAGGAAACAAAAAGAAGAGGATCTAAAAGAATATTACTCTCATAAAGATACTTATAAATAAAAGAAATAAAAAAATAAAAATTCAAAGATATTTATTTCCTGTTCTGTAAAGTACAAACTGAAAAATTAATTGTCTATTAACCATTCTTTAATTCGCGAATCGTCCACGGATCAGTTACGAAAAAAAAAGTTGACAAGTATCGATCGTCAACCTTCCATTCCTCAATTCGTAAACCCAAATTTTACACCCTCGATCAAACTCCCCGTTTACACGACGACTAATCGTAAATCTCTTGCACGCTAATTATCCACCCTCAAACATCAAAATCACCAGTTAAACGCATGTTGAAAGGGCGGAAACGTCGCCGAACATCCCGGCGATAATTCGAAGCTCAACTTCCAGCCAAGCGTAGAAAGGCGTCGCATCGGGAGCTGTTCGAAGGAGCGAGTTAATTGTCCAACTTGTAAAGAGTACGAGAGAGAAAGAGAAAGAGAGAGAGAGAGAGAGAGAGAGAATGAGAGAGCGAGAAAAAGGAGAAGAGGGCGAGAGTTGCACAATTCACGGTGGACGTCATCGACTTAAGTGGATATCATTTGATCGCGCGGGACCTTTCCCTCCGACTAGCATCCCCCTATTTACGCAGGGGGGATGTTGCGTGGAGGGGGGATAGAGTGGGGCGGGCATTTTCGTTATACCTGACCTCGGGGACGACTTTGTACTTTGTTCGGAACGAGTCAGTCGTGCTTTGCCTTTCGCTTCGAAAGCATCGTTGTCGTTCTGCTCGTTAACGCGTGCCGTCCCATTCGAAGCGTAACTTATACACACCAACATATTGTTAGTGTTCCCATACGTGTGTGCGCGACTTTCTCTGTATTTCTTTTCTTAACGTTCATTAACGAGGTTCTTAAAAATATTTCGTGAAATAACTTCGAACGTTATCAAGTCTTTAACGACGTCTTCGAATATTAAATTTTGAAACACCACAGTGGACTATTGAACTGATACAGTGACTTTCGATTAATATAGTGGACCGTCGAAACAATATTTTGCAATTTCTCGAGTTTTTGAATATCGTGAACGTTAGGAAGAAAGTGAGTGTTCCTGTGCCGATTAGAGAGAAAATAGTTTCAATAGTGGAAGACGGACAGTCTGATTTATCATCCGCTGTTTGGCTGGACGAATGTTTTAGAAAACCCTTGGGCCTCGTCGACTTGGAGAACGCCGGCGTGAATTTCGCTGGCAAAAGGTAAGGCGATTTATCTATCACTAGTCGATATCCGCGTTGATTTCTCTCAGGAGTTGACTTATTAGGATATTTCGACCGACGAATGAATTTCAGGAAAATTTTACGGATATTATACGCAAAAGTTCGACCGGTTATAGGCCCAAACTGCTGAAAAACTGCTACTTTTAGTATTTTTAACCATTTGTAGCTTACAATAACGTTAACCGACTTCGATGAAATTTTCAGCATGCGTGTAACCAACATAAATCGATAAATCGATAAAGTATTTTTTCAATGTTTGCTAGCCACGGATAAAAAAACTTGTAACCGCGACCTTTCTCACTTTCTTCGTGATTTCGATCAGTTACAATTTTTTCAACATTTTCTTACACGTCGTCTAACATCTAGTGAACTATTTAATTTCTAAAATAAAGAGTTCAGATCGTTTGGTCCAATATTAAAAAAGTTATTCCGCTTTAAAGAACACTCAGATATACGCGAGCATCGTATTGTGTACATACGCAGAGATTGTATCGATTCTGTTTTGGAATTTTGTTTTGGAAGAAATAGCCTTAGGGCGTGAGATGTAAACACTTGACAGAATTTGTTCTATTTTTTGCATTTGTTTCTGAGTTTAAGGTTTCCTAGAAGTTCTCTGGCAATATAATGCAACGAAATACCGTTCAGAGAAGGTGCACAAAAGTAGCCCGAGGTTTGATTATGTTACAGGTGTCGAATAATCATAACAAAGAATAGAGGAAAGAATTAGCATTTCGGCAACAAAATATTATGGTGCAATATATAAAAGTTGTAGAAAATATCTAAAGAATAGAAGTCAATTGGCGCAGGTTTCCATTTTATGAAAATGAATTTTTAATTCGGTTCTATGATAATGTAGGCGGTTTTATTGATGCGCGTGAAAAGTTTCTTTTACAAAGAAAATTTCATGGAGAAAAGCGCAGCTCTGTTTAGCCGCTGTCGCGTTGTTTTCGTAAACTTTCTCGTAAAATAGGCAGCGAGAAGAGTTTCGCAAGACTTGACAAAAAATGACTGCACGCTAACTTCTGAAATATTTTAATTATTCTCGAATTTAATAACCCGATTCTGGCGATAAATCCTCTGAAACTCCGTAAGAATCGAATAATTTGATAAAATCGAAATTCTTTGCTCAAACGTGTAATCAGTCATCCGTCAAATGGCAAGGCAAAGGGAAACGATTTCAAGCAAAAAATTTTCTGTAATTTAAATAAAAACATCGTAAAGCAGAATATCCCCCCGAGTGCAATAAACGTTTTAAAGTCTTCAAAGTAAAAAGTCACTGGTAAAGTACTCGATGAATATTTCCAATAATCCCCCACTTTGCAGTACGTTCGGCACGTAGAAACGGTGACACATCACGACCCTTAACCGCGCCCTTAATGTGCGAGTCGATTCCGTTGAAGTTGCATGGGAAAATCGGCCGTTAAATTTGCGATTCAGCTAGTAAATATTGGGTATCGGTGCAACGAAACTGCATGCTCGAAACAGCTATCCAGCCCAACCACCCTATATCAAATATATATTCTGAACCGACGCATCGTAAACACGCGCGAACTGACCACGATCTGACCGTACTCTATCTACAGGGTGAGATCGTCAAGAGGATACGTTCAACTCGTCCCTTTCGTCTTTTACGGTGCATAATACAGCCTCGGGAATTATTTTTTAATTTAGTTTAAGAAACTTTTGTTTTATTATCTTCTTTGTTTTATTCGATGTTTAGTCATCTGTTTTTCAGTCGGTGAATTGACTGAGATTTAATAAGAAAATTTGCTATTTATTCTATTCTTGGTATTAAATCCAAATATTGATTAAATTTTAGATGTATATAATAAATATCGTTTCCTAACAAAGACGTCTAAACTTATCGTAATACGATAATTTCATAACGCGCGAGAACTAGAACAGAATGCTGCAAATTACTCTGATGGAATTACTTTAGTTTGGTATTGATCGGGAATTTGGTATTTTTAGTTAGAGATTTCGAATGTTTTTATTATAATTGAATCTGTTGATTCAAGGTTTATTGGAAATCTTAATTGCTAGATTAGCGGAATAACGATTAGATATTTCAAGGTGGTAGACGGTGTTTATCTCGTTTATTATCGTAGATTTTAAAATATCCACGATACAGTGTACAGACAAAGAATTGTTCGATGTTATTAGGAAAATAAAAATGATATAATTATGTAACCGCGACGATCATGTAAATCTGAAAAGAGAGGAATATAAGAGGAAGATGATAATCTTCTACTTACCCACCTAAGTATGAATTCATAAATCCTGCTGCAAATTCGCTCGGTACTTTCAAAGTATGGTGTGTCAGAGAGAAACGATGGTATCATCCTTCGTAAGGCAGATTATTGTCTGCATCCAGTGTTCAGACGTTCAGATTTGGGTGGCTGGAAAAGTTTCGAGTACACAGGGCGAGGCACTTGAAACAGGCCACCCAAATAACTTCCTGACTTCTTGCAGATAAGGTGGAGTGTTTCAGATAAAAGTTTCTAAACTCGTAGCGAGAAACCGCGCGATAAAAATGAGATATTAAGTTCATTGCTGCTTCTTCATTTTTTCACTATGCATTACTCAGACGAACTATTTACGAGATTCTTGCAGTCCTTCGCTTTTGATTTCTGGTAGATACGCGGACATTTTTCATTAATGTCGCCTATAAGGACCGCCCAGACTATCAACTTAAGTATATCGTGAGTATTTCAAGGTTCTTAATTAATAAAATCAATATGTATTGTTCAGACAATATTGTTAATATTCATTGACAAACCACATTGCGAGAATCTTGAAATATTGTCTATATCATTGATTGTTTGAGGGGACACTTAAAGGATTTTGCTACAGAAGAATCGAAGTTTTGATTGTTCTATAGGAAGGACAAGAAATATAAATATTTTTAAAAAATTTCACCCTCGTTGTACGAATCTTCCGAGCATCTGTTAAAATTCCTAGATGAATTTGTCATTCGTATTATAATAAATTATTTCTGTTAACATAATATATAACAAGAAATCGAATTTTTTACGAATTCGTAAATGATATATAGATATTGTCATGACAGAGAAGGCAAGTTTAATGTTTAAAACTGCGTTGTGCTTCATTTAAGAAGACTCATCTTTTCGCAATTATCCTTAAACGAACATCAAACACGAAAGTATCATGTTTTTCCCCAGAAGATAAATTACTTCCACAGAAAATCATACTCTGGCTTAATTACCCCGAGACAAATATTAGACATCGATCTTACGCTACCTTATAAAAGAGTCTTCTTAATTTCCTTAACTTTCTCGACTACGAATAGAATACTATTTTTATGGAATTATGAAACAATTACGGGTCGCGATATAATGCGTTGTCTCCGTATACAGTTTCAGTCGGTCTCTCGTAATTTCATCTCTAAAGAGGCAATTTATCATTTGTTTTCTATTATCATTATTGGACCGGTATACGTATCAACTGAAACTCCATTCTTTAAACGAATAATACAAGTCAAGCATTTTTCTATTAACAAAAAATTACACCGTCGTAAAAACTGAATCTAAACTTTATAATCCGATTTAACTACCATTTCTCAAAATATAGTTAGAACCGCCACGCACCATCCGATCCATTTATAATATATTTTGCAATATTTCACGTATCACGATATAATATTTTTATAATATCGGACAAATTGAGCGGAAAAATCAATCTTCTTTTTTTGAATAAAAAAATTAACACGAAATATCCTGTAAACCACGCATCGTTCGCGCAGTCGAGATTTCCTCGTGGAAATAGTCCCATAGGATACTCGACTGTGACGTAATTCCCGAGCCACCCTGTACACGCAGTCCGCGTCCATGCGAGAGAGCGGATATCGGCTATGTATGTTTGCTAGCTTCGTGGGGTTAACTCGCAACGCCGGAAGCATTACCAGGAATCAAGTTTACGTTTCCTGATATGCGTATTTCCAAGCCGTGACATATGATTTAGACGTCATGCAGGCTTCCCCGCGGCCTCAGGATCACTGCCACGCGCAACCCCTGTTTCCAGCATCATCGTCACACGTCGAAACTTCCGCGATTTTACGGGTCGAAGTTACGTTTCCTGACGTGACCCTCCATCGAACGTCTTCGACCTCGTTTTTCCCTTTTCTATTTCCTTACTGTATCATCTTATCCAACGATTTAATCGGATACCCGATATCCATGTCAATACCTTTCTTTCTTCGATGCTTTCCTTACGATTTCTTCTTTCTCGTTTTTATCTCTTTAGCGTAACATCTTGCCTATGATATAATAGAATTTCGTAGATCGTTTTGCAATTGTCATTTTATTGTCATTTTATTTGATATTTCGTATTTATTAAACATCGCGTCGTTATATATGGTGTAGAAAATTTGACTTTTATCGTGTCTCAACTGCAAATTCGTATCAGCTAAGAAGTTCTTTATAAACGAAGAACTAAAGAAGACCTAAAATTACATTACTCGTTCAATTATCAAAAGGATAAGAAATAGAATTGTCTGGCTAGAATGATCCAGTTTAAATTATCGACATTTATTTCTACAAAATCCGGTAGAAAAATATTCTCCGCGACAGAGCAACCGATAGTAACATCGCATCTGTCCTAATTCATTTGAAACGTTTAAACGGTTGAATTTCGCTGATACAAACGCGAAGCATGACAAACACTGGTCGAATGGAAAGCTAGATGGGTTTTTAATGCGTTACAGGAAACTTCGTACAGGAAATAAAGAGCCAAGTGAATTACATCGACGTTTTATATTGTCTAACAAAAATCGAGTGGAAGTCGAACCAATTCTCCAAAATCCCAGCCGGTTATTTATTACGGAATAAAACCGATGCCAGCAAATCAAGAGATTCGCCGTACAGTTTCATGTGCAACTTTCGCTCGTCGGTGCACGCAACTTTTGCTTCTCGAAATCCCTCGGGGAATTTAATCAAACAGCGAACAATAACACGAATCTCTGGTCTCCGATGTAAAATATGATGTATTGTTTTATTGGTTTCAATTAACACCACCCACGAAACAGGAACCATATATTATTCCGATTTTTCTTTTTTTTTTTTTTTTTTTTTGAATTGGAGATTGTATAGCTCCGTCTAATAATACGAGTTGATTCATATCAGTAATGAAAATTAAATCTTCCCATATATTTTTTTTTATTGAAAATTGAACAGAGTTATGCTTCGTAGAAATTATTTTTACTGATATAGATTTATATAGGTATACGTAAATGGTATTGGAAGATGTTTTAATAAATGTATTTTGTTTTTAAGGACAAGTGTTGGTTTATAGTATCGAGTAATAATTTTATTTACTTAGAGGTTCACGTTTTATGTTATTGTTGAGAATTGTGGATTTTAATTGCCGAAATAACAGTAAAGGAACACTAAGGTTACACTTAGAATTCATATTAAAATAGTTTTAGATTTATTTAATAAACGATTTCCAGGATCTTCGTCGATATACATTTGCACGTGTCTCAGCATCTTCCATACCACACTATCAACGGGACAGTTACATTCGTCTGTTTTTCGAGACGCCGCGCGAACACATACTTCTACACACACACACAATCTAGTCTAGCACACGAAATTATACGTATCTCAATAGTTGTATCATTTTTTTTAATATTTCTATAAATATTAAATATAGTTAACTATTCGTAATGGATAGACTTATCGTTCTACTTCGTATAATTACCACTTTATTCAATCAACTCGTTTGATACTGTAGTTCCTAATTAATAGTAATTAGAGCGTCTCTAACTCGTAATTTGCTACGTTCTCACAAGGTCCACCTCTCATAAAACCAAACTGTCCGAAACCGTTTCAGACACTTTTTAACCAGACACAAAAATCTAGCACCCTCCTTAAAGACGTTCCTATAAAGTAATATACAATTCGTACAATTCCGAATACCATAAACTTTTCGTCAGAATGAAGAAAACGTCACGATGATAAAACTTCGGTATATGGTAGCTTTCAAAAAATATTCGATACGTATATTTGTTATCGATCGTCTTCCACACTGGACGCATGGAAATTGCTCTTCAAATTGAGGGTAGTAAACATATCTCCCTCAGTATCTCGTAAATTGTTACAGCTAGAAAAATGGTGTAAATGGATGAATTTTATATTTTTGGAGCAACGAACTTTCATTCGTTTAAATAATGTATTCAACGTTATTACGTTTCGCTAAACTTTTCCCGTTGATTTCTATGTATAGACTACATGTTTGATTAAAACTGTTAACTTTTTTTATAACGTTTCTGCTGTTTTCGAGGCAAAAAAATCGATTTAAATTCTTTTCAAACAATCCTACCGTTGTCTATATTTCATAAAATAATTCGAAAAAGTTGTAATTGAAATATCAAATTTCAAAGCCGAGTAATTTCTCAAACATTTCCCCGATTGGAACTTTGAAACTTGGGCAAAACGTGCTCCACATCTATCACCCTTCAATTACCTCCAATTACTGGAACACCGACAACCCGTCACTCGAAAAACACCCCTATTAGTCTCAAATTCTATCGTTTACAAACAAGAAGCCACCCCTTCGCTTGCTTCCCCTTTGCGGTTCGCTAGGAATTCCAGTGACCAAAATCCGCGTGACAAACGCGTCAATTACGATCGATCGGTCGAACGAACGACGAGAATAGGTACAGGTGACTCGTTGCACGCAGTTTGCAGGACGCGATTTAATAGAGAAATCTATTTGCGCCGTCGCGTCGGCGTGGCCGATTCGAGAGCCGCATTGACGCGATACGAACGTGTAGGAACGTGAAACAGCCCGCAGGCGGTTCCAACCCTTGGCCTGCCGATAATATGGGCTTGTAATTAAAGCTCGATGATCGACGCACGCCATCCTGACCGATTGATCGTTTGTGGCCTGTCAAGTCGCGATAACGTCGCTCTGAAACTATGTTCGGATCAAGATTCTTAAAACCATTGGTAGATGGAAATTTTCTTTTATTTTAGTTCTGATTATAGGGATGGGCTTTTATTTGATAAATTGCGGATTGATCGGTGAAAAGTAGTTTATAATTTGAGAGCGTACAGTTGTACTTGGATGATATTAGTGATTATTACTTTGCACACAGTGATATAATTGTTATGTATAATAACTATACTATTATTCAGCATCCTCAACTTTATAGATGAAGCTACAAGCCTAATTTTGGTAATGGTTAGGGACATTAACGAAAGCATAAAATTTTTCCTCAAATTTGTTAGCAAATTTTTTAAAAATTCTACTTATTTCGTTGAAATTTTATTAAATCATATTTCTTTCTTAATTCGCCAAAAATTTATCGAATTATCAACTTTGAGTACTTTTATTCCGAACGATTATAATCGCTATTAACATTCGTCGACCAGTTTTCTTCCCTGAAACCTAATTTTCCCCGCTTAATCATCCCCCGGTGAACTACATTCTTTTTGTATTTCAAACTACGCTCGCCCGATTTCCACGACACAGCATTTTCTCACCGATTCCAATTCGCACCGACCTCATTAGAAAAATATTCACAATCACCTCGTCGCATTCCCAACCGCTTATCCGTTCTGAACTCGACGTAAATTATGTTAGTTGAGCTGCGACGGGGTTGAACACGATTTTTTTTCATGCGAGATCGACGCGTTATAACTCGGTGAAGCGACGTTTTATTGCCAGCCATGGCGTCGTAAATCTTTCACACAGCCCGTCCCGAAAGTTCGCCGGCCGCATTTGTAGGAAATTCATTTGAAATTCATTTGAAATTCATTCGGACAGGAGAAGAAGTCACGGCAATGCCCGAGACTTTTAAAACTCCTCGCCCTCCCCGATTTAATTACTCCCCGTAACGCGGTTTTCTCATAGTCAAGAGCAAAATATTCGTACACTAATTCAGGAAGGTATAACGTTGGAACATTTAACAACGATGAACTTTTACGTCCATTTATCGTGTATTTGTGTCGATATGTAAAGCATATTGAAATTTCATTAGCATCGTAATGAGACTATCGTGATTGGTAAGATTTGAAACCGATCTAAAAATATATTCAAATATTTAGACCTATCTATAATTACGAAACATTGGAATCTCATAATGATTATTATACATTCTGTATATTCCAGTTTTATTCTAGTTTTATACCATAGCTCTCTAGCCTTGTGAACATTTTATTCCCTGATTGTATATTTAACTTCTCACGATACATTCAAAGTTTTACGCTCTACCGTCAAACTACGACTATCTCTCATTGATAATATATCGTCGACAAATGTCTTCTTTAATGTTTTATCCAATCATTCGTTTCACCTTCTGAAGCAATTTTTGATAATCCGTGTTTTTTCGTTACCTTTTACCTTTACTCGCTACGTATCAGCATATGCAACGTAACTTCTGAGATTTCTCAAATGACGGAACAGAGTATTACGCCTAAAGTGGCCATCCTCTATTCCATACAAACCAACAACTGCTTGACTAATATACTGGTTGGTTAATTAATACGCTTGCGCCATTAATAACCGGGACGAAGATATCCAGAGGGTTTAATTCGGTGCGGCGAGTTAGCGCTCTAAAAGGCCATATTGTCTAATCCACTTTCCTGGAAACGGCCCAATGAGTTATGCTGGCACCCGCTAAACAACATTCAAGAGACAACGCTTCGATATTGCTAATGCTTCAGAATCAATATAATTCTATCAGGTGGAAGAGTCGAAACTATTTAAAAAACACGAGAATCACAGTAATACGGAAATTCCCTTTTCACTGACAAGGTTCATCGAGTTTCTATAGAAGCACGTCTGATCAACGATACAAAGTTTCACAATATAAAGACGATATTTTTATTTTAACGACACGTATTCTATGAGAATTTTTGTTACCATACGATATTCTAGTAAATGAAACTCGGATGTACAGCGGACGTGTTAAACAATAAAACAGCAGTAACGCAACAAAAGAACAATGTACTCACTATATCAAACGCAAAACCTTAAAAACCGTAAACCTCAAATCTCAAAAACCACAAAAAAGGTAGACCTTATCGATCAGTAAAAATTCATTAGAAAGCCCCTGCGAGTGATCCTTAAGCTCTTTAAATACAGATTCGCCAATCAACCCCCGGTAGACTTAACAGTTTTCCACCGAGGTTTCGATGTCCAAGCGGCGGGTCGCTGCTTCTCCTTGGCTGGCCATTAATTTCTCGAGCACGTAGCCCACCGCTCGTGTTCTCTTTTTATATTTCGAGTCACCTCTTCCTGAGGTAAGCGGCGTAGAAACTTCGTGTCCCGCAAACGAGTTCCGAGCCAATGCGGCGCGAGGGTTCTGCACGGTACAAACGTGCGGAACGATCTCCGCTTTTTCTCCGACAATCCCCTTTCCACTATCGTCCGTCTCTTCGGTTGCCATCGTTGCGAACGGGTCTGCGCCGTTAAGGCTGCAACTTCATAAGCGGCAACGCGGTTTCTTCTGCGTGTCGCGACGCAAAAATGGACGACTTAATTGAAAACCGGGCAAATAGAGTTTGAGCTTTAGGTTTCGTGAGTTTGCGCGAACTGCAAATTCGAAATGTGACGACGTTCTATAGCTTAGGGATTTCGTTAAATTAAATTTCAGGTTTTAGTTTGGCTGTTTATGGCGCGGCTCAGATTGGTTTTCTGTATAGAGAGTTTAGATTTCGTGGTATAGTTTCGATTTTCTGGATTATTGATATTTAGAGATATTTTGTACATTTATCGTTTCAAGATTTCACGCGAGAAGATTTGAAATCGTTGTTCGGTTTCTTGTAGCTTGGTTTCTTGCCATTCGTATTTCTTGTTTTGTAATTGAATTTTTATTATTATTTGTATTCATTTTTGAGCAAACTTCATATCCTATTTGCATAACGATTGGTATTTAAAACTTACAATATATTGCAATATTTTGTAAGAGTTAGAAACAAATATCGACACGATGTCGTGCAACATTCGTCTCAAACCTTTTTTGTATCATAGTTTCCGGGATATTTTCGTGTTTCCGCATAAAGCGGACACACTGTATATCGAAGATCGTTTTCACAGCGGAAACACTCTGCGTATTCTCAGCTGATTTCGAACTCTGCAACAACTAATCAACTTACACTTACGTTATATTTCTTCCAACCGCAGCCGATCTACTCCAACTTCTCCGTTACGCAACGAACATTTGCTTCTCTCCTTTTCGATACTTTTTGAAGTATCGACAAACATGGAAAAATCGAGGGAACAGTAACGAAGAAAGGCTCTTGGTTCATCGATGTTCTTTCTTGACCTCGATCTAACGAGAAAAAGGAAATTGAAAAAGATGATGGAAATACGCTACTCGAAACTTGCTGTTTCGGTTTGAGGAACCGAACGTTTGGTATATTTGTTTATAAACGTGTTCACGACCACGTCGATCGTACGTTCAGTTGAATTTCATCATCTCGTGCTTCCTCGCGCGCATTCCGCTTCGCTTGTTCGAGATTTAGCCGGCCAACTCGGTAGAAGCATTTCCTTTTTGTCGCTGTGTCGTCGCTTCGCGAAACTTAAGCGTTAGACTATCCCCTCAGTCGAGAGTGGCTCGTTTGACTCACGTGGCCAACTTCCAAGATTTTCTGCCGGTCTGTGAAATATTAAAATTACTCGCACCAATTGGATCAGAGCTATCGACGATGCATCGCGGAAACTGGTTTGGAAAAGTGGATTTGGGTGGTTGGTAACGTTTGTTGGGGAAGTTTGTGCGAGGAAACATTATGACTAGGGAGATGGTTTGGATTTGACAGGAGGATGAGTCACGTTGTAACGAAATATTGTTGAAACTTTAAAGCAACTGTCTAGAGATTCTGTTAGATCGACTGCTATTGAAGTGAAAGAAAATGGTAATTAGGGAGGTCATTTGACAGCAGGATGAATTGCGCTGTAATAAATTTTAATAAAATTGCGAAGTAATAAATTTGCAGAAAATATTAAAAGATCGATTCTTTGGGAAAAAGATTTTCCACGTTAGCAGCGATTAGAGTGGTTGATGACTGTTATTGAAAATGTTGAGCAATTAAAGCGTTAGATCGACTGTAAAATTCTTATTGTCGAAAAAAAAAATAAAAGATTCAAGATGTTTCAAGATTCTATTCAAACTTTAGTCCTATATAAATGTTAATTAGGACATTGCTACGTTGCGCCTTTTAACAAAATATTTCCTTGAAAGAGTCGTTTAAAAACTGCTACCGAGTAAATAAGAACTTTCAGGAGAACTTCAAAGAGAGTTATGAAAGCAGAAATTTAGTCATAGACAGTTAGTCAAAAACATCGGTACTTCAACTGAAAGGCTCCACTGCGTTAATAAGTTATCCAACTCGAAATCACGTAGTAAAATGTAACTTTAAAATTTACTCCAAAAATCATAGAAGAAACTCTTCAACAAACAACCCTCAGTTTATACACACACCTCTATATAATAGTATTAAACGAAAGTTAATTGAAACCAAACATTTAGGACCACAAGATTATTAAGTTGGTTTATTGCTTCTAAGGAATTTTAAAGACAAGTTTCATTATAAAACCTTTCACGTATAAAATCACTTTATCATACGTATAATTTATCGTCTATCTTTTTCTTTTCTTCTTGTAGAAAATAGTTTACAATTATTTGCCATGTTTAAGGAAATTTCGTTATTCCTTTTTGAAGAACTTTGTGTTTACATCGCGATACAAATATCACGTTTAAAGGGAAAGGAGACAGTTTTTCGACATTAAACTTACATTTCCGATCTTTCGACATCTTTCAATATCACAAAATGGAATTTATTTCCACGGCGCATCAATGAAATAAATTAAATAGATACTGGCCGTGCTTCTCGGCCATAGATCAAACCAATCCAATTCAATTGCAGAATGAATTAAGAATAGAATTCAATTAGAAAGAGAAGGGATACGAAATTCTTGCTTTAATCACGATTGCATTTCGTACCTCTCGTTTCTCCGAGAATGCCGTTCTTTTGAGATTACACTGACACTTTCTTGAAAAAATCCTTTTGCTTCAAATAATAGAATTCATTTTAGTAGCACATCAAAGAGCATCGCGTTAATCCGGCAGAAAAATTCGAGTCTGCTTTACAAACTCTAGGCGCACCGTTCTCTCTCTCTCTCTCTCTCTCTCGCGCGCGCCCTTTTCCACCCTTAACTCCCTCTTTCTCGAAAAAAAGCGGTAAAAGTTAGTGGAAACGCGCGAACCTCCTTTTAGCGCAGTTGTGATTCTTGGAGCGTTCAGCTACTCTTCGTTATTTATTTCTTTCCGTTCCCCTGCCTCGTTGCTCCCACGTTTCGCCTTTGTGGTAAATTATTGTCGTCCTCCTGTCTCTTCCTGCTTCCGTCTTCCACGCCACGACGATGCCACGTCCTCGTCGTCGGGTGCTACGTACGTGGCTAAAAGCGTGACAACCTGAAGGGTAGAGGACCCCGCAGCGTAGTAGATTCAAATTTCGCGAAGAACATCACCGAGGGATTTTTATCCGCCTGTGACGATATATCGCTTGAAACGTCCACGAGGACTAAATTTTATGGCGTATTGCACGGTTAATTGGGTCTTGGGGTGCTTTGCTGGAATACTCTTCTATTAAATTGGAACTACGTTTTATCGTGTTTCGTATAAATTATGTTAGGGAGAGGAATCTCTCATATTGTACGATACTTTGATATGAAATTGTGTTCCTGTGACCTTTGAATTATTTTTCTACGTTAAATAAAAATTGCCAACTTTTTATTATATTTTGTAACTTTGTATTACTCAATATGCTCCATTTATTAAACTTTTTATATTGTTAAATTAATATTGCCAATATTCGTGTGTCGCTGAAATTATTTTTCTATATTATTTTTTCTATATTAAAATTGTATTTTCGAACGTTTACGTTACTAAATATCCGTCATTAAATATCGAAACACCTCTATTGTGTAGCTTTTATAACCACGTTTTTATATATATTTAAAACTCTATGTTATTAATCATACTATTCAATTTTTTTCATTATTAAAAACCTGTCACTTTCTGGCCTTGTATAGAAATTTCTATATTTCCCTTTAATCTTTTTTCACGTTATATCAATATCGTATTTTACTGAAGTTTCAATAATTTTGTATCAAATTAAAACTCTGTTTTCCAATATTTTAGGATACTCTTTTTTACCAAAATTAATATTGTATTTTCTTGAATGTTGAATCAATACATAGTCGTTTTATAAAACATAGATGAAAAATGATTTATTCTCATTTTTTCTCCCCGCGTGCAAAATTACAGCTGTCCATTCGAAATTCCATTGATTTAGGAAGAATCCACGTGTATCCATTTTTAAAGGTCGTCGCTTGAATTTTTGATACTCGAGCCAGTCGCATTTTTAGCTGGAACATTTCAGCATTAGCATAAGGTACAATGACAAGTGATTTGTTACTGGCTGTCTTGCTCGCTGGGAATATTTGCTCTTTGAATATTTTTTCGCATTGTAAAAGTGAGATTTACGAGCGTAATAGAACGATATCTCGATAGTTACGCGTATCGTGTAGTCAGCTACTAAATAATACTGATTAACGCTACGTTATCGTTCTACGTTCTATTCCATGCATTATTCAAGCACAGGACTGTAGAAAAATTATTGGATAGAATATTCTATTATACGTACGTATATCGATCTACATTCGAAACCAAATTTCCGTGCATGATGCAATACTGTTGCTGTAAATCTATTGTAGAACGTTCCTTTCTGTATTACCTCGATCACCATTTTTTCGTTGAATTAAACCTTTTTGCTGCGTATTGAAATAATGGAGTATGGTAAAAACCGGTGTTATTTTGTTATATAAATGCGAGAAAAAGATATTTTATATGCGTGGAATGAAAAATTCGAATGAAAAAAAAGCAAAAAATAGAAACTAAAAGAAATTTGTTACATTTTTTCAAAAGTTTTTGTTCCTCTTCCATAGTAATATTTATAAAAGCATTCAGAAGGATATTCTGGATATTCTGATCGGTTTCTTAATAATTCAAAAACATTCTTGTGTCCGTAGATTTTCATCTTCTTCGAGCGAAACAGTTTCAACGGCGGAGATTAAATAATTCGAAGGTCGTAAAAAACGCAATGTTCTTTTAACAATAAATACGCAGATTTTGATAAAGATAGGCATCCACACAAATGAATATTATATATCGAATTTATAAAATATATGTAGCGAACAGAACCTATGCAGCAAACTGATATTTATTAATTAAAAGAAGCCTTGTAGATCCCTTATTCAGAAAGTTTCTGAATTATTTGCAGGACACGAATATCGCTCGAAACTATCACGCGAGATCGAACATCCCAAGATGAAACGTCGGTCGACGTTTACCGCTCTTAAGCGCCGATGTAACAATTTTTCTCGGTGAAAAGATTATCCTGGTCAAAGATCCCGTGGAAATCGTTGCTCTGCCACCGGGGCGAAGAGCTCCTCTAATCTCGTAGATGTCAATAAACGGATAAATCTCGGCGAAGATTCACGTTACCACGAGTAAGAGCGTAGGAGTGGGTAGCTTTTAATCGTTAAAACGTCGATGAGCGAGCAAACCGCTTCGGAAATGGGCAAACAAACCTGATGGCTGTGAGCTTTCGCCGATTCGCAAAGACAGGCCGACGTTCTTTTCGTGGATGAAACGAAGAAAAGTGAGCAACGTGATGGACAAATAAAAATTATACTTGAGAGGTTATTAAAGATCATCGATATTTCTTGATATTCGTATTATCCACGTTCAATGATATTTATCGAAACGTTAATAATATTGCTTAGAAGTCGATAACACGAGAGTTCCCAGGACGTAGCATGTATTAGCATATTTGTTAATTAAATGGAATTTGTCGGCATGTTAACGATATCATCAATATATTGAATTACGGACAACATTTCGGTATTATGAATATTTACCGATAATTGATAGCCGCGCCATTTCTAAAACATATTTGTGGTATATTACGAGCAGATAATACTAAATTATCGGAATGGAAAATATTTGTTTCTCTTCGCGACTCGATGCATAGTTTGTCGGTGGTTATGGTTTTCGATCGAGCCTCGATATTTCCTGCGCGAAAATGCGAATTTAATGAACAGACTGGCTGAATGCAAGAAAAATGAAGCAAGAACAGAGCCAGGTTCAAAGGAAACTTGCTCGCTTCTGTTTCCGCTTTTTCGGCCTGATCGGACGAAGTGTTCGCCTTTCTCGATGCGTGCTTAAAAACAAACGTAGTTGTGAAGTTGGTTAAGAGTCCGTGGAATGTCGAATAAGTAGCTTAAGTTCGCGATTTAATTAAACAAAATAGGAAAGAATTGAAAAGGTTGCTCGATTTATAGAAATTTAGAAAAATTTCCAAGGATTGCGTAAGTATTTTTCGAGATGTCGTACCTTTTTAATATTAGGTTGTCCGAAAAGTGTCTTTCTTTTACAGACACGTCTTTTACAACGATGCATCTTTATACAAACTTGAAATCTAATTTGTCGAACTTTGTGATCTTTATTTTGATAATGCAAAATGGATCATACGTAATTCGATAAAATAATATAAAACGGAAAATGTTGTGCATTCGTTATTTCCTTATAAAACGAAAGAAACTTTCCGGGCGACCTAAGAGATTACTCCGAAATACTTCTTCTGCATTGAGACAATTCGAATCTGAAACGTTTCTACGTTAGCAACAAAATTATAATTGCAATAATGACAACATCATTAGAAAAATATAATACAGACTATAGGTAGCATCGAAGACAGTCAGTTGTCAAGGTAATTTCTCAAGGAATTTAATTAATTTAATTGCTCTATCAAGGAATATTGATCACCGATAACGTAATAAAGCAAGTAATAAGAAATAGAAATAGAAACAGAAATGACATTCGTATGGCTTGGTGGAAAGTTGAAATTTTACAAATTACTTCGCTCTGTCCTCCAAAGTGTTCTCAGTCAAATCCACGGGTGATCGAGCCAAGAAGAAAGTCGCAGAAAGTTACGTTTGTTCCACACTTGTTGGAAACTTTCGTCGATTTTGTCTAACACTTGCCCGTTGCTCGAGAACCTTGTTTGGCAAGTCTCCGCGCAGTCTGCTGCTTAGTAGCTGCCGGTTTGAAATGTGACACCATTTCGACGACTTATTGGGACGATCTTTTGGCGACGAGTCGGTAAAGAAATATCCAGGGGATGAAGGATAGGGCGGCAGATAGAAAGGAAATATCGGATAAAGACGTTGGGGAAATTTAATAAGACGAAGGGATCCGCGAGTAATGAATAGAATAAAAATTGTATGACGAGTCTGTTACACAGTTGATACGAAGGAACGTACTGTCACGAACACTTAAGCCTCTGCTAGAAAGATTGAGAAAATAGTTGATGTTTACAGATATCCGGAATATTCGTTAAATTGAGAGAACGATCAGTCGTTTTTGGAATTTTCCACAGATTAGACGCATCATAGATCTTTTAACTATTGTTATCGATAAAACAAATTGTCAGTGGAAAGTTAGTTGGTTAACAATGACGAGCATTATGATTAAAATAAAAATAGTAAACTTATTGTACTGCTATTAGCGAGTGTCTGAACTAATTAGAAGTTAGTTGGATGCTTAGTTAAGAGAGTCTAAAGGATTAGAAATTTCATGGCGCGAAGTTTGCAGAACTGGAATTCGATAACTGTATCTGTAACTGTTCCTCGATTAACAACACGTTGAAAGTATAATCAAATTTTCAGCACTAAGGCTAATCGAACAAACGAAGTACATTCTTCGTCTTTTCTAATCAGTTTTCCTGAAAACGAACTTTGTGAATGAAAAATTTTCATCAACACAACACTAATGGAAAACATTAATGGAAATATTAATGGAAAACAATATTAATGGAAAGATTATATAAAGATTATATAACTAGAATTATTCTCGTTAAGGGAATAATTCGTTTATCGGATGAAGGACTTATCCTTTGTAACAGATAACGAATAAACAAGAATTATATTTTTAACATTAAATTTTCGAAGCATCGATTGAAGTTTGAATAGAAAAATTGATCGAACGAATCTCATTAATTTTGAATCGGCGGATCCGGGTGCAACAGTGCAGCGGATTCCTCGGCTACACTTCAACCCAATAAACCGGCTGATCCAAGCAGAGATCTCAATGATCCGATGACTCATCTCATGCGGAGGACATTGCCATGCTCGATGGACATTCCTCTTGACTGGCGTAACACGTGTCGTGTTAAACGAGACTCGGTCCCCTTTTAATTGCTCGTGGCATTGTGGGTGTGAATTCATGATGTCATTGGACGTGGATGATTGCGGTTTAGAAAGTGAAATTTTTGGGGTATGATTATGTGACAGGGGTTGTACGTTGAGGTTTTTGGCTACCGATGTATTATTATATAGTATTAACTTTATATTAAAATTAATCAATTAAAAATTAGTTCGAAGGTATGCGAAAAAATTGACAGTAGATTCAGTATCCGTGTAACTAGGACATGGAAATATAGTTTGAATATTGATATCGATTTAGGTATTGGATTTCGATCTGTGCTTTTATCGATATACTTCATTTTTATGGTAATCGCATTTCAGAGGCTGCTTTTTTAAAATGTAGCTGTATTTTAAAAATCAAAATTCTCTGTTCGTAACGAGGTTCTATCTTTCTTTTTTAATTATGACATTAACGTCACGTGTACTTTTCGTTATTATCGATTATCACGACGAGAATAATCACCGAGACCAAACGCTATTTTAGTTTCCGTTTAGAAAATTATAAAAAAGTGAATTTGATGAGAAAATGTCATATTCAGTATTTGAAGAGTTTTCTACATTTCTACAAGAAGCCAATTATAACATCTTCTTCTAAAACTGAAGCTAGAGAAATCGTTTCAACAAAAAAAAAAAGAGGATGGTTTTATCTCTTAAATAAAAAAAAAAAAAAAAGGAATAATATAAAAATATCTCGACTGAAACAAAGACCACCTTGGTTGATAAAATTGTTTGTTTGGTTCTCAATAGCAAACCTTCAGCACGTTTACCTCAATTCAAGAAAATGCATTTTTATAACATTTCATTTTTAGTGGTTTCTCTATTCAGCCTAGTTTCCTCTTTGTCTGTTTGTCTGAGTGGACTTAAGCGAAATTTCATTAAGTGGAATGGTTCTCTTAAAATATTCACTTACCAAATCTGGACGCTTCCTTTTCCAGAAATATATCAGTCTTGGAAATACTTTACCGCTCAGGTTTGTAGATTTCTCGCAGCTATCTTTTACAAATGTATCGAACAATCTATTTAAATAGCTATCTGTTAGAAAGAGGTAGCTAAATGTACACATATATTTCCTCCTATTTAGTTTCCAACCACTTCTATCGATTAATGTCAAATTTAGCTTAAGTTATTATCTCTCGTGAATTAATACCCGAACAAATAGTAGCATTATGTTTAATGAAACTTTTTCATTTACCAATTATCAACTACTATCAAATGCAACAGGTAGTTTTTATCAATGAGTTATAAAGCTTCGTTTAAGTGTCTTTACGAAGCAACTTCGCGTAAGTGTCTCTTCGCTTAAATTAAATTACCTGCGAGCATGATCATACTTCATTGCACGTATAAGGTGACATGCAACAGGAGGTGAAACTTGAAAAGGGTCTTACACGCAGGAGGAAATCGGAAACGTGAAATAACATACACGGCGAAGACTAAACTCGAAGAGAATATTTGGTAGTTAGTAGGATCGAATACCTTACTGTTATATTTATTCTAATTACGATGGAATATTTTCGTCGACTGAAAATAGAAAATAAACGATTGACAGAAAATATATTAGGTTGTCCGAAAAGTTTCTTTCGTTTTATGAGGAAGTAATTGACGCACAACGTTTTTTGGTTTATATTATTTTGTCGAATTACGTACATTTTGTTCTGTTGAGATAAACACCGAGACATTTCACAGACTTGGTTTCACTTTTGTACGAAGGTACGTTGTTATAAAAAACACGTTTGCGAAAGAAAGACAGTTTCCGGACAACCTAATATTATAATTTATGGAACTCCAGAAGGGATGGTGTTTAAAAATAGAAACTAAACTAAGAAGAAATATTCTATTTATTTTAGCAGTTAATGGAATCGAATAATTTGTCTATCGATACTTTCTAGTTTCCTTTCTTCTTTCGTTAACAAAATTATATGCAAGTTTATCGTTATTTAAACATATCTCGGTCTACGTACAGGTATCCTTTTAATAAACGCGAAACTGATGAACCTTCAAATATATTTCTCTCGATAAATGAATCTTCCTATGCGAAAACTTTATTCTAAAATATAAATTTACTTCTTAGCAAAATTGCCAGGTCACCCAGTGTATTTTGAAAGTCGACACACACTAGTAAAGAGAAAGCATTTTAAAAAATCATAGATCCATGTAGGTCAATGCTTAGCCTCGTGGTGACGTTTTACACGATCATGTAACCTGCATGTAATGCGAGCCATTAGAGCCATTTCGAGGGACGCTCGACCTTAATTGCGGTTGTTTCGACGAGATATAGTTTAACATCGCGCCCCTTTTACTTGACAGCAATTATCCTCGAGGTTGACGAACGTCCACGGGAAACTGCCGGTCGACAAATCGACCAGAATCCATTGCTCGCTTGTCTTTTTCTCTCTGCATCTGGTCACGTCTATTTTCAAACGCAACTGCCGACAATTTGTCACCTCTTAAATTATTTCTGTGCATCTCCGAAAAAGTAACATCGATGCGATAATCGTCGATTAATATCTATCAATTTTCGTAAACGCGAGTCAATTTACTCAGAATAGAATACCTTCGTCTGTGAAAGAAACGATCTTCTTTATCAATTATTAATAGCAATCTTCTCGGTTGGTTGTCAAAGATGCGATGTACATGCTAAAATTTGAGAGCAGCTTTATCAAAAGCAAATATATTTATTGTTTAGTCAATTAATAATTTATAAAAGTACAAAGTGACTAGAGAAATTTAATTTAATTTAATTTAATTTAATTTAGGTTGACAATTTATGAACATAAAGTACTACACGTTATATAGTACTATATATGAAAAATGCAAATTATCCACCGAAATGTTTGTCAATCAGTTTACGAAGGGTATTAAAAGAATGTTTAATCCACAGGTTTCACGATATTCGGGAGTGTGATCGAAAGTTTAAACCAGTTCGAAAATCATTGAATGCGCGTAATAAAACAATAAATTACGTAAATAAAAGATCAAAATTATCCATCGAAATGTTGTTTCAATTAGATCGCAAATAATTAATCCGGAGAAAATGTTCGATATATAGATGTGGAAATGTGCGGAAGTGTTATTGAAAGTTGAAAAACCGTTTAGAGAGATTTCGAACTGAGCCCCAGTTATTAAACTTTCCTTCGGGTAACAGTTAGTGAAATATCGTCCTGGCTAATTACCAAAATCCCCAAGTAACTGCGCCACCGACCGCGGAAAAACTACGACGTGTGAGCCGCAAGCTGCACGAGGAAAGCTTCTTATTACGTGTTCCGTTTATTTCCGGTAAAGGAACGAGGGGAAAAAGGAGGAAAAAGCATTAAACGGCGCATTGGCAGCGGTTACGAAGCCGACTCGTGGCTTTTAAAGAAGAAAAATCACGAGCGTGCTCGAAGTTACCGTAAAGAAGCCAAATAGTTGGCGAAAGTTTTCGATCGAGTTGCCGGTTGTTTATCAGCCGAACCAATCGAACAAATTGATTTTTCAAATTACTTGAAAATTTTCAAGTATATTTTGTACCATGACAATTTAATTTTAACATTGAAATCCAGCTAACGTTTCATTCAAACGTAACCTTCTCACTTATGAAATATTCCGACATATCCGTTCAATGTTTTATAACGTTGATAATTTACTAATTCCTCCGTTGAATATTTTTTTCATATTTTCTACGTCTTTGTAAAATTCCTACTGTTAAGAAAAGATATAATGGATGCATTGTACGGAATATTCATAGCTATATGAAAAGAAAACTTAAATATTTCAGCGAGCAAGCTATATATATATACATTCTAAACATAGATAATCGATCGTTATTACCTGATCAATTTTACATCTTCGGTGCTGACAATAATCTATTACATGTATCGTTCTATAGCGATCGAAATAAATGAAAGTTTGCCGATACTATCAACAAATACAGAGAATAGAATGGATGACGTAATAATATCCATAATAATTTCCAATTACACTTTTTTATTCTATCTAATATTTCTTCATTGTTTGCGATCGAATATTGTCACGGTGAAACAGAATTTGAGATTCATTAATATTGATTATTCCTCCATCAATTCTATTCGTAACCTTCGTAATTTTCGCCCATACATTTCTCCAGTTACCTCTGATTTCTGCTTAAATGGAAATATTGTAAATTAACTATTTAATCGCTAAATCTCTTTCATTCGCTCATTATACATTCGCCCGTTGATTTTCGATCACGAAATCGGTCACTTTTTACAAACAGTTTAATTTGAAAAAAATGAAAATGTTGTACAACCCCCGTAAAGTAACTTTCTCGTCATCGGTAATCGGTTTATGTTCCATCGAATAATTAATTCCTGTTAATGAGCAGCAAGCCAAGCTTTTTCGACTCGTGTCGCCAGGATAATTGAAGCGGCTGATCCCATTTGCTAGCATTAAACGCACAACGAGTCCTCTCGAATTATCTTGACAAGTGTGTTGCTGACTGGTAATTACTTGTTCGCAATTAACGAAACAAATAGTCGTGTCGCAGGTCTACGAACATATTTTTCCGATTTAAATATCTCGATTTAATATGAATACCGTGGTTGAAATTTTAAATATCCCAATTTTTCGATAAATTAATTCCACGATTCTAGCAAACACATAATAGAATATCTAGAGATTTGAATTTTTCGAACATTTCAATTTCATTGTTCGAAATACTAAAGATTTAATATCCTTGATGCGTTAACTGTATTGTTCTACGATTATGAATACTTAATTGTTTTATAATGTACAATGGGCTGTATTTTAGTAGCGATTTTTCACGTCCATAAAAACAAATTTGCCCGAAAACAATTTCCACGTCGGCCGGTTTTATCGTTAAAGACCTGGGACACTTTCACGTTAAACAAACTTTCTCGGTGTACTTAGTTGCGTGCCCTCGGTTTAATCGAACGTTAAGATCTGCAAGTACGTTGGGCTGTGATTTATGCGTCAGATAGCACTGAGAAAATAGCCTCGTATTAATTGTCCAGCGAGACATCGATCTTAATAGAAATTATATTGCCAGCGATTAGATTGACCTTCTTTTCTCTTCACAAGATTTTCTTTATCGCTTCACGGATAAAAATCCATCCTTCAACTTTCCTTTCTTCGTCAAAATTTTTCAACATTTTCTTCAACTCTCTATCTCGAGTTAAAATTTGAAGAAACGTAATCATAATTTCTGTTTTATAATACGTAGGATATTATTTACGTTCAACCTTGCTGTATTTCTTTTATTTTTCACCTTGCAATATCAATGATTATTAATATAAGTCGAGATTGCAGAAAATTACTGAAAGCTGCTGTACGTAAGTGGTGAAAAAAATTGGATTTCTTTTACTTAAACCAGGAATGTGTAATTATTATATTTCACGAATGCATTGCTACGACTTGAAGTCATAAGTCAGACTCGTAAGATATATTCTCGTGGTTTATATTATATTTGTTATGAAAAATTGCACTTCGTTGTGTATATAGCCGCAGTCACGCAGCGACTAGACGAGTCGTACGTCATTTTTGGTAGCGCATTAAAGAACCGAATAGTTTAAGGAAATTCCACTTCCTTTAACCCCATTTTCTTCGTAACAGCGGGAGGAAAAATCTCGAAAAATTACTCCTTTAGTTTGATTGATGTATCCCTTTTTTCCATATATCGATTTCTTTTACCCTTCTGCGTGTAAAGATATTAGGGTAGAATAGTGAGGTAATGAGTACCTTTCAGAGTGGTAACACCTCATCTTTTATTCAAGATACGACAATGTTATTGCGATGGATACTTAAACGAACGCTTAAATGCAATAACTAAAAAACTATAATAAATTACAAATCTACTTTGCCGATGTAAATGAGAAAAAAAAAAAAAAAAGAAGTGTAAATCACGAAACGTTCGAATGTTTCATTTCTCGACATTTTTATTTTTTACGTTATACATACGCATTTCCATCCATTCTTAAAATCTCCGGAAAAATAGTATTTGTCGAGTTTAGCATAGAAATTATAATGCCATTTAGGACAGGGAATAAAAGAAAGAAATTTTTGAATGAAAAGATTCCATCTGTAAAGAACTACAAGCACGTAAATAAAGATTAGCGAAAGAGATATTTTCCGTGTGCGTAGAATTAGAAAAAAGAAAGGACACAAAATGGCAAACAGAAATTTTTACGAAAAAATTTACGCTACTAAAACATTGTCGAGTCACTGCTACTGTCTAATATTTTCTTCTACGATCTTCCTCTGTTTACACAAAAATAAACCCAAAAGAGGTATAAAGCACGGGGAAGACATTTTTGTGAAAAGTTTAACCTGTAAAAAGATTTGACTCGCTCTTTCCCCTCTCGCCATTTTTTTACCATTTCTTCTCCATTTATGCACGCGCGAGAGCAAAGAAAGCGCAACACAAAAACGAAGTTTTTGCGAGAAATGTTATTTAACTGAGACTACCAAGAAGCATGAGAAAAGGAATATTTCAAATCATCTTCTTAACGTTTTCGTTCCACAAAAATTTTTTTCCACTTACGTAAAACTAAAAACAAAATATATACAAAGTAGTAAAAGAGAAATTTTTATGAAAAATGTAACCTACAAAAATGTAGGAACAGACATTGCAAAAGAGAGAAACAGAGATCACCCCTTCCTTCCAAACATATTCTTCTAAACTTCCTTCTCCGCTGACAACATAAAGGGAATAAAAGGTAGAAAGGGGGGAAAAAAAGGAAGCGAAAAACGCTTGTTCCAACCACGTGAATCGCTCTGTAGAATCATCTTCTCGCCCGAAGCGACACCCGCTTCCGCCCAGCCGCGTTTCCTTCTTTTCCTCTGCTCTCATACGCGCTGGCTGTACCTCGTACTACTCTGTAGCCAAACGACGGGGCAGGCTCGTTAACAACTCGTCCTTACTAATTAGTACGAGGGTCGGATCGATCAGAACCAATTAGGTACGGCAGGGTATCGGTACCTTCTCTGTCGATTGAAATCCGCACTTTGTAGCAGCGATTAAGATACGAGCGCTTTCGCGTGTACATTCCATTTTCCAGCATTTTGGTTTTCCGTGGATTTTCGTCACAAGAGCAGCGATTGATGGAACGTAGCGTTTGTAAATATTCTGTGATTTCTTTTACATTTTTTCTAATATTTTCTTGATTAGGAAGATCGAGATGTGGGAATTACAGTGGCTGTAAAAATGTATCGACACTTCATTCTGATCTTTTCTATATAACTGTTTCTCGTCATTAATTATGGATTAATTTTTGTTACAGATTGAAATACCCTTGGTACCGTGATCCTGCTGTCTTCTCCGGAAGCTCCTCGAGCGAACGTTTCATCTTCAAACTAGGTAAATAGCACAAAGATTTGTTAATTAAAGTTTCATAACTATAGACTCATTAAAGAATATTACTAATTCGATCAAATAGATAATCAATGATTGGTCGTCGTATGGTACATCAGCGAATATAAATAATACATTTTAATTTGCAATATTTCCAAACAACCTCAAAAGACGCGGAATAAAATATTAAGAAAGAGCGGAATATTGCTAGATCCGAACATAATCGTACAAGGTTTAATAAAATTTTCCAAAGTAAGGGATGCTCGTTCGCGGTTGATTTTCGCGGCCTGAGCGTAGCAGTGATCAATTTTATAACGCGATTAATACCTGGAAACCGCGGTGCTACAAGTACGTAGGAGAAGTTGAAATGGCCGATATTTTATAAAGTTGCCAGGGATAGCGTGGTTTACAGACACTCGGCGCGAAAATGCTGGATCACCGGCCGATATGTGTTCGCATAAGTCACGGAAAAATACTATAAGAAGGGAACCGCGGCGCGATAAGCTCGCCACGTTTAAACTTCTTACACTCGGTTCCGTATCGAACTTCTCCGATGAATAACCCAAGACGTAGCCGTACGTCTCGCAAAAATGTACATTGATTCTGTTTTTCATCGAAAAATTGTACTTTTGCGTGAATCCGAAAAATGCTCGAGTGGAGAATTATTTATATTATTTTTATTACGAAATATTTTATTACGTTTGCTATTTTTAACACGAAACGATAATTACAAGGAATATTTGTTATCTTCCTTCGGGGTGTGAGAAAGGAAATTTTTAATCGCTTAACATTTGGTAGCTGAAAAATTTATATTAATAAATCGTGTCATTTTTTTATTTTATTCGATTTTACATTCAATATTCTAACTACCAAAATGATTGAAATGATCGATTTATACTTGTTAATAGAAGAAGAATAAATTAAAGAAAAAAGCATTATGATTGTCACTTCAAAAGTAGTTGATACTAAAATAGTAGAACTGTAGTAGAAGTTGCAACGTAATTTATTCAATCCACTTTGTTTTGTGACGCCAGAAAGCTCTTCAGTTCGAAATGACTCTATAAAACAATACAAATATAATTTCGCTATTTTACATTCAAGCTAGTTTATTTCGAAATGAATATTCAAATACACTTTGTTTTTCATTTCCACGATCATTAAATCCTCTTATTGTTAGTGTGCTAACTAAATAAGAATCTCGGTACATTAAAGAATATTTAGAAGATTAAACGATAATTATGTCAATTAATAGAAGCTCAAATTTAATAATATGCATCGTAAGTTACGAATTGCTGTTGAGCTGAATAGACAGGTGTTGAGATATATTTGTACTTGATGAAGCTAATGCCAGTGTTGACAATATAATGGAGCCACATTGTTGTGCGCCACAATGATGCTGTCTGTGCCGTAGATTTGTGGCTGTTTGATAAAATCACGTCATGGCTGCGTATTATATAGCCGTGGATATGAATTGAAAATGATTTCTGGTACTTTTATCGTCGAATATTTCAATGAAAAATAATTTTCGCTAGTTTTATTGTGCTATATTTGAATGCAATGTTATTCCATATAAATTTCGTGAAATATATGGAGGATAAAAGTGAAACGCCTCTCGTTAGTATAATACATAAAGTAACGAGCGTATAACCAGGGAAATGCTTGCTCGCAAATATATCTAATTTTGTTGCGTGGACTAATTATAAACGATTTTAAAATTTTTACTTGCAGTAGTAATTAGAAATTAAATTAAGCTATATCTCTATACAACGTACAAGGACTTTCTCTATAAATATCGCTCGTTCGATCAAAGCAACGATCCTAGATACACGCATAATTAATTATGTTTTTATAATAGCTAACAATAATTATCCATACTCTGTCGTAATTAGTATTAGATTCATCGTTGTATAATTGTATCCAGTGATCAGTGTGAAATAACCAATCAGACGTGCTTTACTTTGCCTAGTCATCTTCTCGTAAATGTACTTGCCTTAACCTACCTGCTTCTGAGGGATGCAAATTCACACGGCGCAAGAGCGCGAGTCTCGTGGAATATAGAAGGCGGGGAGAGAAACGCGTAATCCGCACACACTTGGTCGATATGCAAATCTTGGAAGGCACTTCATAAACAGCTACATCACTTAAGCATTGTACGCCGGGCTGCTATTGAGGATAATCTTGGCGTGCCATTTCGCGAAACAATATGATTACATTTGCATAGCGACCTCGCGCTGGGTTAAAGGGGGGGAGTGGAAGGGACTGGTTAAGGGTGATCTTCCGTATCTGTTCTCTTACGACCTGGATTATCGATTTCGTCGTGTTGCGCGCGATTCGAGGCGTAAACATCTACCGATCGTTTTCGACAATACAGTCGATTACTTGGCGCGTACGGCGCTTCTAATGGAATTGAATTTAATGAAACTTGGCAAGTAGATGTCGTTGAATATCGAGTTCACGGCAGTTTGCTGGTTTGTTGGAGCGGTTGCTTGTTTTTCACAAAAGAGAAGCGAATTCGCGCGATAATGGAAACGATGACAGTGGAACGTGGAATGAGATGGCACGATCGCAGTGCGTTCTTCGGTTTTATTAGCGTGAAAGTCTTCTATGAGCTTTCGCTAATGATTTACGTTTTTCTTGCTAACAAAATAGCGGACAAAAATATGAAATACGACAGAACAAAGCTACCCAAGAGGATGTTGGGAAAAACTGATACTATTAAACAGAAAGTCACCAGACGAAAGGAGAAATTAGGCCACCCAGCTGAAAACTACGTTACAGCGGTACGATAGAGAAAATGTAAACCTATTAAATATAAAGGTGCAAGTAGAAACACAAAAAGGACCATCGGAACAAATCTCCAAAAAGTTCCGCGATAAGAATGGAAGGAGAGTGCTAAACTCGTTCTATAGCAAAATGTATAAAGACATTAGTAAAAATGAACTGGAGAAATTTAATTAGCCGAATATGAACATCCTACTTGTAGTGAAACAAATTATCGAACGAGCAAGATTACTCGAGAAGTTAGACTGGGTTACAAAAACCGAAAAAGAGTGCAAACACAAAATAGAAGAAATCTACGAATGCAGACTATAGAAAGAGGTAGAGTAGGAAAATAGGAGTCACGTTCTAACCAAATGCCCAAATCTACAAAAGAAATTAGACCGAGGTGGTTGGAGAACAGAGAGCTGACGCAAATCCTAACAGCGGATACAGAGAAACCAGTATGGGAATTGGCAAACTTCATCAAAGCAACCCTAAAGAGCCTTCTGCATGAAAGAGTAGAACTAAACAGACACAGACTCCATAGTCAAGCAAGTCTAACAAATACGTCCTTCTAAATACACAAAATGGATATACATATACTATATAATGTACAGCATAAATTATATATATATAAGTTAAGGTATTATAATAACAAATACAGATTAAAGACAAGAAGACATATATTGGTCATAAGACAGTAGTTTACATATAACAAACATTAGACATATAAGAAAGATAAATAAAATATGTGATTCTAGCAGGCAACTGGGTCCATTATAATATATAAATGACTGAAGAAAATAAAAAAATAATACTTTTTTGTTATTAAGTATTTAACAATGGAGGTTTATAGAGGATGCTTCGTGACAATGTTTTGAAAAAGTCTATCTAAAACAATTGTACATTTCCATTAAAAATAGTAACACAATTGTTAAATATACATGACCGTAGTATTGTTTGAAAATAAATGGTACAAATGTAGTACTCGTCGTATCATTCATCTTTTTCTTCCAGCTAATAAATCAGTGTCATTTAAACACCTAACAAATACACTTAAAAATATATTTAAACTGTAAAATTTATTTACGAGAGAAAAAATACAAAAGTACGCTACCCGCTTTTAGATTTATCAATTTCGTATTAATTTTCGATATATTTAAACTTGTGAAAAGTATAAATTTAGAAATCGTAATACGAAGAAGTAAATTTATACGTAATTTTTATAAATTTGTTTAGAATATTCCAAATAAAGAATGAAAGATAGTTTTATATATATATATATAAGTGATTAGTTGTTTATTCCCATTTTTCATCACGGAGTGCGTAACATTTATCATCTGCTATAAAGCGGGAACACGACTTCCAACTTCGTTAAAATTCAGCTTTTACGTAAACATCGTTACAATTCTTCATAATTTTTACTCCATTTGCGAAGATTATGTTTCATATAGACTGACTAACGAACCTTCTAAACTCCATACTTATCTGACTACGAACTTGTATTATATTTTCCTTTCAGCAACTTCTATCCATCCTTGTTGTATCTTTCGAAACCGGAAGTATCCGAAACCAAGCACTACCACCGTTACCAAAGTAAACGCCGAAGTTTGCTTGCTACTTCTATACTCGTACACTAAGCTGATCTCGTGATACGATGATATTGCCGGTATGATGCATGTCAAACCGATGAACAACTTGGACAATTCTTACGATACGATCAACCAGTGATCGTAGCATAATTTTGCAGTGAACATTTTTGAAACCAAATGTTTCGTTTTAAGAGAAGAATGGTTATGAACCTCTGTAAATTTATACGTACAATAACCATTTTCCCTTTTCTAATTTTTATCATTAAGGATAAAATCATATAGAAATTCTAACGTTGTCGTTGTACCACGTGTCAAAGTACGTTGACTTGGTTGAAAATTTCATCGTAGATAATAATTGATCTATAAGCGGACAATCAGACGATCAGCGGACAGGCAGACGCCTATGTGGATTTAGCTTCTTTAACCCATGCATCTCACGCACTCAGAGCCAATCAGCGAATAATCAGACAAGGGAGAACTCTAACCGTTTTTCTCAATACTTTCACACCTACAAAAACACGTTTCTTCACCCGCATCGACACGCCCAGCGCTTCAAGCACAATTAGTAGAAAAAAATAATGCAATCACCACATCCACCAGGACACATCATCAAACGGAAGTAACCCTGGTTCAGATAAAATCGAGGCGCATTTCAGCAGACAGGCAGCTTTTTTCGCTAGCAACGCTCCAACATTCTACCCATTTAAATTCAGCATTCATTCACACAGTTTCATTTTCCTTATCATTTTGTACTTATACAACTTTACCAATTCTTGGTCCAATCGAACGACACAGTGACGTATGAATAGTAATCGAGTAAAAGAAAAATCAAATCCTCGGAATACCACGTCACGTTATATCGTGATGAATTAAATTTTCTTAGGAATTTTCCAGCTGTTTCAGTTTGCCCCGAAAATAATAAGGAATTTCAATCTGACTAACGATTTTGCGATCTCCAAGATCCAAAATTCGCTCGTTTAAAGCACACGTGTTATAAGACACGTAGAGTAAGATGCAAACGATGATCGTAATTAATCCCACCCACTGTGAGCAGCCAGCCAGACGATAAGGCTGGCCGCATAATTAGACGTGCCTCGGTGTACTTTGCCGGGAAATTCATCGCTGCAAGTGATGTATATTCATAAACAGAGCAGCTCGAAAACTGAAATCGAGCGTCACATCGTTGAAGTCGTGGCCACAAAAGCGACAAGTTAGCGAAGAGATGGGGCTGGCTGGAACATGAGAAAGAAAGGTCGTCGTCGAGAGGAAGATACTGAAAGCCAGCGGCTGGGTCGCGTAATTGTGAACTCACCGGAATCAATATAGTACCAGGGAAATAACAGTATGCCACGTGATACACTGACTCGAGACTAGACTCTGTCGTGGTTTATTGTTCGCGTTGCAGACACAAACCTAACGCCTCGATAACGCCACTCGAGCGCGTCTTTTGCTCGCTTAATTAACCTGCCTTCGGCGAAAGTCGAAGCTGCGAATCTTGCCGGGTACCATCCTGCAGAGATTTGCGTTGCATTTCACATGGTTCGTCGGTGGGATGTTGGTTGATTCGCTCGACGTAAATTACGTGGTAATTTGACGTCGATGCAGAGAAACGAGAAGGAAACGCGAGACGTAAGAGTGTCGTCAGGGGATGGTTTTAAGATTCTGACGATTTCCTTGTGCTTCGGATTAATCGAATCAGCCTTTCGAGGAAATAGTCTCGAGTTGGACTTTTATTCCATCGGTATCCTAGTACGATATAACTTGTTTACTATGCATTTTTGTTAACTCTGAATAATTTTTCTAAAAATAAACATCATGCTTGTAATAAAGTTACATTTTTGCACAAGAATTGGAATCGATATAACTAAAAGTAACTTTCAAGTAACTTTTCACGATTATCGACGCGTTTAATTCACAGATACTACAATTTATATCTTGCTCCGAATTTATTCTCAACATTAGAATTTCAGAGTTTCTGGTATTTCTAGCATTACGCTATTAAATATCATAAATTCTGAACATTCATGAACATCTCCTACCTCTTAAAAACTATTAATTCTGAAGATTTCAGTACTTCGGTACTTCAAATATTACGCTAACGTGATATCTAATATATATTATTATACCTCAAATTTGAAATATAAATGACTAAGAGTTCCTTAATTAGATTTCGAGAATAATAAAGATATCAGATATTACGAATTCTTGTGAGTAGTTTTCGTATAGAGGATTGCCATCTCTCAGACGGTACAGAGATTTGCTTTCCATCATAGAATCCGTGAATTATAAAAGGTTTTGTTGGTGTTCCCAAGCGCCGAGTGTGCCGTGTTTTGTCTCCGCAAGAAAGTCACTCGAAAGATGATATCGCATGCCCGTGTAATTTGCGTGGAAATGCAGTTTGAGAATACAATTTAACGCTTCAGCGATACGTTCCGTATGTTGGAGCGCAATTACACATTTCCTGCGTTCAAATTCTGCAAACCTACACACAAGCACAAACCGAAATTAATCCCTTTCAACCTTTCGATACATTCGATTTACGATCTTTTATAATGCTTATGAGTCATAAAAAAATCGACGAGCTATATATAATATTTGTTAACGCGTTTATTCGTTTCTGTGCAGTTTATTCTATAAACGTTTAAAATTAATTTATATTGTACTTTTTTGATAAAAAATTTGTTCTCTCTATAATTTTCTCTCTGTTTCAGACAATTATTTTATTACCATTTATTCGTTCGCTCTTATTATATTAACGTTTTTTGGCCGATTCTGGCTCGATTACGTTTCATTTTTATCAAAAACGTATCTAACATTGAAAACAGCAGATACGATTCTGCTTGCAGTTTCATATAACAAAGTTTCGTTTTTCTCATAATTAAATTTCCCTAGGAAAAGGTGTATCCTACATATCGTCTATCAGATAAATCGATTTTGCTACTCGGTTATACCAAGCCAAGCATAAAAATTCGAGATTAAAAATCGAAACTTTCATCGAAGAACATAGCGTACATCCGGATTATAATGATCGTAATCCATGTAAATAACGGAACGGAACTGATCATTAACAAATGGAGAAATCGAGTTAGCATCGTTACTCTGGATCACTTTCGCGCTTTAATTTCTCTATAACTTTTTGTGAAAAAAGAAAAGAAGATAGGAAACGAGTTTATTTCATCTCCTCTCTTTCAATATCCGCCGATAGCCACGGCGATATTGTAGCGAATCGTTTCATTACATTTTTGCCACCGAATTTTTATCGCTTCTTTTTTTGTTCAACTTGGTCAGTGATAAAAAAAATTGGATATTCTCGCAGTTGCTGCGAGTTAGTTACGATGGTTAAACGATGATCGCGAATTTTTCGCGTATTTCAAGGAAAAGAACGAAAAGAAAGAAAAATTGCAGGTGCAATCGAGTTGTTGGTGCCATTAATTCGAGGCTTTTGATTCAAAAGGAGAATTCTGACGCAAAGAGCGCTGCAATTGTAACTTAGTCTGGCAATTTGACGCGTCTTCCGCACTTGCTGGCAAGCGTTTGTCAGTTTTTGCAGGCAAACGCTATATGCAAAGGAGTATGGGAAGATGGGACAATTTACGCGGCGATGGTTCAGCTTGGCAAGAAGGCAAGGTTGTTGCGGCGATTTCACAGAGATGGTTTGGGGGTGAGATTGTTGGGTGTTCTGGGCTAGCAGTTCTATTTCGTGCCATGTGATTTCATTGTGCATTCAAAAGATAGCACCTCCTCTAGAAGAATTCAAAGCCATTTTCTTCGTCTTTTCTATTCCTGAAACAGCAAGACAGTGTCAAATATCGTTTATATCGTTTTATATCATTCACGTATTTCCTAATCCTATATCATCTACGAGTATTTAATACTCTGTTAAATGTCGTATAATAATGTGTGTCATCGTTTGTTTGGTACATAATGAACTAGCCAATCTGTAAATTGTAGTTCTTCCCCGTTTCCAGGCACGCTTGTTATTTCTGCAAGAAATGTATCGAGCTTTTTATGATAATATATGCGAAACACTATTTTACACGAAATAGCAACGAATTATTCGTTACCACTATAATTCCCAATCAATTGCAGTAATGCTACAGAAATGAAACGTTAATTTAGATTCAAGCTGCTACTACATTGGAAAATATAATCGTAACTGTAAATCTGTTCTTCGACTGCTCAAGTATTTCTTTAAAAATCTATAAATGCATAGAAAAATTCATCGATGCCAAAAGAGTTCTTCGAATAAAACGCTTGAAATACCTCTCAACTACAAAATTCACTTACACAAATTTTTACAAACGAGATACTAAATACCCTCTCTTAAACAGAAACAATATTCCAAAATCTTGGAAGCAAAACCAGAATACAGAATAATCAGTTATGATTCCCCTCTAAATTCCTCTAGTCGTCCTCAACGTACTGAATTAGCGTCGCATCTTTTCGATCATTGTCGCGAGACGACGTAAGTCGTATAACGAGTCTCGGAATAGACGGAAATACGACGGGAGAATAAAGAAGATAGCGAAACGGCGTAATTTATGTGCTGAGCCGCGGAAATTTACGAGACTACCGACCGGTGGCTTCGCGAAATCTTAGAGCAACGTAAGCCGTGGGGATTATTTCGCTCATTTCCACCCGCCGGATCTCTGTCGTTCTGTGTTTACACGTCGTAATACGTTGTTACGTTATCGTTTCGGCGACGAAGGCGAACGAGGGTTAGACAGAAGGTGCGACCAGCCGGAAAAGGAGTTACGCGTGCAAACCGGGTTTATTTTGTTGATCGCACGTCGAATGGTACTCTCGTACTAATTCCGACTGCTGCGTAGAACTCGTCAATTCTGAGAAACGTGTACTATAGAAACGTTGATGAATGCGTGGAGAACGAGAGATGCCCGGGGGATAACGATGGAAGGATGAATGGATCTACCGCAGGAAACGATGTGTATTTGAGGTTTGCGCAAGCGTGTACGATGATTTATCCAGCGTGCTGGATCATTTTGGATTAATTCGAATGTCATATACATACGTCGGTAAGTTATGGATGATGTGTTACTTTTTCAGATACCGGAGTTTATTTATCTGTGTAATTCGATCGTGTAATGCGCGTGCACGAAAGATCTTTCTGTGTCTCTCCCTGCGATACGATGTATATCTATACGTAATGCTGTATTACTTATATCGAATAGTATTGAGAGTTATATACACCAGTAAAGAGAATAAGCGAAATTATAACGTCTACGTAGCTACGATATTGAAACGCAGAATTCAATACTGTAGGACTTTTTTATTTATTTAGAATGAATTAAACAGGAAACGATGATTATTTAACGTGAACTAAATACAGTAATGCGCTATGACTAAGACAACTAAATAGTTAATTTACAACTCTCGTCAGAATGGTTCTCTCTTTCACGTCAACCACCCTCCTCGACAACGCTGATCACACTCTGACTTCTCAACTCACGACTGCCTGTTAATTTCTCCCTTAAGCATCCCTTTGTCTTCTCTCATAGTCTCACCGCGTACGCGTTCAGCAATCGCCATGACCATGGCCACGTAGGCCTTTTTTTCGCATAACTATTCGACCGAAGGACCGACGACACATTGATTGGCCGCTCGGTCTATTGAAGTTCCCAGACTCTTTTGACTTGTCCGCACGTAGGCTTTCTCGCAACATTGTTTATTTCTTGGACAATCTTTTTTATTATTATTATTATTTAATTTGTACTTTACAATTTGTCCAGCTGCACATTTGGTAAATTTTTCTAACTTAATTGCTAAATAACACGTGGATGGCTACCCCCAGCGGGATACCATCTTCGAGTTTGACTATTTTATTTCTTTTTAAACACGCAAAGTAAAATTACACTGTACAAAGTACCATATTAAAACCTGTTTGGACCTATGGAATCCAACTATAGGGAACAGCGAGTAATTCCAACATAGAAATTCTTCAACGATTCCAATCGAAAACCTTAAGATCCCTAATAGATGCACTTTGGTACGTCATCAACGAAACGATACATCACGACCTCAAGATACCCACAGTCAAAGAAGAATTATATAAATTCAGCAATAGACACAGCACAAGAGTTAACAACCACCAAAACCCTCTAATTACTCAACTACTCGACACGTCGGAACAGATCCGCAGGCTAAAAAGGCATTACACCTTAGACCTAAGCACTAGATTCAAATAGAATCAAACATACCATAAACACTTATTAACCATGTCATAGTACCACGCCAGATAAATTTATTTAAAATTCTCTAACGAAAATTGATTGTAAAATAAACGCAAATAATAATGAAAGAAAAATTTTATTTCTTTAGTGAGGTCAGTGGGGTGTTTTCTTTCAGCCAGCTGGTTTGGATGTGTTGCCGTTCTTCCCTTGTATTTTTCTACGTACCTTAGACAATCTGTCCACGACACTACAAAACTGTAACAAGGATCGAATACACGATCTATACGACACAAATGACGATCAGAAACTAGAGTAATTAAATTAATATTCGCCAGTTTGAAACGAAACGATCTATGCAAGTATCTGAAATTTGTTTGGAACTGTTGCGATTGAGTTTGACGTAGCGATATCGATTGAGAATTCAATTTTGCAACGTCCTAAAGGATTACATAACTTTCCTATGTAATTTCACTCGATAATCCGTAGCATCATCATAAACGTACTGACGAACATCGATTAAGGCCAGAATCGAAGATTTTCCTGTCGTTATACAGCAAACACGTAGCAAGGGGGTGTATAAATGATCGAACGCGGGTTTAAGCAGAGGAATTAGCGTGTCGCCGAGAACCGTGGATAAATCACGAAGCGGCACAGCGCGTGAATAGGAAATGACGCTCCTGCGTGTTTGAAATAACGAAGAAATATCGTACAAACAGCGCGATGACGTTTAATCTCTAAACGTTGGTACTAAAACAAACTTGGTAAAGAAAACCGTGTAAAAATAACGCCGCTCTTTGTTTAAATTTGTTTGGGAAAAATATTCGGAAAATTCTTGAAGGTAGAACAAGAGTGACGATGATGATAATGATGATATTCCTTCAGAAACTTCATAGTGTATAAATCTTGTTTAAAGATATTGTGATCTATGCGAAAGTAAAAATGTTAACCTTACTTAAAATATTATAGTCCATCCAGATATATAGAGATTAATATTTATATTATAAATTACGACAAATTAGGAAAGCAATTTCTTTGAGAAAAATTTACTATCTTTGGAAGCAAATATTTTTCGAAGATTCTCGAAGAACGAAGCGCTTAAAGTAGGGCTTCTTTGAACGCCTGATAATTTTTCTTTTTATTACTATTTATGTTCTTTCGCCCAGTCGCAGGGAGACGCGATCGCGTTGAAGCGCGTCAACGGGAGTTGAAATTCCCGTTTCGATTATAATGATCGACACCACGAACAGGTCGATCCCCTTATTTCTTGTATGGGATAATAGGCGTGTTTGTTATGTAATAAAACTGTAGTCTACAGTTCTATAATATATATATTTAAAATAACCTGTAGACTGTAGTGGTGACGATATCCTGTTATTAGATCAGGAGTTGATTGACTTCGTCGTGATGGAAAGTATAGTAGTTGACTACTCGAATGTTAAAAGAATAGAACAGTATTTGACTCGATTTGATATGTTGAAGAACAATATTTGACTTGACTGCCCGAAGATTTGAACTTTACAATTTGTCCAGCTGGACATTTGATAAATTTTTCTAACTTAATTCCGATAATGTTAAAACTTTGTTAAAAAAAAAAAAAAATCGGTCTACATACAGAAATGAAAGAGTTAGTATTTTAGAAGTTTGAGGAATCGTTTTGTCGAGGGGCAAATATTTCGAAGTTTCTCGAAGAAAGGGGAACTGAAAGACGAACTACTTTTACTCGATCTATTCCGAGAGATTGTTGGAAAATATTCGTAACTTTGTTTCCAGTTTAAAGCAACATTTTAAAGTATCTCTGGTAACACGTTGATTAACCAGAGAAAATTTCGAGTATATCAGGTCGAACGAATACGTCTCAAGGATCGCGCTGCATAATTTTCGCGTGATTACGACGGTTCACACTTGGAGTGTAACAAGATAAATTCTTAAATGCGGTTTCCTGGCTCGCTGACCATTATTACGTTCTTTCGCGAACGATAAGGCAAAATGAAATTCCTCGCTCCTCGTGATGCATCTTTATTCCGCTCTTTATGTTTTCTCTGTTTTCTTTCCTTCCTTTCTCCTTAACGATGCACGTAACCATGCGTGTTCCAATAGAGTCTTGTTTATCCATATAAATTATAATTTTGATATAACTTTTATAAATATCGTGTTATTAATAGAACGAAACAGAAAGAAAGAATATAATTGAACTTGGAAAGTTATTTTCCCCACAAAATATAATCCTAGATATTGCGAAATGTACTTCAGCCAGGATACTCGCGTACATATTTGCGTGTTATATGCATTCTATGCAGCACCAAATTTCTCGTAAATTTATAAGACTATAACTTATGCCACTTTATACGCCTCTACTGCTTTCCATTTGAAACAAATTCCATTAAATCGAGCATAACTGACGAAACGCGCGCTCCGTTCTCGATTTCTCTACAGATACACCGATCTTTCATTGGGAACCGCGACAGCACGTTCTCCAAGGCGTGTGCACGACGACTGGTCGCTATATTAGCAGCGTTCCAATATCCCTGTGGCGTGTGTATCTCGAAATTGGCGTAAACCACCGTAAGCGAGAGCGTCGCTGTAGCGATCGTGAACAGCGCCTGTGACTCTTCCGTCTGAACCGGAAGCGGATATCGATCGAACCATCGTGATTCGTGGCAGAACGGCATGTACAATCTCACGAGAATCGCGCAATAACGCGTTAATCGTAGTCGTTAGAAACCACAAAATACCGCGGCTGGAAAACAGAGGGCTGACTACGGGATCAGAAACGACGATAGAAAATAGTTGAACTAGTTGGAGCGCGCAGAAATACCTTTCCAGCTGTTTCGTATAATGACGAAGGGATTATTAGGGTTAGCGTTAATTCTTTGGGATCGCGGCGGGAAATAATAGTTTGTGGGATTTGCATTAAGCAGCGTTCGATAGCTGAAAGAAATGCGAATTGAAAAAGAATTAAAATGATACGATGAAATTAAAATAGGCACACGGTATACGTAATTTAATTTTGCCAAAGGCAAGTACGCGACTTTAGTAATCGCGATGAAAAGAAAGCTAATACTCGTCGTCTTCACTGGTTTCATAATTCCACTGACGATATTGCTATTTTACGTTAAAAATAAAGATAAAACAGAAAAGAAAACCAAGTATAATTAATGCCAAGATGACTAAACAAAACCTTCTCCTCCTCCGTAAATCCTCCTATTCTTCAAAAAAAAGCCGTATCGCGTAAACACCGCTGTCTCGTTAGACGCTTTGCTGGTCAAGCTCTCACCCCAAGGTGTCCCACATGCGCGCCATACACGCTCGTTTACGTTTCCTTCCACCGTGACGTTCATAAATCGCTCGGGCTACACGATGTTAACCCGAAGCTTCTCGCGGGGGCAAATTGGATTAACCGGCGGCCAGAAAAGTAAGCTATTATCAGCGTACGAAGGAAGACGATGAAAAAAGAAAAACCAGGAGTCGGCGAAGAAAAGAGAAAGGAGAAAGCAGTTTACCTTGCCGCAACGACGCGTTAATTATTCACGGTCGGCGTCGTAAGGGTGATTAAGACCCGTTTCGCGCGACGAACTTCCGCCAGAACAAAAGCGGCCGAGTAATTAATGGACGCAAAACGCACGCGGAGGCGTCTTGACAAACCTGCACGGGTCTTACGGAATGGAAATCACTCGAAATACGGCACGGAACTCGCAAAGCTGTGTAATTAATCGAAAAGTTCTCCCCTTATCGATATAATTTTGTTAATAATTTTTGTTTTCTACAATAATTGATACGCAAAACTGTTGAAAAACTCTACACGTTTTCTTTTGTACATCCGTGACCTGGAGATCGAATGTTAAGAGAATAGAATTTAGTTAAACAAAAATTCAAAATAAGGGGAGGTGCATATTATTGTGCCCTCGAATATAAATTTTGTTTTGGGTTACAAGGGCTAGAAACGAAAGAGCTGTAAGTAGATTTCTATCGCTGTTGCTTGCAGCCTTCAGCTAGAGCTACACACCAAGGTTAACTTTTTGGGAATGTCCTTTGCTGTAAATATAGTTGGAAAACTCTACACGTTTTCTTTTGTATATCCGTGACCTGGAGATCGAATGTTAAGAGAATAGAATTGAGTTAAACAAAAATTCAATATAAGGGGAGGTGCATATTATTGTGCCTTTGAATATAAATTTTGTTTTGGGTTACAAGGGCTAGAAACGAAAGAGCTGTAAGTAGATTTCTATTGCTGTTGCTTGTAGCCTTCAGCTAGAGCTACACAACAAGGTTAACTTTTTGGGAATGTCCTTTGCTATAAATAAATGAACGTGCTCCTTATCGTCCTTCCTATTGTATTGTAACACTGAAAGAGTGAGGATCTAGATCAGCATACACTATACTTGTAACTATACTTATTTCAATATATTTTTCTATTACAAATTCATTCGTTCGTTCCTCTATCAGTCAACCTCGACAAAAATAATTTTCTATCGGTATTTTATTTTGTTCTTCTTTTATAGTATGTCCTCAAGAATATGAATTTGGATAAAAACGCACAGTCTGCTTATTAGTTCCGCGAGAATTTAGAGGAGTTCAGGCTTCGTCCGGTAATCTGAGGTGCCTCTCTGTTAATTATGGCCAAACCTGAGCACTTCTATCCGACTTCGTGATAATTAGGACCTTCTGAACGATTGCTTAATAGTTTGGGAGTTTCTAAGATGACACGGTTTGTCGCGGGAGCTATGAAAGTATTGAAATAATTACAGGCTCCTTTGAGCCTTTTTCTCGTCTGTTTTCCCGTGCGAGATAATGTTAACCCTAGTAAACTTAATTAGTAAACTATATTATATAGTAAAAGGTTATAAAATGGCAACAACGATACGACTTCCGATAGAAAATGGTTAAACTTAATTTAGAATTTGTTTAATTCGCAGTGAATTAGTGATTTAATAATATTAGTTTTAAATTAAATCGATAAAAATAGTAATATCACTCATTGCATTAGTAATTATCAATAAAAAATTAAGGAGATAAAATTACCTGACCAGACATAGAATCGTTAAGGTAAATCTAAATTAATTTTCATTCGTATCGATCGATTTATTCTCTTCCGATTTATCCTATCATTAGCATTAATTATTATCGTGCAAATTAAGTATCAAACAAAGTACGCTTCATCGTACCGAAATACTTTTACAGTCTAACAGGAGATATTAGGTGGAAAATTCCCTCTGATTCCTCCAACTCATAGAGTCTCTCGTCACGTTTCAAAAATTCTCTTCACCAACGCTCGTCATCTAGCGGGTCCCCAGCTATTTTCGCGACGAATTCATCCTTTACTCGGGAAATACGTGTCGCTCACCTAAGAGACAGGCAAAAAAACGCTCGAAAAGAAATTGTCTCAACTTTATCTGTCGCAAAGAGAACAGATCTGGAAAAATAATCTGCCATTTCGTATATTACGGATCTTTTAAACGAGATGAATCTTAAAATAGAAAGAACCAATCCTGTGCAGAAGCGTTAGATAATATTATTCATTTAAACACATTCATCATGCCGTTTAATTCTAAATTTACTCCGAAAAGAGTTTGTTAATTAGGAAGTAGCGGTGTCGAATAATTAAATACGAGGATTTCTCGGAGATCTAAAATTTTTCACGATTAAAAATTCAAAACTGGTGTTTCAAGTCGCTTGATAAAAATAATTCTCACACAGACTAATGACAATAACTTCTCGGAATTTTATTGCCGAATTAAATCTGAATTTTTCTACAAAAATACGAAATTAACAAAAATTTCTCGTAACGATAAGGAATTAAAGATCCGTGTTTCACCAAATAAAACCTTGTTATCATTAGGGAAAATACAAAGGCGACAAAAATTTCTCATCGAGCTGAAAAATAAAAAAATTGAATGTTCAGGTTGACGGCAACGAATTTCCGGAATTTACCGCAGAATTTATTATTCAAACTCGGGGCATAAAAATCTGTTTCCTAAAGTTGTAGTACCACACTTTGAACAGCCGCAGGGACACGATATTAAACACAAAGTGGACACCTTAACTGCATCCCTTTCTCGTATGAAACGGCGTCGTAATTCAATTTTCGTAGAGCCAAGTACTCCGCGATCTCTGACGTTAAATTCTCGTACGCGACCTTCCATTTTCCATCGTTCTCGACACCGGCCAAATGGAACCAGAAATTCTGCCAGCTGGTTTTACGGGGGACATCAATGCGCGACACGCGATATTTACATTTCCAGCCCGCTTTAACGCACGTATCGTTAACTGAAAGCCGCGTATAAGGCTTTGTGTCGCCGTAGATCCGCTCGAGTACGCCGCGTTTCGCTTGAATTCATCTCGAGGAAGCCAATAGAAGACTCTTTTGCTTCTGTGGAATAAATGCGCCCGTTTACGAGAAACCAGCGTAATGGCCGTGTGTTATTTTCAGATTTTCTCCCGATTGTTCGCGTCTGTGCCGGTTTCTTTTTCAAAGGAATTTTCAAGTAAGGTGCATTGTTGTTTGTTTCTGAATCATCCGGGATAGGTATGAACGATGATAGAAGCAGATTGCACAGAGTTCTCTCAATTTTCCAGAGTTTCCTTCAATCGCGGTTCTTGATAATAATTGGAATAGAAAATGGTAATAAACTTGTCGTCTAGGTTTAAGTATGGGTAATTCTAAATATATGGTCGTGCAGGTAATTCTAAATAAGAGGAAAAATTCTGATTTATAAATCCTAAAGGAGAGGATTCTAATTTCGAAAACATTCAAGAGAATAAAATTCTTTTTAAACAGATTATAAAATACCAGTTGCTTTCAGTATCGACCAGAAGAATGGTAAATTTAAGAAAAAGTGGATTACAGTTTTGAAAAATCCACAATTCACAGATACTGTACATTTTTAATTCAGAAAGATTGCATGCTTGAAAGAAGACATTTTACGTTCAAAGACATTCTTCTAAACGAAGAGAAAATTTCGTATACTACGAGTGTAAAATCTCAGTTACTCTCGATAATGATCACGGAGAAACTTTCGACGTAAACAACAAAATTCTACGAAAGAGAAATAAAACAAGAACGAAGACGGTGAGACGTAAAATGAACAAATGATCGAGCATCTCTTTAATAAATCAGAAAACGCCAGCTCCACAAAACTCACGGCAGACTTTACCGCAACAAGATCCCCTCGAGCCACTTCTGAAATCTCGATAATCGCACGCAGCCTCTTGTGGCGTGTGCACACGCTCGATGCATTGACCGAGGTGCATCTATAATTAACGAAGCAGGATCGTTTTCTTGCTCTGGTCGAGATGCATACGGTCGATGGGCTTGTTCGAGGGTTGTAGCGTCGCAAGAGGAAGCGAAGTCGAGAATGAATCGTACGATACGTCGCACTACCTTACGCTGGAAACTTGGTCAACGAGATACATAAAAAGCAAACGATATCCGGTTTTGTCTGAGGAAATTTTCTGATGTTCGTGGAACCACGCGTCGCTTGAAAGAAACCCTCTACTTCGTCGTCGTTATTATTTTTAAATCGATACAGCAGCCAGAACGATCTGTTTCGAGATTCGAGAAATCGCGAGTGATTAATTTTACAGCTAGAAATGCAGTGGCATCTAAGATTTAGAGGAAGCAAAAATCTATTTAATATTTGAAAATTTGAAAATCTATTTAAAATTATATTTAATATTTGAATCTACTGTGAAATTCTCTATATTTGTTTCACATCAATGTGTATTATTTTCGCTTCTTGGTTGATGTTTACCTGTACAGATTGAATTATACATATGGCTCTAATTCCTCGAGGTTGATCTTTCTTCTTTCACTGCAAACAATCCATTTCATATAATGTAAATAGCTATATCGTACATACTTAATACCATGCTCAATACTAATTATTCAAATATTAATGTTCGTAATTAGTCTATATGAAAGTTTTAGCACCTGTCCTATCCTTTGACGAGATCCATCCCGCTTGATTGAAAAATATAGAATTAACATTCGTTCGAAGCTATCGCACAGCCAGCCAGCCATATTTTAATCACTTATGTAGCGAAGTTTCAAATCTCGCTAAAATATTTCTTCTATTCTGAAATTATTTCACCCTTCCTCGAAGGTATTTCTCATTAATGTTAAAGCTACCAGGATATTTTATTTTGTCGCGCTGTCGCGTCCTCTTAAACACATCTCTTTTATGTTATTATTTATCGTTTTGCTTTATTATTGATCGTTTTAAAATTACAAACTACTAACGAATCGATTAATACTTCAAATCTCACGAAAAAGATCCGTTGTCCTGAAAACAGCAAATTCCAAAAAATAGATGTCTGATTCCAAGGGGCAAAAAGTTCTCTGGTTTTCATAATGAACTCTTCGTGTTACCTTCAACGTTTCAACAAATATAGCGGCACTTTTTACTCTTAGTCCTTTTCTCTCGAAAAACACGAATCATCGCTTGAAAAATATATTTCCACGTATTTTTCCCTCCCCTGCCGCCTCCGTTCACCATAGAAAAAGAAGATGGAAGAAGAGGAAAAAAACATAGCGCGAAGTGGATCGCGAGAACGAACAAAAGCGACGAAAATATCATAGGTGATATCCGGAAATTTCGTCGGTTGTCCCGGGAAACGATCGACTCGGTATCCCGGAAAATTTTCACGACTGTCGGCCAAGGGATCACCGTATTTCACGCTCGTTCCTTCGTCTTCCGGCCGGATTATCGGTTCTTATCCGTAAATGCGGGTTCACATGCTTCAAACCACATATTAAAGTTAATAACGCGAAAGTATACGTTCGCGAGCCAAACTTCGAGGAATTTTATTTTTTCTTTTCTTTTTTCGAGGAATCGTTGTTCCTTGCGTATCGACGAAAATTAACATTTCCTAGAAAAGTAGAGATTTTGATCTTGAATGTTATTTATGTTCGACCCACGACCATAAACTTCTAGTTCTACGCTTTATATGGAAAAATTTCTTAAGACCGGGGGAAGTATCTTTTTAGTGGATGATAAAAAATATGTATCTTCCTATTATGGAAGTATCTGTTATGAAAATTACACGATAATACCTATCATGGAAATATGTACATTAAACATACATTATAATACCTAATAATATGACGTTATAATGCTTGTTACTGACGTATCACGTGTGTCAGGTATGTTTGCCTATTATAAAAATACCTATTATGAAAATTTATTCTGAAAACATCCATCTCCCCATTAATGTCTATAGTTTGGAGAAAATATGAAAGAATGGTTGTTATCGATACGTTTAAATTCTCTGTACAAATTTTTCGTAAAACATTCGAAATCCTTTTCGTTGTCTCTTATTGAACCAGGACTGAAATTGGGACATAAAACATCCGAGGACAGTAACAGAGTCAAGAACAGTGAAAATATTTAATGTTTGAGGAAGAGAGACTATGTATCAACCTATTTTTTTAATTATTTTCCTTGCTCGTTGAAAGCTGGCTCGTCGAAGAACATTATCCTCTGAAAATGAATGACCCGAGTATTTAGTATTTAGGTCTGTTTTATTGAAAGCATAAATTAGCAAAAATTTGTTGTTTAACGTTGTAAGATTTACTTTATTTACATACGAAGAGGCTGATGTACTTCGAAGAGAGGTAACCATGAACGAAGTATGGAAATTCCCTTTGGGGAATGTAACTTTGTAAAATACGTGTATTTGCATGGAGATTAAAAGATAGAAATTTTATTGAAATACATGGAAAGCCCTTTTCAAAGGGGAATCATGTCGTACCATTGCTTCGAGGCTGTAAAATAAAGACCTTGTGACAGAACATTATATGAGTTTCCTGGCGACACGGTACTACATATACAATAAAATAACTTTTTAAAAGATTGAAAATCTCAAAGCATGTAAGCTTTGAAATACATGCTTGTTAAAGAGAAAATTATTACGCGAGTTTCGGTTCTGTAAAAAAGCAGTACTTCAAGTGAAATTGTAATCGCGATGCAACAGAGTTGATGAATAATATAAGATTAAAAACTTCGTGCAAGGAAATCATAGCAGTTTCCTAGAAACATGTATATCATCAGATTAGGTCGCTGCACCAAAAAAAAAAAAAAAAAATTGAAAATTTATCACAGAATAAAGACATTTAGATGGATAAATTAGATGGACGATCGATCGATAAATAAAATTTAATTGCTTCAGTATTTTCGAGTAAATATTTTCTGGTGAAAAGTACGTGTCGGTGATTATTTTTATACATTGTAATTAGGTGAGAAAAATTTAATTTGCAATCAAACATTTTTTTAATTCAGATTTTAATAACTTTCTTACAGAAAAACATTTGATCATTTTCTTCAACGTTCTCGGGCAGATGTTCATTTTCTTCGTATATCTTCCGAACCTATTTTAAAAAAGCGAGACTTCTCTTTCTAAAAAAAAATCAATTTTCAAAAATACTAAAATTACCATTTTGAGTAAAAACGTTTGCGAAAGTGTCAAGCAGGTACTCGTGTGAAGGGTAGAGATTACGATGAAATTCACGGGACAGTGTTGCTATAGGGACGTTAACGTTCTCTGGGAAATACATATTTTGCGTAAGTGGAGTATGCAAATCGTGTTTGAGAAACATCGTGGTCGGTGGTTTAAATACATACGCGTTCACGGTCGGCAAAGATCGGGAAACGACGTACATCTAGGAAAATTTCACAGCAGGGTGTTTGCGATTTAAGTGCACGCTCGACGCTGAAACACGAACTACGTAGAACAGAATTTTGAATAGCGATCACCTAACTGTACAGAGATTAATGTTCGTGGAAAACAGAAATTTTGCCGGGGCGCAGAGGGAGTATGCAAATTTCGTTTGAGAAACACGATCGCGTTAAATCGATGCTTTGGAACGCGACTCGCCTCGTTGAAGATCCGATGTCACTCTTCCGGTATATTTCGATCGTTTAAGGTACAATGGTACACGCGAGTCTTTGAACACTTACGAATGCATATATTATGCGTGTTAGACGAAAAGTTTGGAAATTTTATTAGCGTGTAACGAGCATCGTAATAAGACAGCAGTGTCGTGATTACATTGACAAAATAATGAAATCAAATTGAAAATCTATACAGATATTATGATGATATATTTACTGCAGACGTATATTTAACGATAAATAAAAATAACTAAAATATCAGCATTACTAGAATACTTTAAAGCGCAACGAACAAATAACCCAGCGTCTCCTAACAAATTAAGCAGCGAAATCGCATTTCGTTCGTCACCGATCTCTAAGAGGCTACTTCCGGCACAGCCGGCATTCAAGCGCGTCTGGGGCTTATTCCGATAAGATTCTAATTAAGGAGACTTATCGTGGGTCGTCTGCGACCGTGGCTCCGTGTCGAATACCTACGATTCCTCCCATCTCTGCCTCCATCCGATTTCCTATTCCGTTGCAACCTTTGGAGCGTGCCTGACTTCCGGATAAGCGCAAGTTTTTCCAACGTGCAGGACGGAACGACTAGCTGGCAAGACGTATCGATCTCTTAACGGGACCGTTGACAGCGTGACTTACGCGGTACCATCGTGATTGGACTAGAGACGTTTCATCGTCGCTTGGATCGATCTGTTTCCGAGATGCGGACGACGAAATTGCCGCAGAGGATTCGCGTGACTTTGCACGCTCCATAGTGCGACGGGGAATTTATAGGCCCGAGACGTGGCAGTGTTCTGTGACTAGCTTCCGCGAACTTAAAGATCCCCCGAGTATCTTGAAAGATCACGAAGGTTTCGATTCTCCGTGGATGAATTTCGAGCAAACGAGGTTACTGCAAGTTGAGCTCGTCCGTGGAATTGCTGGATGCAAGATGGTTGATAGCTTTGATAATCGCTATGACGTTTTCATTTTTCTACTCCTTTTGCGTATATACAGTGGATGTAAAAGACATTAGCACAGCATTGTATCTATCGCGGTATTCATATACTAGAATAATTGAAGAGATTGATCCGCAAGAACTGAAAATCTTGCGGAACAAGAAATCTTCATAACTTTGCTTGAAAACGAATCAATCGTCAGCAAGACCATTCCCTTCCATTCGCCATCGCCCTTCGAATCATTAAAGTCTTATCGAACAGGGTGGAAACGTACCTGGAATACTAATAAACTCGCAGACCATCGATCCCTTCATAAAATTATACGATCCTCGTCGGAATTCGAACGCTCGAACTACACCGAGCATCTTCGTTGAAACGGAAGTCAATGAGAGTGCTCCTTAGAACCGGAAACGAGGCCAGATAAGAGAATATCAGCGGAAGACGTGGAACAGCAGCAGGTCCAAGGGTAAAAAATATTAAGGAATACAGTGGAACATTTTACTCCCGATTCCTCCTAGTTTCCTCCCTATCTTGCGTCGTTTCAGTCCGCCAACGCCGTTTTAACATTCCACAGACGACGTTTTCGCCTCGTGTCGAGGTAGCGAAACGCGAACTCTGCCGCTTTCTAAACAGGAATCCCTCTGTTGTATGAGATAGCGAATGTGTGTGCAAATCGACACGCAGGCTCGTCGACACACCTTTTCTGCTCTACGGTTCAGTATAAAGGGATGAACGCGTCCTGGTTATTCTCGAGGAATTTCATTTAAAAGTTTCGACGGCACATGCCCCGGCTGCGGGGCCCTTCTCCCTTCTTCTTTCAGTTCTTCTTTCACGTTTAGTATACGAACTGTTTTAGTACAGCTTTTCGTACATTTCTCTTTTCTTTCTAGTTCTCTATCTTTCTTTTTTCTTTTTTTTTTTTTTTTTTTTGAGAATCATGTTCGTATTTGTTACTTTTTCTCTGATACGAGAATAATACTTAAAGTTGAAGACGAAATATCGTTCATAGGTATTCGAGTATCTCCAATTTCGTTTATAGTAGGTTTCTTTTACGATATAACTAATAATTAGACCGGGGATTTTTATGCGTTCGTAGGAGATTTAGAAGTGGAAAAATAAAGAGAAGTCTGCATTTACATAGCGTATGAAATATTTGAGTAAAAATCTCCGTGTATTTTTCTTTTCTTTCTCTTCCCGTTTCGGAAATTTGCTGTGAGTGGTTGGTATGTCCCTCGCAAGCTTTCATTTTTATGTTTCAATGTTTGTTCCTTTAGTTTCGGTTTAGTTTCGATTTTTGTTTCTCAATGATTTTTCGTTCGTCTGTCTGTAAACTTGCAGTAGTTCTGTACAGTTGTTTTTACACTGTAGCTTCAATTTCTGTATTGTGTTCTACGATTTTGCGTCGTTTTATACTCTTACGTGTAATTCTCGTATTTCCATTGCTTTCGTTGGTTTTACGTTTAGTTTGCCTCATTTTGTTACATTTTTACATTTAATGTTCGACTCCTTTACGTATAAGACCTGCTAGGAGATCTTCTCATTCATTCGTGTTTCTTTTCAAAGTAAGCTTTCTTGGTTCTTCATCTTCGTTGCACCTGTTCCTTTGCCTGATACATTTTCACGACGATTTCAACGAAATACAACTACGATTCTAGCGATAAACAAGACTTCTCGCTGTAAAGTCTGTCCCACTCTACAATCGTACACGTTTCAGGTAGAATTGCTTTAACTTTTAAAAACATCAACCTGATTGTAATATAACAAGTGGAATTTTTCTTTTATTTCAACTAAACTTTTAATTTTGTAA